>NW_026967520.1:1200000-1563000 GCF_028390025.1 Pseudophryne corroboree | reverse complement strand
GCAAGGGAGCGGCAGCAGTGTGAGCTGACTGCCCGCTAATGACCTGAGATTAGTGGAGGCTATGACAGGGCTTCTCTTCACAAGCTCTGTCCAGCTCCTTTGGCAGCCCCAGGCTGCAATCAGCTCAGCTGAGTTTGGTCTATGGCGGTGCTCCTCTCCTGAGCGCCGACAAGCCAATTGCTGCAGGCAGCACCAACAATTGCGGACACAAGCTTCTTAATAGGCTGGGAAGGGATTGAGTGTAAAGAAGAATAAAATCTTTAAAAAATAGAAGATACTTGTGGAGAATCCTCTACGTGTGCCATTCTCTGTGAGGCACAAAAAGCACACTGGTCCTCTGGGAGTATGGAAGGGGTGGAGGGTTACTAATTTAAATATTTAAATGTGCCTGTCCCTACTAACACCCCATCCATATCCCAAGAGTACTCCAGTGACCCCTAGTGGATGAAAAAGAAATTAAAATTATGGTTTAAACATTAAAAAAGAATGTCAATATTTAATCAACACCAGTAGTGTTTTTCTTGTCAACATATATATATATATATATATATATATATATATATATATATATTGTCTATATTAACAATGTGGTAATGTGTTTGACACTTTTTTTGAGTGTTTTTATTTTAAAATGCTGCAGATATGTTTTTGTTATCATGCATTCATGTGTCTTATATTTTTATTTTATAACATAAAAACAAAAACTCACTAATAAAACAATCCTGCAATGTTTAGATGAAGGAAGAGCAGAGAATTTTGGTAAGTTTGTTTGCAGAAGCTCCACTAACAGTAGCATAGACTCGCAATTGCGTTCGCAACTGAGAACACGTACCAGACTGTTAACTTGCAGTAATAGCAATAAAGTTTATCAATATATGTCAGCATCACAGCTGACGGCCAATCAACAGCAGGCAGACAGTATAAATATTAGCATTTGTGATGAATACGCCATTGGCACCATGCGAGCTGCCGCCTTTAGTATGCGGGAGCTGCGGCTCCTCACCATGGTCATGGACCGCTGCATAGGCCGCACGGGCACATACGTGTTTAACTCCCGAAAGCGTGTGGCCTACGCGGAGATCCGCACGTGGCACACGGGTGAAGGTCCACATGTGGCGGACCATTGCACAACTCGAGTGGCAGTGGTCTGACCTCCACCGCCATCAGCCGCGTTTGCTGGTGCAGCTGCACCACCAAATACTTGACGGTAAGTAATGCACACTGTGGGATTTATGTTTACATGAGTGTTTGTTTGCAGATAAATGTATAGTAATATTTGCGGCCATAAATGTGTGTTGTTTTGCCTGTAGATAGTGGTAGTGTATGTACAGTACCAGTCAAAAGTTTGGACACACCTTCTTATTTAATGGTTTTTATTTATTTTAAGTATTTTCTATATTGTAGATTAATACTGAAGACATCACAACTATGAAATAACACATATGGAATTATGTTGTAAACATAAAAGTGTTACTGTACAACAAACTCTGTTTTATATTTTAGATTCCTCAAAGTAGCCCCCTTTGCTTTGATGACAGCTTTGTACACTCTTGGCATTCTCTCAATCAGCTTCATCAGGTAGTCTCCTGGAATGGTTTTCCAACAGTCTTGAAGGAGTTCCCAGAGGTGCTGAGCACTTATTGGCTGCTTTTCCTTCATTCTGTGGTCCAACTCATCCCAAACCATCTCAATTGGGTTTAGGTCAGGTGATTGTGGACATCTGACACAGCACTCCATCACTTTCCTTCTTGGTCAAGTATCCCTTACATAGCCTGGTGGCGTGTTTGGGGTCATTGTCTTGTTGAAAAACAAATGATGGTCCCAGTAAGCGCAAACCAGATGGGATGGCATGGCGCTGCAGAATACTGTGGTAGCCATGCTGGTTGTGTCACCAGCAAAGCACCATCACACCTCCTCCTCCATGCTTCACAGTGGGAACCACACATGCAGAAACTAGAGAAGAGTGGGTTAGGATGTAACACCAGAATTAACGCCAGTTCGGTTTTATCCGGATTTTTTTTATTGGCTATCCCAAACATGTGATGTCCGTGAGCCAATAAGATAGCGTCTTGAGAACCGAGTAAATACAAGTAAAACCGAACCCGCTCATCTCTAGCAGAAACCATCCGCTCACCTTCTCTGCGTCTCACAAAGACATGGTGGTTGGAACAAAAAATACTCAAATTTGGACTCATTAGATCAAAGTACAGTTTTCCACTTGTCTAATGTCCATTCCTTGTGTTTCTTGGCCCAAACAATTATCTTCTTCTTGTTGTAAACTGTAGGTGGGAGTCTTCCTGGTGCTTCGTTTGGTACAGTGGCTGCCTCTTAATTTCACAAAAAGGACTTATCCCAACAAGTCCAAATTACAACTATAGAAACAGGGGAATGTGAATAGGATGGCGCGTCTGTGCCTATATAAATGGACGTGTGGTAAATGATACGGAAAATTATATTAAACACCTATCCTAAGTTAATTATGATAACTGGAATTCCTTGATCCAATAGACATCCTCTTTCTGTGCTGTCAGAGTGGACGCACAGGTACATAGAAGACATAATGGTACGGAAATTATGTGTAGAAACTTCCAATGAAATATGTGGATGTATCTACAGTGGGGCAAAAAAAAGTATTTGGACAGCCACCGATTGTGCAAGTTGACCCACCTAAAAACATGAGAGAGGTGTGTAATTTCCATCATAGGTCACTTCAACTGTGAGAGACAGAATCTGGAAAAAAAACAAAACAGGAAATCATTGTACATTTTTTAAACAATTTATTTGTATTTTCTTGTGGAAAATAAATATTTGGACACCTACGAAGCAGCAAGATTTCTGGCTCTCACAGACCTGTTACTTCTATAAGAAGCTCTTCTATCCTCCACTCGTTACCTGTATTAATGGCACCTGTTTGAACTGGTTATCTGTATAAACGACACTTGTCCACACCCTCAAACAGTCAGACTGCTTCCTCTCCACCATGGCCAAGACCAGAGAGCTGTCTAAGGACAACAGGGACAAAATTGTAGAGCTGCACAAGGCTGGGATGAGCTAGTCGATAAAAGGCAAGCAGCTTGGTGAGAAGAGATCAACTGCTGGCACAATTATAAAAAAATGGAAGAAATACAAGATCACTGACAATCTCCCTCGACCTGGGGCTCCATGCAAGATCTCACCTCGTGGGGTATCAATGATCTTGAGAGTGGTAAGGAACCAGCCAAGAACTATACGGGGGGACCTGGTCAATGACTTCAAGAGAGCTGGGACCACCGTCACAAAGGTTACCATTAGTAACACACTACGTCATCGTGGATTGAAATCCTGCAGTGCCCAAAAGGTCCCCCTGCTTAAGCTAGCACATGTCCAGGCCCATCTAAAGTTTACCAGTGACCATCTGTATGATCCAGAGGATGACTGGGAGAATGTAATGTGGTTAGGTGAGAGAAAAATCAAACTTTTTGGTATAAACTCCACTCGCCGTGTTTGGAGGGAGAAAGATGAATTGCATCCCAAGAACACCATACCCACTGTGAAGCATGGGGGTGGAAACATGCTTTGGGGCTGCTTTTCTGCAAAGGGGATTGGACGTCTGATCCGTATTAAGGAGAAGATGAATGGGGCCATGCATCGTGAGATTTTGGGCAAAAATCTCCTCCCCTCAGTAAGAGCATTGAAGATAGAACGTGGCTGGGTCTTCCAGCATGACAATGACCCCAAACACACTGCCCGGGCAACTGAGTGGCTCCGTAAGAAGCATTTCAAGGTCCTGGAGTGGTCTAGCCAGTCTCCAGACCTCAACCCAGTAGAAAATCTGTGGAGGGAGTTGAAAGTCCGTGTTGCCCAGTGACTGCACCAAAACATGACAGATCTAGAGAAGATCTGCATGGAAGAGTGGGCCAAAATACCTGCTACAATGTGTGCATACCTGGTCAAGAACTACAGGAAACGTTTGACCTCTGTAATTGCCAACCGAGGTTATATTGCAAAGTATCGAGTTAAACCTTTTGATTGTCCAAATATTTATTTTCCGCAAGAATATACAAATAAATAGTTTAATAATCATACAATGTGATTTCCAGATTCTGTCTCTCACAGGTGAAGTTTATGATGGAAATTACAGACCTCTCAGATCTTTATAAGTGGGTCAGCTTGCACAATCGGTGGCTGTCCAAATACATTTTTGCTCCACTGTATGTTCAAGATTATTCCATACATGAGATTATAATGCGGTACTCCTTATGAAAGTGAATGATCTTTTTTTAGTAGATTAGAGGTGGCGTAACTCACTTACACAATGTAATGTGCTATAACCCTGATAATGGTTTCTTTATATCTTAACCCCATAAATAAGATAAGGTGAGCTTAGGAACAGCATACCTCACTTGCATAAACGTCTTTGTGTCAAATAGACTTGTACAGTGATGCAATAAAGGTACAATTTATTTAATAAATGGTTGAAAAAATAAACATACAAGCCTTAGGGGGGGGGAGGGGCTGTGTGAGATCCCAGCAAGGAAGAATATATGATTTTGTTGAGCTCCAAATCCCAAATATATAGAAATAAAATAGGTCTTACCTTACATGGGAGACACACATCCACCTCACCTGTGCAAAGACCTCCTTTGGGCAACGCGTTTCGAGTCTGGAGTGACTTTTTCAAGGCATGCCTTGAGTCACCCCAGACCCGAAACGCATACAGAAAGAGTCCCCCTCCCCCAATAATGTCATCCCACTATTCAAATGAGCTGTCAAAATCAGACATAGCCAAAATTGCAAGTACATAGTCACTATTGGTGGTTCTGGGCTCTGGATACTTCAAGGGAAATTGCATAGTCACAATGGCAGCGTGTGTACCCACCTTTATACACCAGACGGGATATTTATACACAGCAACACTGATATTATGTGGACACAAAAGTAACAATACAAGTGACACATTAACAGGAAATTGTTTCTGTCACCATAGCAACAATTATCTGGAAATAAGATAATACACAGACACATAAAAAGACTCAACGGAAAACTTTTGTTTTTAAACAACTTTATTTCATATCTTTAATAGAGATTTTTGTCTATCTATATTTTAAACTTAAAATATACTTTACTCTGCACATGGATAAAATATCCTTTAAAGCACAGAAACAATTTAAGTTACATTATAGTATTGCAGGTAAGTAAAACAGATACATATCATTCAGACCCAGCCGCATTAGTGGCCCGCAGCAGTTTCCTGGTGGTGGCAAAATGCACTTGTGCAGCGGCCGTGCGGACACGCACATTGTGGCCACATACCTGAGGGGCGAATGCCGGTGGGCCAGAACCATTTTCCGGAGGGCTGCGTGATATCACATATGCGTTCCTCTTTAACCCCCTATAAGCTTCCAGAGTGCACCTCATCTCTAATTTTTTCCAAGTTACTACAAATGATATGAGATCGGTAGCAGCACTACTTTCAGGATTATTACACAGAACACACATAAAGGCTGACACAGCAAATAACAGTAACACATACAAGGGATTAATTAGAAATACGGAAGCATAATCATCATTAAGTCTAATTATCAACTGGTTCTGTGCGGAACCCATACACCTCTTTACTGCCTCCAGCAGCCCCTGGTACTGCACTGTGACCATGCGCCCTATCTCCCCCACTACTGCCACCCACCCTGTCTCCCCTCAACCTGTCTTTACCCCACTAGTGCCAACCTCCCTGTCTCCCCCTACTGCTCGCCACCCTGTGCCCCCCCTCTTCCAACTCAGCACTGCTTGGGGACAATATTACCCATAGACAGTGCCTCTGGCAGCTACAACACTAGTGCCACCCACCCTGTTTCCCCCCCTTCCATCTCAGAACTGCTTGGGGATTCTTGGTACTGCTGGTAACAGTCCTTCATCTGTAGATGGAAGTAACCGGGCAGTAAGGAGGCAGAAGCTGCTTCTGGTACCTTTGACCCTGGTCATGTAGGGCTGGGCGAGTCAGTAAGGTTATGTAATAGAGTCACCATCTTACATGCAGCCAGTGGAGGGAGCAGAGAATGGGTGTTATGCGGCAGGAACGGGCTGGTTAGGTAACAGCCTGGCTGCTGCATTCTATACAAGCTACAAGTGGTGCAATTTTTTTGCTGGGAGACCCAGGTAGAGGCCATTGCAGTAGTCTATGTGTGATGATACAAGTACATGTATGACTGTAGGTAGATCTTCTGAGGGAAATAAGTGCTGGAGTCTGGCTATGTTCCTCATATGAGGATCCAAATATGGCTGATACCTGATGTCTAAGTGTCACTCCACCATCCAGGACATCAAGATTCCGCACAGGATCAGCATTTTGTAACGCTGAACCCCCAAGCGTAAGTCTGGTTGGTAGGCAAAGCTGAGCTGTAGCCATGCCCTTTGTTGGTGAGCTTCTATCATAAGGACCTGTTTCACCAGGACTGAGTCACAGCCAACTGGCATCACCCATACCTATAGCTCAGCTAGACAACCATTTAGGATTGGTACTGGGTTCTCAGTACCTGGAGCAAAAGACAGGTCATCTGCATAGCAGTGGTAGATGAGGGCATGACATCTGATTATTTCACCCAGTGGTAACATGTATATTGCAAAAAGCATAGGAGATAGGATAAGAACCTTGAACAACGACGCATGGCACTAAGTATAATCCAGAAGATTAAAATGGTTTCTCACCTGAGTGATGTCTATTGTGCTGATTTATTTCTCAGAGTATGGAAATGGCCTCTCACCTGTGACTTCGCTGAAGTGTAACAAGTTGTGATTTCTATGTAAAACATTTCACACACTCAGAACATGGAAATGGCTTCTCCCCTGTCTGACTTCTCTGATGTGTAGAGGGAGAAAGGGGATATGGGAAACTTGAGCGCAGGTGGTGAAATATAATATGACACTGAATGAATTGGAAAAAAACCACAGTAGTTTAGCATTGAATCCTTCATTGAAGGATACTATAGCAGTAACTCATGTGGAGGTGCACCCCTGAGAGTGCACACTAGTATACCAAAAAAGAAGGAGGAAGAGACTCATTTTTTGGGGGCACTAATTGAAAAATATTGCATAAAATCTAACTTTTATTAATTACCATTACAGCTGTTGCCACCAACCATGACTGGGAAGAAAACATGCACACAAATACAAAAATGACAAAACAATAGAAAACAACAAAAAAATGACAAAAAAACCACACCTAGGTTTGCGTGTGGTATGAACACGCCATGGGGAGATATGCCTGACGCAGTCAGGGCCAATATGATAAATACTGACACTAGTTCCTGCAACAGTTAGCCTTAACAGTCCCCTAACAGAAGGAGACAAATAGTGGGCTCGTATAGTCGGCTAACACAGGAAACAGAAACACTGTAGATAGATTTACCATCAATACTTCAGTCTCTCGTAATAAATGCTACTGGCGTAGAGTAAATAAGTAACAATGATGGTTTAGTGTGTGTTCAAACTTCATAGTAAGTGCAGTCTCCCCATAGATTGCATGTCATTGGTTCCTATAAAGAGGTAGTAGCGAAATAATCATAGTATTTATTCAGGATCTAGGATATAAATATCCATAATATAAACAAAGAATAATAATAATCTTGTAAATGTTACAGTGCAAATACTGTTAATTTTCTCAGTGCAGGAAACCGGTAAGCCTTATATTAGTAAATAATTTCTTGGTATCGAGTATCCACTATAAATAACACCCTGATCCGTATCTCAGGTACAGGCAGGATATTACTAATTGAAGTTGTCTGGGCAGACGTATCTAGTATGCCTCAAAAACAAGCTGTAGCAAAAATATATATATATATATATATCACTATTGCTCTTCATATATATCCATCATTTCAATATGCAGGAATCAATGTAACCAGGGTAAATATCCAATCTATCCTCTGACACATGTGTCATATTGGTGAGTTAGAGAGGTGAAGAGCAAATGAGCTGCTGCAGATTGCAGAAAAGGGGAAGAAAAAGGCACGCCTATCATAGATGTAGTGGGGTGGCTACTGTTCACTGTGTGACATGCATTAATACAGTGAATGAGCGTGTCCCATCTGCACCTAAGGGTTAGAAACAGGAAGAATGCTTTTGCTTTTGAAAAGATCACCCACGGGCACCCTGATGTAACAGCGCAGGATGTCCTCTGAGTTCTCCTTGCGACAATGAGAGAGCATTGAAAAAAGGGAGATTTAAAGATACATGTTATCAGTAAGATGAAATAAAGAGCACCAATCCCCTTATGAGTGTATGCTGCTTCCTTGCATGTGTAAATACATTGATGCAAGGTGAGCAGTACCGCTTTTTTGCCTATAGTGCCTGGAAGAAAGTAGTTTGGTAACAGTGCTGGGACCCTAATGGTAGTAACGGTCCTGATGCCGCAGGGTATTGCAGGATCCGTTACCCACCATGTGGACCCACCGGCTGACACTCGAATGGAAATGTACCTAAGATTGCGCGTGGATATCAGGGTGTGTGGTTCCAGCTCTGGCTGCCCTGCACTGAGTCTCCTCAGACAGCTGTTTCGCTTTCTGGCTTCCTCAGTGAGACACCCTGTAACCGGGTGTTGGAGTTGTTTATAACTAGGTAATGTCCAATCAGGAGCAAAGGTGTGTGGCTATCAATTAAGCCTGTGCTGGTGCCTGATGAGACCTGGTGTGTGCATTACGTCCAGGTGTCAATATTAGTCTCCCATTCCCTATCAATTGGGAACAAAATTCTCAAAAGACATACTAATTATTCAATCCATTAGTATCCAAAAATGCTTCTTGTAAAAGTATAAATAGACAATGGCAATAACATGAAAATGTTACAATACAACAGTAAGTTATAAGGCGGTGAAAAAGTATATGTAAATATATAAGATTGGAAAAAGGAATTCTTGGCTTGACTTGGAGGCGCTTTTGGCTCAGGCGGGATCACTTGCTCTCCCGCTCACACGGGTGCGCAGATTCCGCTACTGCTGGGGACAGAACGGGATGCCCACAGTCACCGGAGCCCAGCGGTGATACTGGGAAGTGAGATGGCTGCCATTTTGGATCCTGGTGCCCGGCCATCGCATGCTCTGTCTTCTGCCTTCAATAAGGTTTAATATAAATAAGTGTCCTGACAGCTGGACCGGGATCACTACCCTAAATTGAAGCATTTCTAGTGGAATTTCTTGGTCATTATTGTGTTATTTGAGTTGCATTACATCAGGTTTACTTTTGAACGGGTCATCTTGATGTAACCTCCTGACAGCGTACTACTGCTCCTTTTATTTATAGATCATTTGTATTTTCCTATCTCTGAGAGGTCAGTCTCTGTGTAGCCGGCTTACCATGCCTCCAAAAAAGGTTAAAAGGTACCAAATCTGCCCCACCTGTCCATCTCTTTGGTACCTCGAATTCAGGTGGTCCTTCTGAGACCACTACAACATCATTTGCTTCTTCTTGTCAGACGCACAACCCAGCTGTAATGGTTGAAGACGTTTTAAGACACTCTAGATGGTCCTGTTACTCAACGCTCTATACATTCTATGTCCTCTATAATTCACAGCTCCACCAGATTCCCCCGTAGCACCATGTGTTAGGAGGAGAGGGGCAGATGCTGGGACATTGTTGGAGTGATGACAGGCAAGCGCTCCGTGTATTCCCTGCTGCTAAGACTCAGGGCTTCAACGGTCGGACAGTAGGAGAAGGCAGGCTGCGGGCGAGTGAGCTGACAAACCTGACGTGTCCCTGCTGAGGCCACCAATCCCTGTAGTATGCGCCGCATCAGATGCCAGGAGATCAGCTCCGCTCAGTGTCTCCAGCTGCAGTCACCGCTGATCCCCAGTCAGCCTCTCCACACGACTCCAACAGAACAGCTAGAACAGCTAGGCACAAGAGTGGACAGCCCTCGATGAGTAGCAGCGCTACCTCGCTGAGGTCCAGGCTGTGGTGGGATCACTGCACAACTTCTGTCCGCAGCTTCGGATCCAGGTGTAGGCCACAACCTGCAAAAGCCAAATGAATGGCTCCCCGGCTCTGCAACCTACACACCGGGGGGTCAAAACACAAAGAGGGGCAAGAAAGGGCCTGAAAGAGCCCGTAGGACAGCTGTAAAAGGCATAAAGGACCTATATGAAGCAGGAGCTCCTTTATCCTGCTTCCTGCTGCCTTTCCAGTCAGGCCACACCCCCGTGACATCATTTATTGATGTTGAAAACAAAAGTAATGTAGATTTTCGCACCAATCTAAGACCTGCGAATCTACTTTGGGAGCCACCTCCCTTTTTGTTTTTTTTAAACAGTCCCCAGCTGGACGAGGATAATTGGAATTCCATTTCTTGGAATTCTAACTTCCTACTGGGCGTAACCCAAAATTTCCATCAGCTGTTTTGGGATGTTTAAACACAGTTGCCTTAGTTTTTAACACAGGCTCTGCTGCCTCTTCTAAGGATAGAATGGCTTACATAGCACTAATTAGCTCAGGTATGTCCACTGAGCTGAGACCTTCCGAAGTGCAATGAGTCCTCATCCTCCAACGAATCCTCATCTAAAACATGTATAGACTGTGACGATGTTGTATCATGTCTATGTGATTTACTTACCACCAGCCTTTCAGCCTGATTTTATGAGAGGCTGACAATTCCCTAGGTGTATAAACCTCAGAATGAATGTTGCATGTATGGGTTAATAGGGAATCCTATCACTGGTATAAACTGCTCAGCTACATTGGATAATGTCTGTGCAAAGTAGCCCATGAAGGTTCACCAGAACCTCTGCCTGCCTCACTGTACACGTGGGTAAGCGTTGTCGCGACCCGGCAGGGAGTTGTTGGAGCGACTCTGAGGTGCGTATAAGATGCTTAGAAAGATCACTCAAAAAAAATAGTAATACAGGTTGAGTATCCCATATCCATATATTCCGAAATACGGAATATTCCGAAATATGGAATTTTTTGAGTGAGAGCGAGATAGTGAAACTTTGTTTTCTGATGGCTCAATGTACACAAACTTTGTTTAATACACAGAGTTATTAAACATATTAGACTAAATTACCTTCAGGCTGTGTGCATAAGGTGTATATGAAACATAAATGAATTTTGTGAATGTACACACACTTTGTTTAATGCACAAAGTTATTAAAAATATTGGCTAAAATGACTTTCAGGCTGTGTATATAAGGTGTATATGTAACATAAATGCATTCTGTGCTTAGACTTAGGTCCCATTGCCATGATATCTCATTATGGTATGCAATTATTCCAAAATACGGAAAAATCCCATATCCAAAATTTCTCTGGTCCCAAGCATTTTGGATAAGGGAGACTCAACCTGTACTATAAAAATAAAATAAGAAAACTTACGGCTGCTAAAAAACAGCAGCCCTCTGACCATGGTCCGGCTCCTGCCGCACCAAACAAAAAACTGATTTGCCTGAGCCAGGAGTCGGGGATATATGGACAGGACCGTTGCATGCTGGGAGGCCGAAAGCTTTGACCGTTTGTTGCTAATCCGCTGTCACGTCATCATATCCCAATGTTATCCTGTGGATAACCTGTGGACCCTGCCGGAGAAAGATATATATATCTAAGAGGATAGAATTTGATCGGTGTTGTTACACTGTTTTGTTGGCAAGTTACTTGATACTTTTGTCCTCATTGGTTACTATAGGTCACGTGGATGAAGGTTTCTCCGTGTCCCCGGGCGTAGCGTGTGTCAGATGACGTCACTTTGATGCGCTGGAGCACGCGACGGACAGCAACATGGACGGTTCCACCGGGTATATTAATGACACGGGATGTGCACATTCGTGTAGATGGTGACACTAAAACTACTGGATGATCATTGTGAATGTCCGAGGTATTGATACAATGCACATTTGTTGAGATATTGTTTCTTTTTCAGATGGAACCATGGGTCGTGCACGTGATGCGACTGGCAAAAGGGATCCATAGGTTTTGGCCGAGACCGGCATTTGTTTGTTGGTGATCCCTTGTAGACTGTGAGTAGTATCCATCTACAGTGGAAGAAGCATGGACACCAAGAATCTCAGCGGCAGAACAGTGGTGGTGAAAGTAGATCATGACTAATCGGGACCACAGACATTTAGGACCCCTAGCAACCACCAATAGTTCCAAACGCATCAGGAACTGCACCAACAGTACAATGTTGGACCCAGCCAAGCAGTCCCACAGTCCCAGATCTGGTGAATAGGAGGGCCACGTGAGATGTGGTGGCACGTCAGACTGGTGCTCTGAAAACCAATCCAAGCCTTTCGGCCACTGTTCCGCCGCTGAGAGCATACCTAAAGTCTAACACTAATGTGATAGCTGTTTTTATAGTAATTATTTTGAGTAATAGAGTAGCACCTGCAGTATAGTGGGGTCCCTTGTCGGGGGCTGCAGGCTTAAATGCACTGAGCAATACATGAACTAAAACTCCACTGTTTATTATTGTTAGTTAAAATACTGAGTGCAAGACACATTTATGTATGTAGTAAGGCTACTGGGAGACCTTAGATTGAGCAATATTGGATCAGGCCATTACATTCCCTAAAGTCATAACCTCAGAACTGCACAGAGCAGGAACTATTATTCACAAGTAATTAGGAATGTGTTCATCATGAACAAGTCCACAAATACCGTCTGAAGGTTACACAACTATTTCAGGTCTACACAACTGATATTTGAGGATAAAGCCTTTAACAGAAAACTCCCCTGAAGAAGTCACTATTGACGAAACGCGTTGGAAGACACGCAATTTGGATTTAGAGTAAAATTGGAGTGGATAAGAACAAGCCCGCCCATGCAAGGGTGACAATAAGTGCTAAACGCTTGTCTTATGATTATACAGATATGTATTTGTGATAAGATTTTAATCTGTTTTACTTAAAGTTCTAGATTCAAATTTCATTTTATTTCTGAATCTTATACGAATTGTATTTGGTGAGCTCATGTCTACTGTATAGCAGCAAATATTTCACACCTGCATTATCTAACAAAATGCATACTAATTATATTATATACATACATACACATTTATATATAACTAGGTGATTCATCGCGCCCTACGGGCGCTCTTCACACCGTCGTTAGGGGCTACACCCCGTTAACCTCTGCACGGCTTTGAACATACGCAGGGCGGTAGATATTTGGCGGGGTGGTGCGGTTGGGTGGGAGTGAGGGTGCCACGGTTGCGGGGGCGGGTGGTGCTGCAGGAAGGGGAGGGATGGGAGTGGGGGAGCAGGGGTCCTGTGCGTAGGGTAGGGGCGGGGTGCCATGGGTGGAGATTTGGGAGCAGGGGTGATATGGGTGTGGGAGGGATTGTGGGAGAAGCTGGTGTGGGAGTGCCGTGGGTGGGGGAGTGGGGGGCTGCGGGTGGGAGTGTGGTGCCATGGGTGTGGGGACAGGTGCGGGGGGCAGGGACTGGTGCAGTAGTGCTACGGTTGGGGTGTGGTAGGCGGCTGCGGGGGTTTCCGAGGGTTGGCGCGGGTGGGGGAGGGGGTGCTGCGGATGGGGGAGGGGAGGGTGCAGGAGGGGCAAATGCGGTGGTGATGGTGCGGGTGAGGTGGAGGGGTGTAGCGGGGGAGAGGTGGGTATGGGGGTGGAGTGGGGGAGGGGGCAGTTAGCCGGAGTGGTGCGGTTGGGGGTGGGTGTGAGGGTGCTATGGTTGCAGGGGCGGGTGGGGGGGTGCTGCAGGTAGGGGAGGGGTGGGGGTGCGGGAGCAGGGGTGCTGTGCGTAGTGGAGGGTCGGGGTGCCATGGGTGGAGAGTTGGGAGCAGGGGTGCAGTAGGGGCAGATGCGGTGGTGGTGTGAGTTGGGTGAAGGGTGCAGCGGGGGGGGGAGAGGTGGGTATTGGGGAGGGGCAGGGTTGCAGCGGGTGGAGGAGGTGCGGAGGGTGCTGCAGGTGTGGGAGCTATGGGTGGGGGCGGGAGTGCCGCGGGTGGGAGCTGATGTGGGGGATGCGTTGGGTGTTGCGGGGGGGCAGCGGGTGTTGGTGCTGTGGGTGGGGGCAGAGTACCACGGGTGGTGCGGGTGTTGGTGCTGCGGGTGGGGGAGGGCTTTGAGTGCCACGGGTGGTGGGTGGATGCGGTGGGTGCCGCGGGTAGGTGGCGCGGGTGTTGGTGCTGCGGGTGGGGGTGGAGTGCCACGGGTGGTGGGTGGATGCGGTGGGTGCCGCGGGTAGGTGGCGTGGGTGTTGGTGCTGCGGGTGGGGGTGAGGGTGGGTATGGGGGAGGGGCAGGGTTGCAGCGGGTGGGGGAGGGGTGGGGGGTGCTGCAGGTGTGGGAGCTACGGGTGGAGGCGGGAGTGCCGCGGGTGGGAGCGGATGTGGGGGATGCGTTGGGTGCCGCAGGGGGGGGCAGTGGGTGTTGGTGCCGTGGGTGGGGGCAGAGTGCCACGGGTGGTGCGGGTGTTGGTGCTGCGGGTGGGTGAGGGGGTGGATTGCCATGGGTGGTGGGTAGATGCGGTGGGTGCCGTGGGTAGGTGGCGCGGGTGTTGGTGCTGTGGGTGGGGGAGAGGGTGGGAGTGCCGCGGGTGGGGGGAAAATGCGGTTGGTTGCTGCGGGTGTTGGTGCTCTGGGTGGGGGAGGGAGCGGGAGTGCCGTGGGTGATTGGTGGATGCCGCAGGTGTTTGTGCTACGGGTGGGGGAGGGGGCAGGAGCAGTGGCGCCACAACGTGGGTGCGGGGGTGCAGGCCGCACCCGGGTGTTACCCTCTGAGGGGTGACACCAAAGTGCCGGCTCCTGCTCAGTGGCAGATTCAGCAGTGTCCGGGTGAAGGCAGTATCCCCTGACCCACAATGTGCCGAAAACGGGGGTCGGGACGCGAAGACACGCCCCTTATGCAAAGCCACGCCCCTTACGTGAGTCCACGCCCCCTTTTCACCCGCGACCGCAACGGGTGTTATAACAGTAAGTGACGCCTCTGAGCGGGAGTGCCGCGGATGTTGGTGCTGCGGGAGGGGGAGAGGGCGGGAGTGCCGCGGGTGGGGCACAGATGCGGGTGGTTGCCGCGTGTGGAAGAGGGAGCGAGCGTGAGTTCCGCTCACAGTCAGCGGCTGCTCTGTCACCAAAGAGAGTACGGGGAGAAGGGAGACAGGGGACTGGGCGGAGATGGGGAGGGGACTGGGCGGAGATGGGGAGGGGACTGGGCGGAGATGGGGAGGGGACTGTTCCTGGCCAGATCTGTGCCAGTGACTCCGCCCAGCGTTACGGCCAGGTATGGAATCACAGAGTTGGGCAAATATATAGAATATCACTAATAATAAACTTCTAATTGTTACTTTTAATAACATTATAGTGTTGTGTGTAATAACTCTCTACATGTGATATTTGTCATGGATAGCCTTGTGTTAGAAACACCCAACTGAGAACAGGGCTGATGGCAGAGGAGGGTGTAGGATAAGAGATTGCTGTAGTGACTGAGCAAGGAGAATATGTGACTTCTGTAATAATAAGATTTTACTCACCGGTAAATCTATTTCTCGTAGTCCGTAGTGGATGCTGGGACTCCGTAAGGACCATGGGGAATAGCGGCTCCGCAGGAGACTGGGCACAACTATAAAGAAAGCTTTAGGTCTAACTGGTGTGCACTGGCTCCTCCCACTATGACCCTCCTCAAGACCTCAGTTAGGACACTGTGCCCGGAAGAGCTGACACAATAAAGAAGGATTTTGAATCCCGGGTAAGACTCATACCAGTCACACCGTATAACTCGTGATACTATACCCAGTTTACAGTATGAAAAACAACTGAGCCTCTTAACAAATGGCTCAACGATAACCCTTTAACAACAATAACTTTGTACAAGTATTGCAGACAATCCACACTTGGGATGGGCGCCCAGCATCCACTACGGACTACGAGAAATAGATTTACCGGTGAGTAAAATCTTATTTTCTCTAACGTCCTAAGTGGATGCTGGGACTCCGTAAGGACCATGGGGATTATACCAAAGCTCCCAAACGGGCGGGAGAGTGCGGATGACTCTGCAGCACCGAATGAGAGAACTCCAGGTCCTCCTCAGGAAGGGTATCAAATTTGTAGAATCTAGCAAACATGTTTGCCCCTGACCAAGTAGCAGCTCGGCAAAGTTGTAAAGCCGAGACCCCCCGGGCAGCTGCCCAAGATGAGCCCACTTTCCTCGTGGAATGGGCTTTTACTGATTTAGGATGCGGCAGTCCAGCCGCAGAATGCGCCAACTGAATTGTGCTACAGATCCAGCGAGCAATCGTCTGCTTAGAAGCAGGAGCACCCAGCTTGTTGGGTGCATACAGGATAAATAGCGAGTCAGTTTTCCTGACTCTAGCCGTCCTGGAAACATATATTTTCAGGGCCCTGACTACGTCCAGTAACTTGGAATCCTCCAAGTCCCTAGTAGCCGCAGGCACTACAATAGGTTGGTTCAAGTGAAAAGCTGATACCACCTTAGGGAGAAACTGAGGACGAGTCCTCAATTTCGCCCTATCCATATGGAAAATCAGATAAGGGCTTTTACATGACAAAGCCGCCAATTCTGACACACGCCTGGCCGAAGCCAAGGCAAATAACATGACCACTTTCCACGTGACATATTTCAGATCCACGGTCTTAAGTGGCTCAAACCAATGTGATTTTAGGAAACTCAACACCACGTTGAGGTCCCAAGGTGCCACTGGAGGCACAAAAGGGGATGAATATGCAGCACTCCCTTTACAAATGTCTGAACTTCAGGCAGTGAAGCCAGTTCTTTCTGGAAGAAAATAGACAGAGCCGAAATCTGGACCTTAATGGAACCCAATTTTAGGCCCATAGTCACTCCTGACTGTAGGAAGTGCAGAAATCGACCCAGCTGAAATTCCTCTGTTGGGGCCTTCCTGGCCTCACACCACGCAACATATTTCCGCCAAATACGGTGATAATGGTTTGCGGTTACTTTTTTCCTAGCTTTAATCAGCGTAGGAATGACTTCCTCCGGAATGCCTTTTTCTTTTAGGATCCGGTGTTCAACCGCCATGCCGTCAAACGCAGCCGCGGTAAGTCTTGGAACAGACAGGGCCCCTGCTGTAGCAGATCCCGTCTGAGCGGTAGAGGCCATGGGTCCTCTGAGATCATTTCTTGAAGTTCTGGGTACCAAGCTCTTCTTGGCCAATCCGGAACCACGAGTATCGTTCTTACTCCTCGTCTTCTTATTATTCTCAGTACCTTTGGTATGAGAGGCAGAGGAGGGAACACATAAACCGACTGGTACACCCACGGTGTCACTAGAGCGTCCACAGCTATCGCCTGAGGGTCTCTTGACCTGGCGCAATATCTCTCTAGTTTTTTGTTTAGGCGGGACGCCATCATGTCCACCTGTGGCCTTTCCCAATGGCTTACAATCAGTTGGAAGACTTCTGGATAAAGTCCCCACTCTCCCGGGTGTAGGTCGTGTCTGCTGAGGAAGTCTGCTTCCCAGTTGTCCACTCCCGGAATGAACACTGCTGACAGTGCTAAGACGCGATTTTCCGCCCATTGGAGAATCTTTGTGGCTTCTGCCATCGCCGTCCTGCTTCTCGTGCCGCCCTGTCGGCTTACATGGGCGACCGCCATGATGTTGTCTGACTGGATCAGCACCGGCTGGTTTTGAAGCAGTGGTTTTGCCTGACTTAGGGCATTGTAAAAGGCCCTCAGTTCGAGAATATTTATGTGCAGGGAAGTCTCCTGACTTGACCATAGTCCTTGGAAGTTTCTTCCCTGTGTGACTGCCCCCCAGCCTCGAAGGCGGCATCCGTGGTCACCTGGACCCAGTCCTGTATGCCGAATCTGCGGCCCTCTTGAAGACGAGCACTCTGCAGCCACCACAGCAGGGACACCCTTGTCCTTGGAGACAGGGTTATCAGACGATGCATCTGAAGATGCGATCCGGACCACTTGTCCAACAGGTCCCACTGAAAAGTTCTTGCATGGAACCTGCCGAATGGAATCGCTTCGTAAGAAGCTACCATTTTTCCCAGGATCCGCGTGCAGTGATGCACCGACACCTGTTTTGGTTTTAGGAGGCCTCTGACTAGAGATGACAGCTCCTTGGCCTTCTCCTCCGGGAGAAACACTTTTTTTCTGTTCTGTGTCCAGAACCATCCCTAGGAACAGTAGACGTGTCGTAGGAACCAGCTGTGACTTTGGAATGTTTAGAATCCAACAGTGCTGTTGTAGCACTTCCCGAGATAGTGCTACCCTGACCAACAACTGCTCTCTGGACCTCGCCTTTATCAGGAGATCGTCCAAGTATGGGATAATTAAAACTCCTTTCTTTCGCAGGAGTATCATCATTTCGGCCATTATTTTGGTAAAGACCCTCGGAGCCGTGGATAGACCGAACGGCAACGTCTGGAATTGATAATGACAATCCTGTACCACAAATCTGAGGTACTCCTGGTGAGGATGGTAAATGGGGACATGCAGGTAAGCATCCTTGATGTCCAGTGATACCATGTAATCCCCCTCGTCCAGGCTTGCAATAACCGCCCTGAGCGATTCCATCTTGAACTTGAATTTTTTGATATATGTGTTCAAGGATTTCAAATTTAAAATGGGTCTCACCGAACCGTCCGGTTTCGGTACCACAAACATTGTGGAATAGTAACCCCTTCCTTGTTGAAGTAGGGGTACCTTTACTATCACCTGTTGTGAATACAGCTTGTGAATTGCCTGTAACACTGCCTCCCTGTCTGAGGGAGCGGTTGGCAAGGCAGATTTGAGGAAACGGTGGGGAGGAGACGTCTCGAATTCCAGCATGTACCCCTGAGATATTATTGGAAAAATCCAGGGGTCCACCTGTGAGCGAGCCCACTGATTGCTGAAAAATTTGAGACGGGCCCCCACCGTACCTGGCTCCGCCTGTGGAGCCCCAGCGTCATGCTGTGGACTTAGAGGAAGCGGGGGAGGACTTTTGCTCCTGGGAACTGGCTGCATGGTGCAGCTTCTTGCCCCTACCTCTGCCCCTGGGCAGAAAGGACGTACCTTTAACCCACTTGCCCTTATTGGACCGAAAGGACTGTACCTGATAATACGGTGCTTTCTTTGGTTGTGAGGGAACATGGGGTAAAAATGTAGACTTCCCAGCTGTCGCTGTGGAAACGAGGTCCGAGAGACCATCCCCGAACAACTCCTCACCCTTATAAGGCAGAACTTCCATGTGTCTTTTGGAATCTGCATCTCCTGTCCACTGCCGAGTCCATAAACCCATCCTGGCAGAAATGGACATTGCACTTATTTTAGATGCCAGCCGGCAAATATCCCTCTGTGGATCCCTCATGTATAAGACTGCGTCTTTTATATGGTCTACGGTTAGCAATATAGTGTCCCTATCTAGGGTATCTATATTTTCTGATAGGGAATCTGACCACGCAGCAGCACTGCACATCCAGGCTGAAGCAATAGCCGGTCTCAGTATGACACCTGTGTGTGTATATATACATTTCAGGATAGCCTCCTGTTTTCTATCAGCAGATTCCTTCAGGGCGGCCGTATCCGGAGAGGGTAGTACCAACTTTTTTGACAAGCGTGTGAGCGCTTTATCCACCCCAGGGGATGTTTCCCAGCGTGACCTATCCTCTGGCGGGAAAGGGTACGCCATTAGTAACCTCTTAGAAATTACCAGTTTCTTATCGGGAGAAGCCCACGCTTCTTCACACACTTCATTTAACTCCTCAGATGGAGGAAAAAATAAGAATTTACTTACCGATAATTCTATTTCTCGGAGTCCGTAGTGGATGCTGGGGTTCCTGAAAGGACCATGGGGAATAGCGGCTCCGCAGGAGACAGGGCACAAAAGTAAAGCTTTCCGATCAGGTGGTGTGCACTGGCTCCTCCCCCTATGACCCTCCTCCAGACTCCAGTTAGGTACTGTGCCCGGACGAGCGTACACAATAAGGGAGGAATTTTGAATCCCGGGTAAGACTCATACCAGCCACACCAATCACACCGTACAACTTGTGATCTAAACCCAGTTAACAGTATGATAACAAAGGAGCCTCTGAAAGACGGCTTCCTACAACAATAACCCGATTTTTGTAACAATAACTATGTACAAGTATTGCAGAATAATCTGCACTTGGGATGGGCGCCCAGCATCCACTACGGACTCCGAGAAATAGAATTATCGGTAAGTAAATTCTTATTTTCTCTATCGTCCTAGTGGATGCTGGGGTTCCTGAAAGGACCATGGGGATTATACCAAAGCTCCCAAACGGGCGGGAGAGTGCGGATGACTCTGCAGCACCGAATGAGAGAACTCCAGGTCCTCTTTTGCCAGGGTATCAAATTTGTAGAATTTTACAAACGTGTTCTCCCCCGACCACGTAGCTGCTCGGCAAAGTTGTAATGCCGAGACCCCTCGGGCAGCCGCCCAAGATGAGCCCACCTTCCTTGTGGAATGGGCCTTAACAGATTTAGGCTGTGGCAGGCCTGCCACAGAATGTGCAAGTTGAATTGTGCTACAAATCCAACGAGCAATCGACTGCTTAGAAGCAGGAGCACCCAACTTGTTGGGTGCATACAGTATAAACAGCGAGTCAGATTTTCTGACTCCAGCCGTCCTTGAAATGTATATTTTTAAAGCTCTGACAACGTCCAACAACTTGGAGTCCTCCAAGTCGCTTGTAGCCGCAGGCACTACAATAGGCTGGTTCAGGTGAAACGCTGATACCACCTTAGGGAGAAAATACGGACGCGTCCGCAGTTCTGCCCTATCCGAATGGAAAATTAGATATGGGCTTTTATAAGATAAAGCCGCCAGTTCTGACACTCTCCTGGCTGAAGCCAGGGCTAGTAGCATGGTCACTTTCCATGTGAGATATTTCAAATCCACATTTTTTAGTGGTTCAAACCAATGGGATTTGAGGAAATCTAAAACTACATTTAGATCCCACGGTGCCACCGGAGGCACCACCGGGGGCTGTATATGCAGTACTCCCTTAACAAAAGTCTGGACCTCAGGAACTGAGGCCAATTCTTTTTGGAAGAATATTGACAGGGCCGAAATTTGAACCTTAATAGATCCCAATTTGAGACCCATAGACAATCCTGATTGCAGGAAATGTAGGAATCGACCCAGTTGAAATTCCTCCATCGGAGCACTCCGATCCTCGCACCACGCAACATATTTTCGCCAAATGCGGTGATAATGTTTCGCGGTGACTTCCTTCCTTGCTTTAATCAAGGTAGGAATGACTTCTTCCGGAATGCCTTTTCCCTTTAGGATCTGGCGTTCAACCGCCATGCCGTCAAACGCAGCCGCGGTAAGTCTTGAAATAGACAGGGGCCCTGCTGAATCAGGTCCCTTCTCAGAGGTAGAGGCCACGGATCGTCCGTGACCATCTCTTGAAGTTCCGGGTACCAAGTCCTTCTTGGCCAATCCGGAGCCACTAGTATCGTTCTTACTCCTCTTTGCCGTATAATTCTCAATACTTTTGGTATGAGAGGCAGAGGAGGAAACACATACACCGACTGGTACACCCAAGGTGTTACCAGCGCGTCCACAGCTATTGCCTGCGGATCTCTTGACCTGGCGCAATACCTGTCCAGTTTTTTGTTGAGGCGAGATGCCATCATGTCCACCATTGGTCTTTCCCAACGGTTTACTAGCATGTGGAATACTTCTGGATGAAGTCCCCACTCTCCCGGGTGAAGGTCGTGCCTGCTGAGGAAATCTGCTTCCCAGTTGTCCACTCCCGGGATGAACACTGCTGACAGTGCTATCACATGATTCTCTGCCCAGCGAAGAATCCTTGCCGCTTCTGCCATTGCACTCCTGCTTCTTGTGCCGCCCTGTCTGTTCACATGGGCGACTGCCGTGATGTTGTCCGACTGGATCAACACCGGTTTTCCCTGAAGCAGAGGTTCTGCCTGACTTAGAGCATTGTAAATTGCTCTTAGTTCCAGAATGTTTATGTGAAGAGACGTTTCCAGGCTCGTCCACACTCCCTGGAAGTTTCTTCCTTGTGTGACTGCTCCCCAGCCTCTCAGGCTGGCGTCCGTGGTCACCAGGATCCAATCCTGTATGCCGAATCTGCGGCCCTCCAATAGATGAGCACTCTGCAACCACCACAGAAGAGATACCCTTGTCCTTGGAGACAGAGTTATCCGCAGGTGCATCTGAAGATGCGACCCTGACCATTTGTCCAACAGATCCCTTTGGAAAATTCTTGCGTGGAATCTGCCGAATGGAATTGCTTCGTAAGAAGCCACCATTTTTCCCAGGACTCTTGTGCATTGATGTACAGACACCTATCCTGGTTTTAGGAGGTTCCTGACAAGCTCGGATAACTCCTTGGCTTTTTCCTCCGGAAGAAAAACCTTTTTCTGAACCGTGTCCAGAATCATCCCTAGGAACAGCAGACGAGTTGTCGGCTTTAACTGGGATTTTGGAATATTCAGAATCCATCCGTGCTGTTTTAGCACTTCTTGAGACAGTGCTAATCCCATCTCTAGCTGTTCTCTGGACCTTGCCCTTATTAGGAGATCGTCCAAGTATGGGATAATTAATACGCCTTTTCTTCGAAGAAGAATCATCATCTCGGCCATTACCTTTGTAAAGACCCGAGGTGCCGTGGACAAACCAAACGGCAGCGTCTGAAACTGATAGTGACAGTTTTGTACAACGAACCTGAGGTACCCCTGGTGTGAGGGGTAAATTGGAACGTGGAGATACGCATCCTTGATGTCCAAGGATACCATAAAGTCCCCTTCTTCCAGGTTCGCTATCACTGCTCTGAGTGACTCCATCTTGAACTTGAACCTCTTTATGTACAGGTTCAAGGACTTCAGATTTAGAATAGGCCTTACCGAGCCATCCGGCTTCGGTACCACAAATAGAGTGGAATAATACCCCTTCCCTTGTTGTAGAAGAGGTACCTTGACTATCACCTGCTGAGAGTACAGCTTGTGAATGGCTTCCAAGACCGTCTCCCTTTCGGAGGGGGACGTTGGTAAAGCAGACTTCAGGAAACGGCGAGGTGGATCTGTCTCTAATTCCAACCTGTACCCCTGAGATATTATCTGCAGGATCCAGGGATCTACCTGCGAGTGAGCCCACTGCGTGCTGAAATTCTTGAGACGACCGCCCACCGCCCCCGAGTCCGCTTGAGAAGCCCCAGCGTCATGCTGAGGCTTTTGTAGAAGCCGGGGAGGGCTTCTGTTCCTGGGAAGGAGCTGCCTGTTGCTGTCTCTTCCCCCTTCCTCTGCCTCGTGGCAGATATGAATAGCCCTTTGCTCTCTTGTTTTTAAAGGAACGAAAGGGCTGCGGTTGAAAAGTCGGTGTCTTTTTCTGTTGGGGAGTGACTTGAGGTAAAAAGGTGGATTTCCCGGCTGTAGCCGTGGCCACCAAATCTGATAGACCGACTCCAAATAACTCCTCCCCTTTATACGGCAAAACTTCCATATGCCGTTTTGAGTCCGCATCGCCTGTCCACTGTCGCGTCCATAAACTTCTTCTGGCCGAAATGGACATAGCACTTACCCGTGATGCCAGTGTGCAGATATCCCTCTGTGCATCACGCATATAAAGAAATGCATCCTTTATTTGCTCTAACGACAGTAAAACATTGTCCCTATCCAGGGTATCAATATTTTCAATCAGGGACTCTGACCAAACTACTCCAGCACTGCACATCCAGGCTGTCGCTATAGCTGGTCGTAGTATAACACCTGTATGTGTGTATATACTTTTTTGGATATTTTCCATCCTCCTATCTGCTGGATCTTTAAGTGCGGCCGTCTCAGGAGAGGGTAACGCCACTTGTTTAGATAAGCGTGTGAGCGCCTTGTCCACCCTAGGAGGTGTTTCCCAGCGCGCCCTAACCTCTGGCGGGAAAGGGTATAAGGCCAATAACTTCTTTGAAATTAGCATCTTTTTATCGGGGGCAACCCACGCTTCATCACACACGTCATTTAATTCTTCTGATTCAGGAAAAACTATAGGTAGTTTTTTCACACCCCACATAATACCCTGTTTAGTGGTACCTGTAGTATCAGCTAAATGTAACGCCTCCTTCATTGCCAAAATCATATAACGTGTGGCCCTACTGGAAAATACGGTTGATTCGTCACCGTCGCCACTGGAATCAGTGCCTGTGTCTGGGTCTGTGTCGACCGACTGAGGCAAAGGGCGTTTTACAGCCCCTGACGGTGTTTGAGGCGCCTGGACAGGCACTAACTGATTGTCCGGCCGCCTCATGTCGTCAAACGACTGCTTTAGCGTGTTGACACTATCCCGTAATTCCATAAATAAAGGCATCCATTCTGGTGTCGACCCCCTAGGAGGTGACATCCCCATATTTGGCAATTGCTCCGCCTCCACACCAATATCGTCCTCATACATGTCGACACACACGTACCGACACACAGCAGACACACAGGGAATGCTCTTAAGGAAGACAGGACCCAACTAGCCCTTTGGGGAGACAGAGGGAGAGTCTGCCAGCACACACCAAAAGCGCTATATGTGACAGGGATAGCCTTATTATAAGTGCTCCCTGTATAGCTGCTTTATAATATAAATTTTGCCACTATTTTTGCCCCCCCTCTCTGTTTTACCCTGTTTCTGTAGTGCAGTGCAGGGGAGAGACCTGGGAGCCGTCCTGACCAGCGGAGCTGTGTAAGGAAAATGGCGCTGTGTGCTGAGGAGATAGGCCCCGCCCCTTTTTCGGCGGGCTCGTCTCCCGCTCTTTAGTGGATTCTGGCAGGGGTTAAATATCTCCATATAGCCTCCGGAGGCTATATGTGAGGTATTTTTAGCCAACAAAGGTTTTCATCTTGCCTCCCAGGGCGCCCCCCCCCAGCGCCCTGCACCCTCAGTGACTGCCGTGTGAAGTGTGCTGAGAGGAAAATGGCGCACAGCTGCAGTGCTGTGCGCTACCTTTAGAAGACTGAAGAGTCTTCTGCCGCCGATTCTGGACCTCTTCTTACTTCAGCATCTGCAAGGGGGCCGGCGGCAAGGCTCCGGTGACCATCCAGGCTGTACCTGTGATCGTCCCTCTGGAGCTGATGTCCAGTAGCCAAGAAGCCAATCCATCCTGCACGCAGGTGAGTTCACTTCTTCTCCCCTAAGTCCCTCGTTGCAGTGATCCTGTTGCCAGCAGGATTCACTGTAAAATAAAAAACCTAAGCTAAACTTTTCTAAGCAGCTCTTTAGGAGAGCCACCTAGATTGCACCCTTCTCGGCCGGGCACAAAAATCTAACTGGAGTCTGGAGGAGGGTCATAGGGGGAGGAGCCAGTGCACACCACCTGATCGGAAAGCTTTACTTTTGTGCCCTGTCTCCTGCGGAGCCGCTATTCCCCATGGTCCTTTCAGGAACCCCAGCATCCACTAGGACGATAGAGAAACTACTGGTAGTTTTTCTCTCCAAACATAATACCCTTTTTTGTGGTACCAGGGGCAACATCAGAAATGTGCAACACATTTTTCATTGCCTCAATCATGTAACGTGTGGCCCTACTGGAAGTTACATTAGTCTCATCGTCGTCGACACTGGAGTCAGTATCCGTGTCGACATCTGTGTCTGCCATCTGAGGTAGCGGGTGTTTTAGAACCCCTGATGGCTTTTGAGACGCCTGGGCAAGCACAGGCTGAGAAGCCGGCTGTCCAACGTTAGGTATGTCGTCAAACCTTTTATGCAAGGAGTCGACACTATCACGTAATTCCTTCCACAGCACCATCCACTCAGGTGTCGACCCCGCAGGGGGTGACATCACATCCACAGGCATCTGCTCCGCCTCCACATATGCTTCCTCATCAAACATGTCGACACAGCCGTACCGACACACCGCAACCACACAGGGAATGCTCTGACAGAGGACAAGACCCCACAAAGCCCTTTGGGGAGACAGAGAGAGAGTATGCCAGCACACACCAGAGCGCTATATAACACAGGGATCCCACTATAATGAGTGTTTTCCCTTATAGCTGCTTTTTTATATATATAATATATATATGTAACTATCCTGCGCCTAAATTTAGTGCCCCCCCTCTCTTTTTTACCCTTCTGTAGCGTTCAGACTGCAGGGGAGAGCCAGGGAGCTTCCTTCCAGCGGAGCTGTGAGGGAAAAATGGCGCCAGTGTGCTGAGGGAGATAGCCCCGCCCCTTTTTCGGTGGACTTCTCCCGCTTTTTCTAAAATACTGGCAGGGGTATTTTTACATCTATATAGCCTCTAGGACTATATATGATGTAGATTTGCCAGCCAAGGTGTCATATATTGCCCTCAGGGCGCCCCCCCCCCAGCGCCCTGCACCCATCAGTGACCGAAGTGTGAGGTGTACATGAGGAGCAATGGCGCACAGCTGCAGTGCTGTGCGCTACCTTGGTGAAGACTGAAGTCTTCTGCCGCCGATTTTCCGGTTCTCTTCATGCTTCTGGCTCTGTAAGGGGGCCGGCGGCGCGGCTCCGGGACCGAACATCAATGGCCGGTTCCATGCGGTCGATCCCTCTGGAGCTATTGGTGTCCAGTAGCCTAAGAAGCCCAAGCTACCACCAGTTAGGTAGGTTCGCTTCTTCTCCCCTTAGTCCCTCGCTGCAGTGAGTCTGTTGCCAGCAGATCTCACTGTAAAATAAAAAACCTAAATATACTTTCTTCTAGGAGCTCAGGAGAGCCCCTAGTGTGCATCCAGCTCGGCCGGGCACAGAATTCTAACTGAGGTCTGGAGGAGGGTCATAGTGGGAGGAGCCAGTGCACACCAGTTAGACCTAAAGCATTCTTTATAGTTGTGCCCAGTCTCCTGCGGAGCCGCTATTCCCCTTGGTCCTTACGGAGTCCCAGCATCCACTTAGGACGTTAGATAAAAGTGTTTATTACTCACCTGTGCTGATATCTGTAGGGATCTCCTCCTCCTTACACTGCTGATCACCCCTCACATACGTGTCTTCTTCTCCCTCTGAATCTTCTTCCTTCATATCAGTCACATACGTCTCTTCTTCTCCCTCTATATCTTCTGCCTTTATATCAGTCACATACGTCTCTTCTTCTCCCTCTATATCTTCTGCCTTCATATCAGTCACATACGTCTCTTCTTCTCCCTCTGTATCTTCTGCCTTTATATCAGTCACATACGTCTCTTCTTCTCCCTCTATATCTTCTGCCTTCATATCAGTCACATACGTCTCTTCTTCTCCCTCTGTATCTTCTGCCTTTATATCAGTCACATATGTCTCTTCTTCTCCCTCTATATCTTCTGCCTTTATATCAGTCACATACGTCTCTTCTTCTCCCTCTATATCTTCTGCCTTTATATCAGTCACATACGTCTCTTCTTCTCCCTCTGTATCTTCTGCCTTTATATCAGTCACATATGTCTCTTCTTCTCCCTCTATATCTTCTGCCTTCATATCAGTCACATACGTCTCTTCTTCTCCCTCTATATCTTCTGCCTTTATATCAGTCACATACGTCTCTTCTTCTCCCTCTATATCTTCTGCCTTTATATCAGTCACATACGTCTCTTCTTCTCCTTCTATATCTTCTGCCTTTATATCAGTCACATACGTCTTTTCTTCTCCCTCTATATCTTCTGCCTTTATATCAGTCACATACGTCTTTTCTTCTACCTCTATATCTTCTGCCTTTATATCAGACAGACGTTCTTCCTAAATAACCCAAAAAATAGGATTTTAATACCTACCGGTAAATCATTTTCTCTTAGTCCGTAGAGGATGCTGGGGTCACATCAAGAACCATGGGGTATAGACGGGATCCAGAGGAGACATGGGCACTTTAAGACTTTCAAAGGGGTGTGAACGGGCTCCCCTCTCTATGCCCCTCCTCCAGACTCCAGTTATAGGAACTGTGCCCAGGGAGACGAACATTTCGAGGAAAAGGATTTATAGTTAAACTAAGGTGAGATACATACCAGCTCACACCTCAAGCACGCCGTACAACATGGCATTTAACACAACGCAAGTCAACGGCATGAACATCATCAGCAAGAGGCTGACTATAAACGTAACACAACATGTGTGTAACCACAAATAATAACTGAAGATACAGTACGCACGGGCGCCCAGCATCCTCTACGGACTAAGAGAAAAGGATTTACCGGTAGGTATTAAAATACTATTTTCTCATACGTCCTAGAGGATGCTGGGGTCACATCAAGAACCATGGGGTTATACCTAAGCTCTAGAATGGGCAGGAGAGTGCGGATGCAGCACCGAATGACCAAACATGAGGTCCTCATTAGCCAGGGTATCAAACGTGTAGAACTTCGCAAAGGTGTTTGAACCCGACCAAGCAGCTGCTTGGCAAAGTTGTAATGCCGAGACCCCCCGGGCAGCCGCCCAGGATGAGCCCACCTTTCTGGTAGAATGGGCCTTCACCGATTTCGGTAACGGCAATCCACCCATAGAATGAGCCTGCTGAATTGTATGACAGATCCAGCGCGCAATAGTTTGCTTGGAAGCAGGAGCCCCAATTTTATTGTGAGCATACAGGACAAACAGAGCCTCCGTTTTCCTAAACTGAGCCGTTCTGGTGACATAAATTTTCACATCTCTTACTACATCGAAAAACTTCGATTCCAGCAAGGCGTCAGTAGCCACCGGCACCACAATAGGTTGGTTCAAGTGGAACGACAAAACCACTTTCGTCAGAAACTGCTGACGAGTCCTCAATTCTGCTCTATCTTCATGGAAGATCAAATAAGGGGTCTTGTGAGACAAGGCCACCAACTGCATGACCACTTTCCAAGTAAGACATTTTAACTCTACCTTCTGCAAAGGTTCAAACCAATGAGATTGAAGGAATTGCAACACCACGTTAAGATCCCACGGTGCCACAGGGTGCACAAAGGGAGGTTGGATGTGCAACACGCCTTTCACGAAGGTCTGAACTTCTGGAAGAGAGGCCAATTGTTTTTGGAAGAAAACCGATAAGGCTGAAATTTGAACTTTAATTGAGCCCAACTTTAGGCCCGCATCCACACCGGCTTGTAGAAAATGGAGAAAACGTCCTAACTGAAATTCTTCCGTAGGAGCCTTCCTGGATTCACACCAAGACACATATTTTTTCCAAATATGGTGGTAATGTTTGATCGTTACTTCCTTCCTGGCATGAATAAGAGTGGGGATAACTTCCTCGGGAATACCCTTCTGGGTTAGGATCCGGCGTTCAACCTCCAAGCCGTCAAACGAAGTCGCGGTAAGTCTTGGAACACGCACGGCCCCTGCTGTAACAGATCCTCCCTCAGAGGAAGAGGCCAGGGATCTCCTACGAGTAATTCCAGAAGATCCGGATACCAAACCCTTCTTGGCCAGTCTCGAACAATGAGGATCGCTCGAACCTTTGTTCTTCTTATGATCTTTATCACTTTTGGAATGAGTGGAAGCGGAGGAAACACGTACACCGACTGAAACACCCACAGTGTCACTAGGGCATTCACTGCTATTGCTTGAGGGTCTCTTGACCTGGAACAATATCCTGAGGTTTCTTGTTGAGGCGAGACGCCATCATGTCTATTTGAGGAATTCCCCAAAGACTTGTCACTTCTGCAAAGACCTCTTGATGAAGACCCCACTCTCCTGGATGGAGATCGTGTCTGCTGAGGAAGTCTGCTTCCCAGTTATCCACTCCTGGAATAAAGATCGCTGACAGAGCGCTTGTATGCCTTTCCGCCCAACAGAGCACCTTTGTGGCCTCTGCTATTGCCGTTCTGCTCTTTGTTCCGCCCTGGCGGTTTATGCACGCTACTGCTGTTATGTTGTCCAACTGAATTAAGACGGGCCGATTACGAAGATGTTCCTCTTGCAGAAGGCCGTTGTGAATGGCCCTTAACTCCAGAACGTTTATGTGTAGACACATTTCCTGGCTTGACCATCTTCCCTGGAAGCTTTCCCCCTGCGTGACTGCTGCCCAGCCTCGGAGACTCGCATCCGTGGTCACTAAGATCCAGTCCTGGATCCCAAACCTGCGTACCTCTAGGAGGTGAGAACTGTGCAGCCACCACAGGAGTGAGATTCTGGTCTTGGAAGACAGGGTTATCCTTCGGTGCATGTGCAGATGGGACCCGGACCACTTGTCCAACAGGTCCCACTGAAACACTCTGGCATGGAATCTGCCAAACTGAATGGCCTCATAGGCCGCCACTATCTTTCCCAGCAGCCGAGTGCATTGATGGACTCTCTGTAATTCTGTGTACAGAATCATTCCCAAAAACTACAGCCGTCTCGTCGGAACCAACTGTGATTTTGGCAAGTTTAGGAGCCAACCATGTTGCTGCAGAATTGTCAGGGAGAGGATAATGTTCTGCATCAATTGGTCCCTGGATCTCGCCTTTATCAGGAGATCGTCCAAGTACGGGATAATCGTGACTCCTTGTTTGTGTAGGAGAACCATCATTTTGGCCATTACTTTGGTGAAAACCCTCGGAGCCATGGACAGACCAAACGGCAACGTCTAAAATTGGTAATGACAATCCCGAACTGCAAACCTCAGGTAAGCCTGATGTGGGGAATAAATGGGAACATGCAAGTAGGCATCCTTTAGGTCTACCGACACAATAAAATCCCCTTCCTCCAGACTGGAGATCACTGCCCGGAGAGATTCCATCTTGAATTTGAATTTTTTTAGGTAGAAATTGAGGGATTTGAGGTTCAGGATTGGTATGACTGAGCCGTCTGGCTTTGGGACCACGAACAGGCTCGAATAAAAGCCTTTTTTGTATTGCGGCGCATACCACCTCCCTGTCTGGAAGAGAAGCTGGTTAGGCTGATTTGAAAAATCGGTGAGGGGAGACGTCTTGAAACTCCAGTTTGTACCCTTAGGACACTATTTCTAAAACCCATGGGTCTATGGCCGAACGAGCCCAGAACTGACTGAAGAGCCTGAGACATGACCCCACCGGTGCGGACTGCCGCAGAGGAGTCCCAGCGTCATGCGGTGGACTTGGCAGAAGCCGGGAGGACTTCTGCTCCTGGGAACCGGCAACAGCCGGTGATCGTTTACCTTTTCCCTTTCCTCTCATAGCAAGGAAGGAAGACAGACCCTCGGACCCTTCTGTATTTATTGGGCCGAAAGGACTGCATCTGATAGTGGTGTGCTTTCTTTTGTGGTGCAGGCACATGAGGTAAAAATTATAATTTACCCGCGGTAGCCGTAGATACTAAATCAGCGAAGCCGTCACCAAACAACACACCACCATTATACGGTAGAGACTCCATAGCTTTCTTAGAGTTAGCATCAGCATTCCATTGATGAATCCACAATGCTCTCCTAGATGAGACAGCCATGGCATTGGCTCGTGATCCCAAGAGGCCAATATCTCTCGCAGCTTCTTTTAGGTAGACTGCAGCGTCCCTGATATGACCCAGTGTCAGAAGAATGCTATTCCTATCTAGGGTATCCAATTCAGACGACAGGTTATCTGCCCATTTTTTGACAGCACTACTCACCCACGCAGAAGCAATGGCTGGTCTGAGTAGCGTATCCGTGGTGACATAAATGGATTTCAGTGTATTTTCCTGCCTACGATCCGCGGGATCCTTTAGGGCTGCCGTGTCAGGGGACGGGAGAGCCACCTTTTTGGACAGCCGTGACAGAGCTTTGTCCACAATGGGGGGTGGCTCACATTTTTCCCTATCCCCAGAGGGAAACAGATATGCCATAACAATCCTTTTGGGAATCTGAAACTTTTTGTCAGGACTTTCCCAAACCTTTTCACAAAGCGTGTTCAGTTCATGAGAGGGAGGAAACGTTACCTCAGGTTTCTTTCCTTTATACATACAGACCCTAGCATCAGGAACAGCCGGGTCCTCAGTGATATGTAATACGTCTTTTATAGCCACAATCATGTACTGAATGCACTTTGCCAGTTTTGGATCTAATCTGGCATCACTATAGTCGACACTTGAGTCAGTGTCCGTATCGGTATCCGTGTCTGTCAGCTGAGCAAATGAATGTTTTTGTGACCCCGAGGGGGTCTGAACTTGTAACAGCACATCCTCTACGGATTTCTTCCAAGCCTGGTTCTGAGACTCAGATTTATCCAATCTTTTATTTATCATTCAAAGAACTCAAAACATTCACCCCATCAGGTGTCGGCGGTGCCGATAGGGTCACTCCCACAGCCGTTTGTGTCCCTAACATAGTCTCCTCCTGGGAAGAGCACTCTGCCTCAGACATGCCGACACACGTGCACCCACCACACGCAGATACACTGGGCCTATAGGGGACAGACCCACAGTAAAGCCTGTCAGAGAGCCACAGAGGGAGATATTGCCAACTCACACCTCAGCGCCCAAACTCGGTCTGAAAACACTACAGAAAATGTCTCAGACCTGCAGCGCTTTTATAAATTACATACAATGCACCAAAATCACTGTGCCCCCCCCCCTCCCCCGTTTTGCACCGTTACTTGTACAGCAGTGTGAGGAAGGACCAGTGTCTCTGCAGCCTGTGTAGAGAAAATGGCGTCGGGCTGTGTGGGCTAAGCTCCGCCCCCGTAATGGTGCGCTTCAGACCCGCTCTTTTTTAAACTTTTTTATAATGGCGGGGGTCCGGACAGTGGCCTGGCACTATGTCCGCTCTTGCCAGTCAGTTGTTTTGAGGTTAAAATGCTGCCCAGGGAGGCCCCCCCCCCCCGCGCCCAGCACCCTGTAGTGCCTCTGAGTGTGGGAGCATGGTGTGCAGCGCGGCTGCTGTGCTGTACCTCAAAGCCGTCACTGAAGTCTTCTGATCATCTTCTACTCGCCTGTCTTCTGAATTCTGGCTCTGCAAGGGGGGTGATGGCGGGCTCTGGGAACGAGCATCTAGGCGTACCTAGCGATCAGACCCTCAGGAGCTAATGGTGTCCTGTAGCCAAAGAAGCAGAGCCTTGAAACTCACAGAAGTAGGTCTGACTTCTCTCCCCCAAGTCCCACGATGCAGGGAGCCTGTAGCCAGCAGTCCTCCCTGAGAATAATAACCCTAACATTTAAAGTATTTTCAGAGAAACTCAGTAGAGCTCCACAGTGTGCATCCAGTCTGCCTGGGCACAGATTCTAAACTGAAGTCTGGAGGAGGGGCATAGAGGGAGGAGCCAGTTCACACCCCTTTGAAAGTCTTAAAGTGCCCATGCTTCCTGTGGATCCCGTCTATACCCCATGGTTCTTGATGTGACCCCAGCATCCTCTAGAACGTATGATAAAATAATACAATGGCATTTGCATAGTATTAGCTTAAACTGAGGTGAAACAGATTAATATCAGTGTATAAAACACACAGCTTCTCTACAGATCATATAGTGACAGTCACTTTGGTATATTGGGGAGACCCTAAATCCCACCTACCTGATCCTCCTGTGGGATCCTGTGATTCTCCTCTGTACAATCCTGGGAATACAGAGGACGGGGACATCTCTCTGGGGTATCTCTGTTACTGGGCCCATCTGTAGGAGACACACAGTGACTGAGTACAGTGTATATATGTGATTATCAGATGATGTGTGTATATAGGGGCCCCCATACCTGCTCTCCCCTGTACATTACACGACAGTCTCCTCTTACCCAGTGATGTGAGGGGCCGGTGATTCTCCATCATCACGTCCTTGTACAGACCCCTGTGTTCCTCTATATACTCCCCCTCCTGCATGGAGACATAGACAGTGACATCCTGACACCTTATAGGAACCTGACACACACACAGAGATACAGTCATCACCCAGACACATCCCCTTGGTGTTACTGTATAATGTCCCATTCCCAGCAGTCACCTCTCCAGTCATCACCCAGACACGTCCCCTGGTGTTACTGTATAATGCCCAATTCCCTGCAGTCACCTCTCCAGTCATCACCCAGACACGTCCCCTGGTGTTACTGTATTATGCCCCATTCCCAGCAGTCACCTCTCCAGTCATCATCCAGACACATCCCCTGGTGTTACTGTATAATGCCCCATTCCCAGCCGTCACGTCTCCAGTCATCACCCAGACACATCCCCTGGTGTTACTGTATAATGCCCCATTCCCAGCAGTCACCTCTCCAGTCATCACCCAGACACATCCCCTGGTGTTACTGTATAATGTCCCATTCCCAGCAGTCACATCTCCAGTCATCACCCAGACACATCCCCTGGTGTTACTGTATAATGTCCCATTCCCAGCAGTCACCTCTCCAGTCATCTTCCAGACACGTCTCCTGGTGTTACTGCATAATGCCCCATTCCCAGCAGTCACCTCTCCAGTCATCACCCGGACACATCCCCTGGTGTTACTGTATAATGCCCCATTCCCAGCAGTCACCTCTCCAGTTCATCACCCGGATACATCCCCTGGTGTTACTGTATAATGTCCCATTCCCAGCAGTCACCTCTCCAGTCATCATCCAGACACATCCCCTGGTGTTACTGTATAATGTCCCATTCCCAGCAGTCACCTCTCCAGTCATCACCCAGACACATCCCCTGGTGTTACTGTATAATGCCCCATTCCCAGCAGTCACCTCTCCAGTTCATCACCCGGATACATCCCCTGGTGTTACTGTATAATGTCCCATTCCCAGCAGTCACCTCTCCAGTCATCATCCAGACACATCCCCTGGTGTTACTGTATAATGTCCCATTCCCAGCAGTCACCTCTCCAGTCATCACCCAGACACATCCCCTGGTGTTACTGTATAATGCCCCATTCCCAGCAGTCACCTCTCCAGTCATCACCCAGACACATCCCCTGGTGTTACTGTATAATGTCCCATTCCCAGCAGTCACATCTCCAGTCATCACCCAGACACATCCCCTGGTGTTACTGTATAATGTCCCATTCCCAGCAGTCACCTCTCCAGTCATCTTCCAGACACGTCTCCTGGTGTTACTGCATAATGCCCCATTCCCAGCAGTCACCTCTCCAGTCATCACCCAGACACATCCCCGGTGTTACTGTATGATGTCCCATTCCCAGCAGTCACCTCTCCAGTCATCACCCAGACACATCCCCTGGTGTTACTGTATAATGCCCCATTCCCAGCAGTCACCTCTCCAGTTCATCACCCGGACACATCCCCTGGTGTTACTGTATAATGCCCCATTCCCAGCAGTCACCTCTCCAGTCATCACCCGGACACATTCCATGGTGTTACTGTATAATGTCCCATTCCCAGCAGTCACATCTCCAGTCATCACCTAGACACATCCCCTGGTGTTACTGTATTATGCCCCATTCCCAGCAGTCACCTCTCCAGTCATCATCCAGACACATCCCCTGGTGTTACTGTATAATGCCCCATTCCCAGCAGTCACCTCTCCAGTCATCACCCAGACACATCCCCTGGTGTTACTGTATAATGTCCCATTCCCAGCCGTCACGTCTCCAGTCATCACCCAGACACATCCCCTGGTGTTACTGTATAATGCCACATTCCCAGCAGTCACCTCTCCAGTCATCACCCAGACACATCCCCTGGTGTTACTGTATAATGTCCCATTCCCAGCAGTCACATTTCCAGTCATCACCCAGACACATCCCCTGGTGTTACTGTATAATGTCCCATTCCCAGCAGTCACCTCTCCAGTCATCTTCCAGACACGTCTCCTGGTGTTACTGCATAATGCCCCATTCCCAGCAGTCACCTCTCCAGTCATCACCCAGACACATCCCCTGGTGTTACTGTATAATGTCCCATTCCCAGCAGTCACCTCTCCAGTCATCACCCAGACACATCCCCTGGTGTTACTGTATAATGCCCCATTCCCAGCAGTCACCTCTCCAGTCATCACCCGGACACATTCCATGGTGTTACTGTATAATGTCCCATTCCCAGCAGTCACCTCTCCAGTCATCACCCAGACACCTCCCCTGGTGTTACTGTATAATGTCCCATTCCCAGCAGTCACCTCTCCAGTCATCATCCAGACACATCCCCTGGTGTTACTGTATAATGTCCCATTCCCAGCAGTCACCTCTCCAGTCATCACCCAGACACATCCCCTGGTGTTACTGTATAATGCCCCATTCCCGGCAGTCACCTCTGCTTGCGTGGAATTAAGAAGTGTGTTATCAGAACAGTTAAACAGCTGAACAAACTTTGAGCACCATCAAGGAAAGGTAACTTACTTAAACCACTTAACCCAAAATGATCTCACAAACGACCACAGCATGTTCATCAAACTACTGTTTCTTATTTCAATTCATGGAATTCTCATCAAATGTATCACATTCTACACTCACCCTAAAACTCACCCCTCTGTGCACATTACAGCTTCTATTCTCCACTCCCCTCTTCTAACCACTCATGAGCTTTATACTTACTTCTGTGCAAGTACTTTGACAACCACAATTGGCCACCAGAATAAACACTCGCAGACATCCAATATGTATCTCACTCTTCTGCTTTTATTAGCTGGTGCCATATCACCAAATCCATGCCCCAACCACCTGTCCCTCTCACACTCAGCTATCTTAAAACAACATAGAACGCCATCTAACCTCATAAATATCACGTGTCTACCATCCCCCTCCAAGTCACTAAAATGTGGCTTATGGAACGCACGCTCTGTTTGTAACTAATTAACATCCATCCATGACCGCTTCATATCTCACAACTTTTATCTGCTGGCTATAACAGAAACCTGGCTCACACAATCAGACACGGCCTCCCCTGCAGCACTGTCACACGGTGGTTTCCACTTCACACACACCCCCAGGCCTGGTAATAGTAAAGGTGGTGGGGTTGGAATCTTACTGTCCCAATTTTCCACCTACACTTTTCTACCTCAGGTTCCATCACTCACATTCACATCATTTGAAGTTCACTCTATCAGGATTTTCACCCCCTTCTCTCTGCGTGTTGCAGCTATTTATCGCCCTCCTGGGTAACCCGAACAATTTCTAGAAGATTTTTCTGCCTGGCTCCCACACATCTTATCCTCTGACATCTCCACCATCATTATGGGTCGATATCAATATAGCTCTTGACAGTCCACAATCTGTTCATGCCTCCAAACTTCTCTCTCTAACCTTCTCTCTTGGCCACACCCATGGTCTGACACCTCTACACACCAGGAAGGCCACTGCCTTGATCTTGTGTTCACCAGGCTCTGCTCAGTTTCTGAATTCATTAACACTCCTTTCCCTCTCTCTGATCACAACCTGATCACCTTCACAATCTCTTCTATTACTCTAAATTCTATGACACTAAAACCTAGCAAGCCTCCTCTAACCCGCAGAAATACTAACAATATACATTTTCTACAACTTTTCACTTCTCTGCAACAACTGGTCTCACCAATCTCTACATTCACCACACCTGACACTGCTGTATCCCACCTGCACAAGACCCTAGAGAGTGCCCTTGATGAAGTGGCTCCAGCTACCCATCACACTCCACGTAGGCTTAGATGTCAACCATGGCACTCTAAAGCAACAAGACACCTACAAAAACTGTCACGTAAAGTAGAGTGTCAGTGGCGTAAATCTCAGAATCCTCAGATATAAGACCACCTACCACTCCTATCATCAGGCTCTAGACACTGCCAAACAAACATACTTCCAATCTCTCATCTCTTCTCATGCCACCAACCCCAAGCAACTTTTTAATACATTTAAATCACTTCTTTACCCTCCCTCACCTCCCCCACTAGCTACTATCAGTGCCTACAACAGCACAAACCAGTCCAGGTGGTTACTCCATATACCGGCCCTGTTTGAACATTACCGATCAATCCATCTCAAGCCCTGCACGGGAGTCGGGAAGCTAATCCCCCTCCAGCTTGAACAATTGACTGCAGCTTATATCATCCAGCACGGGACTCTCACCATACGGCCTTATACAGCGGCCTTATCGATCTCGCCGCAACAGCGGTTCACATGCCGACAATACCAACAGCGCCCATATCGCAGGGTCAATTAGCCCAATGATAAAGCTGTAGTGGCAGCACAAACAAGGTACGAGTCACCTCAAATCCAGTATAAGAGACGGGAATACAAACTGCCCCCAGTCTGAAAAATTTACTATGTTTTATATATCCACCACGGGATCTTCACTATTTAGCGGCAATTCCATCCCCGCTGTGGACACGGTCCACACGCCGCTTCTATCAACAGTGTTAACATCTTGGGACCGTTACCCATACAATCCAGCTATAGTGGAAGAGGTGATTTAATCCTGGAGGAGAATATACATCAAGCGCATAACGGATTTTCCACCACTGGACTTGACGGTTCTCTTCTCATCAGTTCCGTGCCGGCACCCACCTGGGCTTGGCATATAAATGTTTTTTTATCTTCCAGCAGTTGTCTTTAAGCCACAACCAATATTTTCTTTCCGGGGACGCCCGGTTGGATATATTGGTCATATTACCACTGAACAATTACATTAATATATGTATTTGGTTTCTAGCTGCTTTTTATATGACTCTGTAAGTACTGTTAATTAATTATACAAGTGTTATGAAATTGCTACACAATTGTACAAGAATAGTTAATATTTAATAGCAATATATACAGATACAAAAGTATTTGTTATTTATAATAAAGTAATTTTAATACCTATTGGGACTCCATGGTTGTTATCTTGTTGGGTACAGTGTTTTGATATATGAGCGCCCCTATTATATTTCTTTCGTCTAGTTATTCCTAATAGGAGCAATACACAACTCCTATATATTGGTGAACGTATACCAAGCATTGTCCCCACCATTGAATTTTTTTAAATATTTTTTCTGATTTTATTTAATTGATGCAGGCGCTGCAAATATTAGTGTTTTGTGTATCAGTGCACAAGAACTTGCCTCCTACTTCAAGGATAAGATTGATAAATCCGAGATGAAATGGTACGCTCTTCCTCAGCCAGTGACCTGCTCAATTCCCTACCTGAACCCTCTGGCCCTTTCTCTTCATTTGATCCCACAAGTGAAGATGAAGTATCATCAGTCTTTCCATCCTCCTATTACACTACCTCTCCTCTTGATCCTATACCCTCACAAGTCAGTAAAACTTTGTCTCCTTTGCTTATCCCAACCTTAACTAAAATCTGTAATCTCTCTCTCTCTCTCTCTACTGGTGTCTTTCCTTCTCTGTATAAGCATGCAGTGATTACTCCCATTACTAAACAAACACAACTCTGACCCAAACACACTCTCTAACTACCGTCCATTTCTCAGCTACCAGGTCCCTCCAAGCTACTTGATAGACTTGCCTACACTCGCCTCACACACTTTCTTAACTCCCGCAATTTACTAGACCCGCTTCAGTCAGGCTTTCATGCCCAACACTCCACAGAGACGGCGCTGACCAAAGTAGTGAATGATCCAGTCACTGCTAGATCTAAAGGCCATTACACACTACACATTCTTCTAGATCTCTCTGCTGCTTATGACACTGTTGACCACTCTCTTATCATACAAACACTACAATCCCTAGGTCTTCAGGACACGGCCCTCTCCTGGTTTTCATCCTACCTATCTAATCGCTCTTTCAGTGTTCACTTCTCGGATTCTACCTCTTCTTCTCTACCTCTATCAGTTGGAGTACTGCAAGGCTCAGTCTTGGGTCCTCTGCTGTTCTCAGTCTGTACCTCATCTCATCGCTGGGTGATCATATCATACAACCCATTAAGAAACTGGCAAGCTGGTGGACCATTATGCAACAGGTAGCATCTATCCTTGTGTATCAATGCCTATTTTCCCATAGATTGTAAACTTGCAAGCAGGGCCGTCCTACCTCTATGTCTGTCTGTTTTTACCCTGTTTCGTTCTATTACTGCTGTTCTAATTGTAAAGCGCAACAGAATATGCTGCGCTATATAAGAAACTGCTAATAAATAATAAATACAACACAGGCCGCTCCCCCTGTATACTATGACAGCACAGAAAGATACCCCTGTATATTATGACAACACATGCCGCTCCCCCTGTATACTATGACAGCACAGGAAGCTACCCCTGTATATTATGACAACACATGCCGCTCCCCCTGTATACTATGACAGCACAGGAAGCTACCCCTGTATATTATGACAACACAGGCCGCTCCCCCTGTATACTATGACAGCACAGAAAGCTACCCCTGTATATTATAACAACACAGGCCGCTCCCCCTGTATACTATGACAGCACAGGAAGCTACCCCTGTATATTATGACAACACAGGCCGCTGCCCCTGTATATTATGACAACACAGGCCACTCCTTCTGTACAGAAAGAAAATACATTCCGCTCACCCTATATAATAATAGTAACAAGACACCACAGGTCCCTCCACTTGTATATTATGACAACACAGGCCACTCCCCCTGTATACTATGACAGTACAGGATGCTACCCCTGTAATATGACAACACAGGCCACTCCTTCTGTATAGAAAGACAATACATGTCGCTCGCCCTATATAATAAAAGTAACAAAACACCACAGGCCACTTACCCTGTATAAAAGGGCAACACAGGCTGCTCCCCCTGTATAGTAGGATGTCATAATCCACTACCCCTGTGTCACGATCCGGGTATCTGGACGCCATTACTTACCCTTCAGATGCCTCCTAAGGCTGGCTCAGCGTTCCAGGACCGGATCCCGCTGTTCCTGAGTTTCCACATGCAGAATGTCAGCATGGTGATTTCATCAGCCGCGGCCTCCGCTGTGCCCGCGTGGTTAAATGTGCGCTTGTCAGTCTGGCGTCCCCTGTCTCCTGTGGCCGGCGTCGCCATTACTGTTTCAATTCTCACATGGATTACAAACCAAACTTCCCTCCAAGTGTCTGCATGGGCGCAGCCATCTTGGATTTTGTCATCTGATCATTTCCACCAATCTGCTGTCTGTATTGTTGATTTGCATAATTGCCTAGCCAACCCCTTCCTTGCTGCAGGTATAAGTAAGCTGTGCCTGAGCAAGGAAGGCGTCAGTGCTTTGGTTGTCTAACCTAGTTCCAGTTTGTCTCTCTCCTGTGGTTGTCTTCCAGGTTCCAGCTCCTGTCTCCAGACTTCTGCTACAGAGACCCGCACCAGCATTCCATCTGCGGTGTAGCCTGACTCTCCGATCCATTCTGGACTCACCTGTTTCCAGCTCAAACAATCACCTGCTTCCAGCCCAGCTTCCAGCAGTGTACAGCTTCTCTTAAAGGGCCGGTGTCCTTTTCTGCAGTTTACCACTCTCCACCGGTATTATTATTTCACCGCTCTCAAACTCCAAACTTCATTATTATTTAATCGCTCTCAAGTTCGTTTATTATTTAACTGGTCCCAGCCAGTATCCACTCCGTATCAACAACAGTCTGGTTCCAGCCAGTATCCACAGCAGCCGTTTTATCTTCAGCAGCCCAGCCTTTCCTGGAACACCGGCTGGTACGATCCTGGGTTCTCTCCATTGCTACAGTCAGGCCTGGTAAGGACTTTCCAACTAAAAGATTATAAGAACTGTCTCACACTACCAGTGCCTGTGGCCCTTGCCACCTTGTAGTACCCAGGAATTGTATTTATCCTCTGTTGACTTTTATGTTTCCTTTTACTGCTGCTGTGTTACGGAGTTTGTCATAATAAACATCATTGACTTTTATCCTGGTTGTCGTGGTCACGCCTTCGGGCACTTATTCTACATGTTACTTACATGTCTAGGGGTCTGATACAACCTCCCAGGTTCCGTTACATCTCAGACCCTACAACTGAGGCTGCCTCCCGTCAGCTCAGGCCCTCAGTTGTGACAGTAAGCACTGACCTAATGAATCCAGCCGGAGACCAGGATCAAGCAGCCAGGCCGATGCAAGAACTGGCAGCCCGACTTGAACATCAGGAGGCTGCACAGGGCCACATCATCCGCTGTCTCCAGGATCTCTCTGCACGGCTGGATGGGATTCAAACGACCCTCCGTGGACCTGGCACGTCCGGTGCGTCCACTACAGTGACACCAGCTGTAACCCCACCCACCTTACCCATTTCCAGTCCACATCTTCATCTTCCAACGCCAGCAAAATTTGATGGCTCTCCAAGGTTCTGCAGGGGATTTCTCAATCAATGTGAAATCCACTTTGAGCTTCTACCTGGCAATTTCTTCAGTGACCGTACCAAAATTGCCTATATCATCTCCCTTCTCAGTGGCTCAGCCCTTGACTGGGCATCACCTTTATGGGAGAAGTCTGATCCCCTGCTATCCTCCTATACTGACTTTGTAGCTACATTCAGGCGCATCTTCGACGAGCCAGGCCGGATAACATCTGCTTCATTTGAGATTCTCCGTTTACGCCAGGGAACACGTACTGTGGGACAGTATCTTATACAGTTTAAAATCCTGGCATCCGAACTGGCATGGAACGACGAGGCCCTGTATGCTGCATTCTGGCATGGCTTATCAGAACGCATCAAGGATGAGTTAGCTACCAGAGACTTGCCCTCTAAGTTGGATGAGCTAATTTCTCTTTGCACGAAGGTTGATCTACGTTTTAGAGAGAGAGCAACCGAGCGAGGAAGATCATCTACTCCTAAATCTTCTGCTCCTCCTCCTCGTCAACCATCTCCATCCAAGGATGAGCCTATGCAAATTAGTCGTTCCCGTCTATCTCCCGCTGAGCGCCGAAGACGTCTCTCTGAGTCTCTCTGTCTCTACTGTGCAGCTCCGTCGCACACTATCAATGCCTGTCCCAAACGTCCGGGAAACTCCAGATCCTAGCTCGCCAAGGAGAGGGCCGGCTAGGAGTAATGATCTCCTCTCCATCTCCTCATGACTGTAACCTCCCAGTGTCGCTCCAAATTGCTCAACGTTACAGGAACGTCATTGCCCTCCTTGATTCCGGAGCAGCTGGGAATTTCATAACCGAAGCTTATGTTAAACGGTGGTCCCTACCCACGAGAGACTGTCCTCGTCCATCTCTTTGACTGCCGTGGATGGCAGCAAGATTTTTGACGCAGTCATTTCCTTAAGGACTCTTCCAGTTCGTCTGAGAGTGGGAGTTCTTCATTCTGAGTATATTTCTTTTTTAGTGATTCCAAGAGCCACACATCCAGTGGTTTTAGGCCTTCCATGGCTCCGTCTCCACAACCCATCAATTGACTGGACGACTACGCAAATACTGGCATGGGGTCCCTCCTGTGCTGAGACTTGTTTAGCCAAAGTTCTTCCTGTTTGTTCTTCCTTCCCCAGGTCAACTGATGTTCCACCTCCTCCATATCAAGACTTCACGGATGTGTTCAGTAAAGCCTCTGCTGATATCCTTCCTCCTCATAGAGAATGGGACTGCCCAATCGACCTCATTCCAGGGAAGGTTCCACCGCGAGGCCGAACTTATCCGTTGTCTCTGCCCGAGACACACTCCATGGAAGAGTACATCAAAGAGAACCTGGCGAAGGGTTTCATCCGACCATCTTCTTCTCCAGCCGGCGCAGGCTTCTTCTTCGTTAAGAAGAAAGACGGTGGTCTGCGTCCGTGCATCGACTACAGAGGTCTGAACGACATTACCGTCAAGAACCGATACCCTTTACCCCTGATTACCGAGCTCTTTGATAGAGTTAGTGGTGCAACCATTTTCACAAAGCTGGACTTGAGGGGTGCCTACAATCTCATCCGAATCCGTGAGGGTGACGAGTGGAAGACCGCCTTTAACACCCGTGACGGACATTATGAGTACCTCGTCATGCCCTTCAGATTGAGCAACGCTCCAGCAGTCTTCCAGCACTTCGTGAATGAGATCTTCAGGGACATCTTGTACCGCCATGTCGTGGTTTATCTAGACGACATCCTCATCTTTGCTAATAATCTCGAAGATCATCGTTTCTGGGTAAAAGAGGTTCTTTCCCGTCTCCGTGTCAATCACCTCTATTGTAAATTGGAGAAGTGTGTGTTTGAAGTTAAAACCATTCCGTTTCTAGGTTACATTGTGTCCGGTTCCGGACTAGAGATGGATCCTGAGAAACTCCAAGCAATCCAGAATTGGCCTATACCCTTAAGCCTCAAAGGGGTCCAGAGGTTCTTAGGGTTCGCCAATTATTATAGAAAATTTATACGAGACTTTTCCACCATTGTGGCGCCTATCACTGCATTAACCAAGAAAGGTGCTAATCCGTCCAAGTGGTCCGAGGAAGCTACACAGGCCTTTCACCTTCTGAAGCAACGGTTCATCTCTGCACCAGTTCTGAAACAGCCCGACACCGACTCTCCTTTTATCTTAGAGGTAGACGCCTCCTCCGTTGGAGTAGGAGCAGTGTTATCCCAGAGGGCCAAAGATGGACATCTACATCCTTGCAGTTTCTTCTCCCGGAAGTTCTCTCCAGCTGAGCGCAACTATGCCATTGGTGATCAGGAGTTGCTAGCCATCAAGCTCGCTCTGGAGGAGTGGAGATACCTGTTGGAGGGAGCTTCCCACTCAATCACCATACTCACTGACCACAAAAATCTTTTATATCTCAAAGGCGCACAATGTCTGAATCCTCGTCAGGCCAGATGGGCACTTTTCTTCTCTAGGTTTGACTTTAAACTCCAGTTCTGTCCGGGTTCTCAGAATCGTAAGGCCGATGCTCATGGGAGCAAGAAAATGAGTCCGAGTCTGCAGACAAGCATCCTATTATTAATCTGTTGGCATTCTCCACGGTAGGGATGGACTCTACGCCTCCACCAGGGAAAAGTTTTGTTAAGCCAGTTCTAAGGAAGAAGCTCATGCATTGGGCCCATGCTTCCCGTTTTGCTGGACATACAGGCATTCAGAAAACCCTTGAATTTATTTCTAGGTCCTACTGGTGGCCAACTCTGAAGAAGGACGTTATGGAATTTATTGCCTCCTGCCCAAAGTGTGCCCAACACAAAGTCTCCCGCCAGTCGCCTGCGGGGCAACTGGTTCCATTATCTGTTCCCCGTCGACCATGGACCCATTTGTCGATGGACTTTGTTTCCGATCTACCTATCTGCAACAAGTTTAATACCATCTGGGTGGTAGTTGACCGGTTCACCAAGATGGCACATTTCATTCCTCTCACCGGTCTTCCGTCAGCTTCCAAGTTGGCTCAAGTGTTTATACAAGAGATCTTCCGACTTCACGGTCTTCCTGAAGAGATCATCTCGGATCGTGGAGTACAATTTGTAGCCAAATTTTGGCGAAGTTTGTGTCAAGCCCTCCAAGTCAAGTTAAAGTTTTCCACGGCTTACCATCCTCAGACCAATGGTCAAACCGAGAGGGTGAATCAGGACTTGGAGGCCTTCCTCCGTATATATGTGTCTTCCTCTCAAGATGACTGGGTTCAACTCCTTCCTTGGGCCGAGTTCAGCCACAACAATCAATACCATTCCTCATCTTCTTCTACACCATTCTTCATTAATTATGGATTCCACCCTAAAGTCCCAGAATTCCAACCGCTTCCCGCAACTTCTGTTCCAGCAGTGGATGTCACCTTGCGTCAGTTTTCAAATAACTGGAGGAACGTCCGCGCAGCCCTGCTTAAAGCCTCATTCAGGTATAAGAAGTTTGCCGATAGGAAGCGTAGAGCGGTTCCTGCTCTCAAGGTGGATGATCGTGTGTGGTTGTCCACGAAGAATTTGAGGTTGAGAGTTCCCAGCATGAAATTTGCACCTCGCTACATCGGACCCTTCAAGATTGAACAAGTCATCAATCCTGTTGCCTACAGGTTACAGTTACCATCCTTCTTGAAAATACCCAGGACATTTCATGTTTCTTTGTTGAAACCGCTGATCCTGAATCGGTTTCATTCCGCACTTCCTCCAGCTCCCAAAGTTCAGACTCAACGGGGAGTCGAGTACGAGGTGGCCAAGATTTTGGACTCACGTTTCCGTTACGGTCAGTTACAATACCTCATTGACTGGAAGGGCTATGGTCCTGAAGAACGCTCTTGGACCAATGCCTCAGACGTCCATGCTCCTGCCTTGGTCCGAAATTTCCACGCAAAGTTTCCTTTAAAGCCTAAGAAGTGTCCTGGGGCCACTCCTAAAGGGGGGGGTGCTGTCACGATCCGGGTATCTGGACGCCATTACTTACCCTTCAGATGCCTCCTAAGGCTGGCTCAGCGTTCCAGGACCGGATCCCGCTGTTCCTGAGTTTCCACATGCAGAATGTCAGAGTGGTGATTTCATCAGCCGCGGCCTCCGCTGTGCCCGCGTGGTTAAATGTGCGCTTGTCAGTCTGGCGTCCCCTGTCTCCTGTGGCCGGCGTCGCCATTACTGTTTCAATTCTCACATGGATTACAAACCAAACTTCCCTCCAAGTGTCTGCATGGGCGCAGCCATCTTGGATTTTGTCATCTGATCATTTCCACCAATCTGCTGTCTGTATTGTTGACTTGCATAATTGCCTAGCCAACCCCTTCCTTGCTGCAGGTATAAATAAGCTGTGCCTGAGCAAGGAAGGCGTCAGTGCTTTGGCTGTCTAACCTAGTTCCAGTTTGTCTCTCTCCTGTGGTTGTCTTCCAGGTTCCAGATCCTGTCTCCAGACTTCTGCTACAGAGACCCGCACCAGCATTCCATCTGCGGTGTAGCCTGACTCTCCGATCCATTCTGGACTCACCTGTTTCCAGCTCAAACAATCACCTGCTTCCAGCCCAGCTTCCAGCAGTGTACAGCTTCTCTTAAAGGGCCGGTGTCCTTTTCTGCAGTTTACCACTCTCCACCGGTATTATTATTTCACCGCTCTCAAACTCCAAACTTCATTATTATTTCATCGCTCTCAAGTTTGTTTATTATTTAACTGGTCCCAGCCAGTATCCACTCCGTATCAACAACAGTCTGGTTCCAGCCAGTATCCACAGCAGCCGTTTTATCTTCAGCAGTCCAGCCTTTCCTGGAACACCGGCTGGTACGATCCTGGGTTCTCTCCATTGCTACAGTCAGGCCTGGTAAGGACTTTCCAACTAGAAGATTATAAGAACTGTCTCACACTACCAGTGCCTGTGGCCCTTGCCACCCTGTAGTACCCAGGAATTGTATTTATCCTCTGTTGACTTTTATGTTTCCTTTTACTGCTGCTGTGTTACGGAGTTTGTCATAATAAACATCATTGACTTTTATCCTGGTTGTCGTGGTCACGCCTTCGGGCACTTATTCTACATGTTACTTACATGTCTAGGGGTCTGATACAACCTCCCAGGTTCCGTTACATCTCAGCCCCTACAACTGAGGCTGCCTCCCGTCAGCTCAGGCCCTCAGTTGTGACACCCTGTATAGGAGGATGCCCCAGGTCGCTCCCCCTGTACAGTAGGACAACACATGCCACTCCCCTGTATTTTAATACAGCTCCCCTGAATATTAATACAACATATGCCGCTCCACCTGTATAGTACAATGCCACAGGACACAACACCTGTAATGTCCCGTTTATAGAATTACAGTAACGGCGGGTTCTGCGCCACCTGAATCACGGTAATGGCGGGGACTGCGCCACCTGTATTACGGTAACAGCGGGGACTGCGCCACCTGTATTACGGTAACGGTGGGGTCTGCACCACCTGTATTGCGATAACGGCTGGGTCTTGCGCCACCTGTATTACGGTAACAACGGGGTCTGCGCCACCTGTATTACGATAACGGCGGGGTCTGAGCCACCTGTATTACGGTAACGGCGGGGTCTTGCGCAACCTGTATTACGGCAATGGTGGGGTCTGCGCTACCTCTATTATGGTAACGGTGGGGTCTGCGCCACCTGTATTACGGTAACGGCTGGGTCTTGTGCCACCTGTATTACGGTAACGACGGGGTCTGCGCCACCTGTATTACGGCAACGGCGGGGTCTGCACCACCTGTATTACGGTAACGGCGGGGTCTGAGCCACCAGTATTACGGTAATAGGGGGTCTGCTCTACCTTTATTACGGTAATGGGGGGGTCTGCACCACCTGTATTACGGTATCGGCGGGGTCTGCACCACCTGTATTACAGTAACGGCGGAGTCTGCACCACCTGTATTACGGTAACGGTGGGGTCTGCGCCACCTGTATTACGGTAACGGCTGGGTCTTGTGCCACCTGTATTACGGTAACGGTGGGGTCTGCGCCACCTGTATTACGGTATCGGCGGGGTCTGCACCACCTGTATTACGGTAACGGCGGGGTCTGAGCCACCAGTATTACGGTAATGGGGGGTCTGCGCTACCTTTATTACGGTAATGGGGGGTCTGCGCCACCTGTATTACGGTAACGGCGGGGTCTGCGACACCTGTATTACGGTAACGGCGGGGTCTGAGCCACCTGTATTACGGTAACGGCGGGGTCTTGTGCCACCTGTCTTACAGTAACGGCGGGGTCTGCGCCACCTGTATTACGGTGACGGCGGGGTCTGCGTCCCCTGTATTACGGTAATGGCGGGGTCTGCGCCACCTGTATTACGGTAACGCTGAGGTCTGTGCCACCTGTATTACAGTAAGAGGACACTAGAGTGTCAGCCACCTGTACAGGGATAATGCAGCACCAGAGGCTGCTCCAGCTGCACTATAACAAGGCACCAGAGGCTGCTCCCCTTGTAGTACAGAACCTGACACCAGAGCTGCTCAGCCTATAGAATAATAATAATAATATCATTACCTGCTGCCAGACACAGCAATGGCTGCTCTCTGCTCCTGCTGCCTTGTGGGAATGATAGAAGGAAGGCGGAGCTCAGACCAGGGGAAAATGGCCGCCGCTCCTGACGTCACTACACGGCCAGGGAACCTATTGTTGCTGCCGGACTGGTCTACAAGAAAATGGCCGCCGGCCTCCTGCACTCAGGACATGTATAGTAATAGTCATTACAGAGGGCGGGAGTGTGGGAGGGGAGGAACCAGTCACTAGGAATCAGCTTGTGCCAATCACTCTTTACTTCCGGCCTGTGCGTTCCACCTTACTTCCGGGCTGTGCGTTCCACATACAGGAAGTGAGTTTTCATCGACAGCTGCAGCCTCCCAGTGTCCGTGGAGATCAGGTAATGGCGTCTTACTATACTACTAGCCTGTGGTGTCCTGTTATTATTACTATACAGGGGGAGCAACCTGTGGTGTCCACTCCTGATATTTTTATTATACAGGGGGAGCAGCCTGTAGTGTCCTGTTATTGTTATACGGGGGAGCAGCCTGTGGTGTCCTGTTGTTATACGGGGGAGCAGCCTGTGGTGTCTTGTTATTATTAATATACAGGGGGAGCAGCCTGTGGTGTCCTATTATTGTTATTATACAGTGGGAGCAGCCTGTGGTGTCCTGTTATTGTTATTATACAGTGGGAGCAGCCTGTGGTGTCCTGTTATTGTTATTATACAGGAGGAGCAGCCTGTGGTGTCCTGTTATTATTATTATACAGGCGGAGCGGAGCAGTCTGTGGTTTCATGTTATTATTATACAGGAGGAGCAGCCTGTGGTGTCCTGTTATTATTATTATACAGAAGGAGCAGCCTGTGGTGTCCTGTTATTATACAGGGGGAGCAGCTTGTGGTGTCTTGTTATTATTAATATACAGTGGGAGCAGCCTGTGGTGTCCTGTTATTGTTATTATACAAGGGGAGCAGCCTGTGGTGTCCTGTTATTGTTATTATACAGGAGGAGCAGCCTGTGGTGTCCTGTTATTATTATTATGTCAGCTGCAGAGCATTACTACACCACTGGCAGTGTGACCACTGCAGAGCATTACTCCACCACTGGCAGTGTGACAGCTGCAGAGCATTACTCCACCACTGGCAGTGTGACAGCTGCAGAGCATTACTAATAATTGGGGAATACCAGGTAGGCGCTCTATCCAAATGATGCAACCAAAACATAAAAACAATATAAACAGTAATATAGATCAAAACATATACTAATGGGTGTTACCCTGAGGTATATGATATCTCTGGTATACATGATATACACAATGAGTATACACAAAGGTATCACTGATAAAATCAATGTAAAAGGAAAACGCTGATCCTTCTACATCGGAGACTCTCAGAGGTTTTGTCAGTCTCTTATAGTAAATTAGCAGCGCACAGTGTGAGTGAGAAGAAATCCTCCAGCTCTTGAAAAAGCTGCCCGGTGTGCGGAGAAACGCGTTGAGGGCACAGAGAGAGGGATCGCTGATACTTGTAGTGCCCACAGAAGAAGATACAACCTCCAATAGCTGATGGTTCACCAATTGCCGGCAAATATGAAATGAACATCGTGGAGAGACTGCACCATGTGTTCCTCCCTATTCCGGGTAAGTCCAGACACTGTGCTGCTGATACAAACCTCACCCGTGCTGGGAGTACGAGACAGCGGCTCTGCGCATCCACATTGCACCGCACGACAGGGAACAGCTCATAGCAGACCGCGCCGCCCGCAGCTTCTTCACCCGGGCAAAGGGTGATACGGAGCGGGTCTGCAGTATCAACTTTGTGTCGCAAGGACTACCAACACTGGTGCAGTGACTACTGACCACCATCACATCTATACACATGTAACTCACTTTGTTGTTACACCGGAACTAAGCGGATGGACAATTACCATATAAAGGTCACTCTGGTTCAGGACACATTCCTGTATGGACCATATCAGCTGGAGGATTTCTTCTCACTCACACTGTGGCTGCTAATTTACTATAAGAGACTGACAAATCCTCTGAGAGTCTCCTATGTAGAAGGATCAGCGTTTTCCTTTTACATTGATTTTATCAGTGATACCTTTGTGTATACTCATTGTGTATATCATTTATACCAGAGATATCATATACCTCAGGGTAACACCCATTAGTATATGTTTTGGTCTATATTACTGTTTATATTGTTTTTATTTTCTTGTGTGTAATAAACAGTGTTTTTAATTATGTTATGGCTGCATCATTTAGATAGAGCGCCTACCTGCTATTCCCCACATTTGTCTCTGTTTGAGGAGGCCGGCTACCCCTCTCCAGGTGGCTGCTAATCCTAAGGTGTATACCATCACAGACCTGCCCAGCGCCAACAGACCTTGTGTTTTCATGCTGTGTGCGCTGCCAACATCTGCACCCATGCAGCAAGTAGGGGAGGGCAGCATCTAGAAGCAGGCACAGAGCGGCACTTACTCCTCCAGGGGGCTCGCAGCAGCTCATCCTTCCTAGGCTGCAGAGGGTGTGGGTAGGAGGCAGGGGGCTGCGGGTCTAGCATGGCAGGAGCCTCTGGTATGGGAGGGCTGGGTTATAGCCTGCAGGCAGCTGGCACTGTACCCCGCTCGTGGCTGCTGCTGCTGATCCCGTCCGAGCCCCATCTCATGTTACTCCATGCGGCTGCTCCCCTTTCTGTCTCCTGCCGCCTTTCCCCTGTCTGTCTCCGGCTGCCTTTCCCCTGTCTGTCTCCGGCTGCCTTTCCCCTATCTGTGTCTTGCTGCCTTTCCCTGTCTGTCTCCTGCCGCCTTTCCCTGTCTGTCTCCGGCCGCCTTTCCCCTGTCTGTCTCCGGCCGCCTTTCCCCTGTCTGTCTCTGGCCGCCTTTCCCCTGTCTGTCTCTGGCCGCCTTTCCCCTGTCTGTCTCCGGCCGCCTTTCCCCTGTCTGTCTCCGGCCGCCTTTCCCCTGTCTGTCTCCGGCTGCCTTTCCCCTGTCTGTCTCTGGCTGCCTTTCCCCTGCCTGTCTCCTGCCTCCTTTCCCGTGCATGTCTCCTGCCACCACCCACCCTACAGCCTCATGCCAGTTTACTGCCACCCCCACCCTGCCGCCCCCCCCTGCCTGTCTCCAGCCGCCTTCCCCCTGCCTGTCTCCAGCCGCCTTCCCCCTACCTGTCTCCTGCCACCCCTTGACTGTCTCCGGCCGACATTCCCTTGCCTGTCTCCTGCCGCCTTTCTCCTGCAACCTTTCCCCTGCTTGGCTCCTGCCGCTTTTCCAGGAGACCCTGTCCCTTCACAGTGTACTGAACATCAGCTAATTGTGACTCCACCCACAATAGCGCTACACTCTAGATCAGGCCCACTATGCAGTACAGCCTTATGGGGCTGGGTCACAGGAACCTCGGAGACACTGACCAGGACTCTATGGCTGTGGGGAAATAGGAGACTTAATGACCACTCTATTCCATATTTACTATGTTACATGTGCAATATGTTTTATGTATTATATTTATTCCAAAGAACTCCAGCTGTGAGGAACGGAGTCTTTATTACACATCACACCTTCTGTATTCTCTCTAATTCATCAAGGATGGACAAAGACAGGAGTCACAGGACTGAGAGGATAATAAATATCACCCTGGAGATCATTTACCTGCTGACTGGGGAGGTGAGTGGATCTGGGAGCGTCACAGTGAACTCAAATCTATAGTAATAATACAGGGACATGACTGGGGAGGTGAGAGGATCTGGGAGTGTCACAGTGAAATCACTAATATCTATAGTAATAATACAGGGACATGACTGGGGAGGCGAGAGGATCTGGGAGTGTCACAGTGACATCACTTTTATATCTATAGTAATAATAAAGGACATGACTGGGTAGGTGAGGGTAATGACATCACTTATATCTATAGTAATAATACAGGGACATGACTGGGGAGGTGAGAGGATCTGGGAACATCACTGTGACCTTTTATCTATAGCAATAATACAGGGACATGACTGGGGAGGTGAGTGTATCTGGGAGCATCACAGTGAACTCATATCTATAGTAATAATACAGGGACATGCCTGGGGAGGTGAGAGGATCTGGGAGTGTCACAGTAACATCACTTATGTCTATAGTAATACAGGGACATGACTGGGGAGGTGAGAGGATCTGGGAGTGTCACAGTGACATCACTTATATCTATAGTAATAATACAGGGACATGACTAGGGAGGTGACAGGATCTGGGAGCATCACTGTGACCTTATATTTCTAGTAATAATACCGGGACATGACTGGGTAGGTGAGAGGATCTGGGAGCATCATTGTGATCTTATAGCTATAGTAATAATACAGGGACATGACTGGGGAGGTGAGGGGATCTGGAAGCATCACTGTGACATCACTTATGTCTATAGTAATAATACAGGTATATGACTGGGGAGGTGAGGGGATCTGGGAGTGTCACATTGACATCACTTATATCTATAGTAATAATAAAGGGACATGACTGTGGAGGTGAGTGAATCTGGGAGCACCACTGTGACCTTATATCTATATTAATAATACGTATATGACTAGAGAGGTGAGTGGATCTGGGAGTGTCACAGTGACATCACTAATATCTATAGCAATACAGGGACATGACTGGGGAGGTGAGGGGATCTAGGAGACGCACAGTGACGTGACATATATAGTAATAATACAGGGACATGACTGGGGAGGTGAGGGGATCTGGGAGTGTCACTGTGACATCACTTATATCTAAACTAATAATACAGGGACATGACTGGGAAGGTGAGGAGATCTGGGAGCGTCACTGTGACATCACATATCTATCGTACTAATACAGGGACATGACTGGGGAGGTGAGGGGATCTGGGAGCGTCACAGTGACATCACTAATATCTGTAGTCATAATAGAGGGACGTGACTTGGGAGGTGAGGGAATCTGGGAGTGTCTCAGTGACCTAACTTATATCTATAGTAATAATACAGGGACATGACTGGGGAGGGTGAGGGGATCTGGGAGTGTCATAGTGACACACATCTATAGTAATAATACAGGGACATGACTGGGGAGTTGAGGGGATCTGGGATTGTCACTGTGACATCACTTATATCTCCTATATATTTGTCTTAATCTGTGACTCTGTGCTGTAACGCTGGGCGGAGTTACAGTGGTGGGTGGAGTTATTCAAATGAGTCACAGAACTGGGCAAATCTATAGGAGAGCAGCAGCAGAAGCAGATGGTATGGGCATGTCACAGGCAGGGGTGCATACCTCCCAGCTTTCTTCAGACAGGAGGGACACACACACACGCACACACACACACACAAAACACCACACACACACACACACACAAAACACCACACGGCGAAAAGGGGGCGTGGTCAACGAAAGGGGCGTGGCTTCACGGGAGGGTCCCTGTTTTCGTCAGTGAGGGGGCATGCCCAGCGCTCTGTGAGCTGCTGGCATGCCCCCAGGGGCAGATTATGAGTCTGGGGGGCCCAGGGCACTTAAGACAAGGGGCCCTATCTCATTGCTGAGCCTGCTGTGGGATTGGGGCGTGGCCTAATCACGCCCACGAAGCCACGCCCCCTTATGCAAATTCCAGGCTTTTTTTTAATGGGATTTTGGCCCCTCAGCTAGAGGTAAATCCAGAGGAGGTGGTCGCTCCCCCCTACACACCCGCACAGGCAGAAGAAAGCAGGGAGACTGCTGCCTCCCTGCAACACCACAGACCTGCCGACACGCAGCAGCCTCCCTCCAACACCACAGACCTGCCGACACGTAGCAGCCTCCCTCCAACACCACAGACCTGCCGACACGCAGCAGCCTCCCTCCAACACCACAGACCTGCCGACACGCAGCAGCCTCCCTCCAACACCACAGACCTGCCGACACGCAGCAGCCTCCCTCCAACACCACAGACCTGCCGACACGCAGCAGCCTCCCTCCAACACCACTGACCTGCCGACACGCAGCAGCCTCCCTGCACCACCACAGACCTGCCGACATGCAGCAGCCTCCATGCACCACCACAGACATGCCGACACGCAGCAGCCTCCCTGCACCACCACATACCTGCCGACACGCAGCTGCCTCCCTGTAACACCACAGACCTGTTAAGGGGGCGTAGCCCCTTGCGACGGTGTGAAGAGCGCCCGTAGGGCGCGATGAAGCACCTAGTCTATTGTAATAATATGAGAACATGACTGGGGAGGTGAGGGGATCTGGGAGCGTCACTGTGAAGTCACATATCTATAGTAATAATACAGAGACATGACTGGGGAGGTGAGGGGATCTGGGAGAGGCGCAATGATGTCACATATCTATAGTAATAATACAAGGACATGACTGGGGAGGTAAGGTGACCTGGGAGTGGCACAGTGATGTCACTTTTATCTATTGTAATAATACAGAGATGTGACTGGGGAGGTGAGAGGATCTGGGAGCGTCACAGTGACGTCACTCATATCTATAGTAATAATACAGGGACATGACTGGGGAGGTGAGATCTTGGAGCGTCACAATGACCTCACTTATATCTGTAGCAATAATACAGAGATGTGACTGGGAGGGGCGAGGGGATCTCTGAGTGTCACAGTAATGTCACTTTTATCTTTAGTTATAATACAGGGATATGACTGGGGAGGTGAGGGAATCTGTGAGTGTCACAGTGACATCACTTATATCAATAGCAATAATACAGGGACATGACTGGGGAGGTTAGCGGATCTGGGAGCTATACAGTGACATGACTTTTATCTATATTAGTAATACAGGGACATGACTGAGAAGGTGTGGGGATCCGAGAGCATTACAGTGACGTCACTAATATCCATAGTCATAATACAGGGACATGACTGGGGAGGTGAGATGATTTAGAAGCGTCACTGTGAAGTCACTTATATCTATAGTAATAATACAGGGACATTAATGGGGAGGTGAGGGAGTATAGTAGCATAACTAACATCACTTATTTTTAGTAATACAGGGACATGACTGGGGAGGTGAGGGGATCTGGGAGAGTCACTGTGACATCACTTATATCTATAGTAATAATACAGGGACATGACTGGGGAGGTGAGGGGGATCTGGGAGCGTCACTGTGACTCACATCTATAGTAATAATACAGGGACATGACTGGGGAGTTGAGGGGATCTGGGATTGTCACTGTGACACCAATTATATCTATTGTAATACGAGAACATGACTGGGAAGGTGAGGGGATCTGGGAGCGTCACTGTGAAGTCACATATCTTTAGTAATAATACAGGGACATGACTGGGGAGGTGAGGGGATCTGGGAGAGGCGCAATTATGTCACATATCTATAGTAATAATACAAGGACATGACTGGGGAGGTAAGGTGATCTGGGTGTGGCACAGTGATGTCACTTATATCTATAGCAATAATACAGGGAGATGACTGGGGAGGTGAGGGAATCTGGGAGTTTCACAGTGACTTCACTTATATCTATAGTAATAATACAGGGACATGACTGGGGAGGTGAGGGAATCTGGGAGTTTCACAGTGACTTCACATATCTATAGTAATAATACAGGGACATGACTGGGGAGGTGAGGGGATCTGGGAGTGTCACAGTGACGTCACTCATATCTATAGTAATACAGGGACATGACTGGGGAGGTGGGGGGATCTGGAAGCATCACTGTGAAGTCACATATCTATAGTAATAATACAATGACATGACTGGGGAGGTGAGGGGATCTGGGAGCGTCACAATGACCTCACTTATATCTGTAGCAATAATACAGAGATGTGACTTGGTGGGGTGAGGGGATCTGGGAGCGTCACAGTAATGTCACTTTTATCTATAGTAATAATACAGGGATATGACTGGGGTGGTGAGGGAATCTGTGAGTGTCAAAGTGACATCACTTCTATCAATAGTAATAATACAGGGACATGACTGGGGAGGTGAGGGGATCTGGGAGCGTCAATGTGACATCACATATCTATAGTAATTATACAGGGCCATGACTGGGGAGGTTAGCGGATCTGGGAGCTATACAGTGACATTGCTTTTATCTATAGTAGTAATACAGGGACATGACTGAGAAGGTGAGGGGATCCGAGAGCATTACAGTGACGTCACTAATATCTATAGTCATAATACAGGGACATGACTGGGGAGGTGAAGGGATTTTGGAGCTTCATAGTGACGTCACTCATATCTATAGAAATAATACAGGGACATGACTGGGGAGGTGAGATGATTTAGAAGCATCACTGTGAAGTCACTTATACCTATAGTAATAATAAAGGGACATGCCTGGGGAGGTGAGGGGGGGGGGGTCTGGGAGTGTATATATTGATATTTGATGTCTCCTCCCTTACTCAGGATTACACAGTAGTGAAGAAGACATCCAATGAGTGTGAGATACTCAACAGCCATCCCTGTGTGTCAGGAGGTCTGAGTAGAACCCAGAGCCACATCCCAGTGCCTCCACCTGACTCACTAATACATGAGAGACCCAATGACCAAAAGATCCTGGAACTCACCAACAAGATCATTCAGCTGCTGACTGGAGAGGTGACTGCTGGGAATGGGGCATTATGCAGTAACACCAGGAATGTGTCTGGGTGATGACTGGAGAGGTGACTGCTGGGAATGGGGCATTATACAGTAACACCAGGGGATGTGTCTGGGTGATGACTGGAGAGGTGACTGCTGGGAATGGGACATTATACAGTAACACCGGGGGATGTGTCTGGGTGATGACTGGAGAGGTGACTGCTGGGAATGGGACATTATACAGTAACACCAGGGGATGTGTCTGGGTGATGACTGGAGAGATGACTGCTGGGAATGGGGCATTTTTCAGTAACACCAGGGGATGTGTCTGGGTGATGACTGGAGAGGTGACTCCTGGGAATGGTACCTTATACAGTAACACCAGAGGACGTGTCTGGGTGATGACTGTATCACTCTGTGTCAGGTTCCTATAAGGTGTCATGATGTCACTGTCTATGTCTCCATGCAGGAGGGGGAGTATATAGAGGAACACAGGGGTCTGTACAAGGACGTGATGATGGAGAATCACCGGCCCCTCACATCTCTGGATAAGAGGAGACTGTCATGTATTGTACAGGGGAGAGCAGGTATGGGGGCCCCCTATATACACACATCATCTGATAATCACATATATACACTGTACTCAGTCACTGTGTGTCTCCTACAGAAGGACCCAGTAACCGAGATATCTCAGAGAGATGTCCCCGTCCTCTGTATACCCAGGACTGTACAGAGGAGTATCACAGGATCCCACAGGAGGATCAGGTAGGTGGGCTATAGGGTCTCCCCAATAAACCAAAGTGACTGTCACTATATTTGTGTAGAGGAGCTGTGTGTCATTATATTTGTCTTGTTTACATAGGGTGAAGCCCAATTAAATAATATTAAAATCAAAGATACAGAGGGAGAAGAAGAGACGTATGTGACTGATTTAAAGGCAGAAGATATAGAGGGAGAAGAAGAGACGTATGTGACTGATATAAAGGCAAAAGACATAGATGGAGAAGAAGAGACATATGTGACTGATATAAAGGCAGAAGATATAGAGGGAGAAGAAGAGACGTATGTGACTGATATAAAGGCAGAAGATATAGAGGGAGAAGAAGAGACGTATGTGACTGATATAAAGGCAGAAGATATAGAGGGAGAAGAAGAGACGTATGTGACTGATATAAAGGCAGAAGATATAGATGGAGAAGAAGAGACGTATGTGACTGATATGAAAGCAGAAGATATAGATGGAGAAGAAGAGACGTATGTGACTGATATGAAGGCAGAAGATACAGAGGGAGAAGAAGAGACGTATGTGACTGATATAAAGGCAGAAGATATAGAAGGAGAAGAGATGTACGTGACTGATATGAAGGCAGAAGATACAGAGGGAGAAGAAGAGACATATGTGACTGATATAGAGACAGAAGATACAGAGGTAGAAGAAGAGACGTATGTGAGGGGTGATCAGCAGTGTAAGGAGGAGGAGATCCCTACAGATATCAGCACAGGTGAGTAATAAACACTTATTATAGAAGAGAGTCACATATTCTCCTTCCTCAGTCACTACATCAATCTCTTATCCTACACCCTCCTCTGTCAGTACAAATTAATGAGGAATTTGTTTTTTCCCAGTATGGAGTCAGGAGCCATCACCTCTATAATACTCCTGCTCTCACCCTCACATCATGTCACTGTGTGTTACCATCCCAGAGATCTGACCAGTCTCTTCCCCACACTCTCTAGGGTATATTGTACATCAGGAGCCATCAGCCCCTATTATACTCCAGCTCTCCGCCTCACATCATGTCACTGTGTGTTAGGTGTATCATACATCAGGAGCCATCAGCCCCTATTATACTCCTGCTCTCCCCCTCACATCATGTCACTGTGTGTTACCAGCCCAGAGATCTGACCAGTCTCCTCCCCACACTCTCTGGTATATCTCATACATCAGGAGCCATCAGCCCCTATTATACTTCTGCTCTCCCACTCACATCATGTCACTGTGTGTTACCAGCCCAGAGATCTGACCAGTCTCCTCCCCACACTCTCTGGTGTATCTCATACATCAGGAGCCATCAGCCCCTATTATACTCCTGCTCTCCTTCTCACATCATGTCACTGTGTTATACCAGCCCAGAGATCTGACCAGTCTCCTCCCCACACTCAAAATTGGGCGCTAATGTTTAAATCAAATGCTAGCTGCACGTTCCTGGGGCCTGGTTCGTAAGCCACCAATTGATTATAACAAGACAAAACGAATTGGAACAGCGCTTAGCATTTAATTAAAGCTTTTTTTTAATATTATTTTACTATAAAATTGAATAAAAATAAAAATAAAAGAATTATATAATTTATACAATTACCGGCCGGATTTCTTGTTTTTAGCAATCAATACATGACACAATTAATATATATAAAATACATAACTGTTGTACACAGCGAGAAAATTCCTCCTGAAGATATATATTTTTGTGCACAACAGGATATACTCCACTAATTAAGAGAAAAACTACTTTAATGACAGTTATGACTTGGCAGGCGTCCCTGCACTTATGATTTGCCCAATACTGTCCGTTTGGTTTAAGGAAAAGGATTTGGAAAGATATTGTCCACTTTGTCCTTCCTTTAAACAGCAGAATATAAAGGCAGTCTCTGTGTAAAATGTGGGGGAGTTCAAATAACGGACTGTCCATGTATCAGCATAACGACATATCTCACAGCTATTTGTATTAAGCTGAAATTAAGATACTCTCTTCAGCTTAATACAAATAGCTGTGAGATATGTCGTTATGCTGATACATGGACAGTCCGTTATTTGAACTCCCCCACATTTTACACAGAGACTGCCTTTATATTCTGCTGTTTAAAGGAAGGACAAAGTGGACAATATCTTTCCAAACATTGTGCTGCCATCTGCATTTTCAGGACAGCCTGGAACGATTTGGTAATTAAGGAGGTAATTTACCAAATCCTTTTCCTTAAACCAAACGGACAGTATTGGGCAAATCATAAGTGCAGGGACGCCTGCCAAGTCATAACTGTCATTAAAGTAGTTTTTCTCTTAATTAGTGGAGTATATCCTGTTGTGCACAAAAATATATATCTTCAGGAGGAATTTTCTCGCTGTGTACAACAGTTATGTATTTTATATATATTAATTGTGTCATGTATTGATTGCTAAAAACAAGAAATCTGGCCGGTAATTGTATAAATTATATAATTCTTTTATTTTTATTTTTATTCAATTTTATAGTAAAATAATATAAAAAAAAGCTTTAATTAAATGCTAAGCGCTGTTTCAATTCGTTTTGTCCTCCCCACACTCTCTGGTGTATCTCATACATCAGGAGCCTTCAACCACTATTATACTCCTGCTCTCTCCTTCACATCATGTCACTGTGTTACCAGCCCAGAGATCTGACCAGTCTCCTCCCAACACTCTCTGGTCTAACCCTCCCTCCCCCACAGCCTAACCCTCCCTGGGGGATGCCTAACCCCCCCTACACGCTGCCTAACCATTCCTCCCCCACAGCCTGTTCCTATCCCTACCCAGCGGTGCTAACCCTTCTCCCTGAAGCCTAACCCTAACTCTCCCTCCCCCACAACCGAACCCGCCCTCCCCCATAGCATAACCCTCCCCGGGGGGTGCCTAACCCCCCCTATCCGCAGCCTATCTCCCTCACAGCCTAACCCTCCCCTGGGGATGCCTAACACCCCCTACCTGCAGCCTAATCCTCCCTCCCCAACAGCCTGTCCCTAACCCTCCCCAGTGGTACTAACCCTTCTTCCTGCAGCCTAAACCTAGCCCTCCCTCCCCCACAACCTGTCCCTAACCCTCCCCAGTGGTGCTAAGCCTTACCCTTCTCTCTGCAGCCTAACCCTCCCTCCCCCACAGCCTAGCCCCCCCACCCTAGCAGCCTAACCCTATCCCTCTCTGGGGATGCCTAACTCTAAATCCCCACCTACCCACAGCCTAACCCTAACCATCTCACCCCTGCAGCCAAAAGCACCTCCAAGTCAGGTGACCAGAATACAGCCTGTGGCTTCAGCAGCATTGCTAGGCTGCGGCAGTAAACGCTGCCCGGAGTAAGCGTAGCCAGCGGCTTTAGGGCAGTAGGAGTGGGGTGACTTAATGGATTGGGTCTTGGTCCCAGCGGCGGCTGAGAGCTCTCAGGTAGGGTAGATAAATAGCCACTTAGTGAGGAGAGCTCCAGAAAGCACGTCTGGATGGACCACACCCCTATTATTTATTATTTTATATACTAACAGGGGTGACAGGTGTGGTACATCCCTGCAAAGGCAGATCCAATCTCTTTCTCATCAGACTCTGCTGTCTTCCCTGCACTCTCACTCAGATGTTCACTGCTGCCAGTAGCACACGTATGAGAAGCAGAAGTATGGCGGCAGCTGTATAGATTCTGATATGTAATTCTCTGTATCATACTTACCATACACACATCGTCCTTATTACTATTGAGAGAATAGAGGTAAGACACTGATGATGGGGTGTAACAGTGTATTATAACCTAGCAGATGATGATGATGATTACAGGGTATTATATGGTGTATTGCATGTAAAGTACCTTGTTCCACACCTACTCTGCTGTAGCAATATACCTTATATAAGGGTGAGTAACACATGTTCAGGCTTACCAGCATATGAGCACACACATAAAGGAATACTACCTTACTAATGCTTCCAGGAGTAACGTTAGGAGACATTTCTCTGATCCATCAGCTCATATGACTGATGTTATTGTTCATCTAGAATCTCCAATTCATACGATATGTTCCCCATCCATTGTTTTATATTGGTGCTGACATAGGACTTGGCAAGTGACTACATCTCCATTTATACTTCATGGTTAGTTACCAGTACAAGAGAGAGGTATATCTAAGTCTTATTATAATATTATATTTGTTATTGTGAGTATTCTCAGGAGGGTGGACACAATGATAGTCTGAGACACAATATTATAAAGCATTCATTAAAAGTTATGTTTTATTATACACACACATTTACAATTAAGTGTCTCAGAGAGTCGTCTTTTCCTATTGTTTACAAGATTAATATTGTTACAGAAAATGTCACATTTCCATAATGTACTTTATTACCAGCAGATGGACACACAAGCAGGAATATCTCAGAAGGACATCTAATGTTATCCCCGGATTGTGACATAAATGATAATGACAGTAGACAGGATTCTCCAGGAGATAACCCCATTACCCCAATTATACATCCAGCTCGATCAGCTGGTCCCTCTGATCCTGGGAAATGTTCTCCTGATCACTCTGATATTGGTGCATCTGTTACAGCTCTGACAGTAGATACAGTGTTTCCATGTTCTATAGATGCCAAATGTTTTACACAGAACACAAAGCTTATTACCCATCAGGCAGCTAAGGCAGGTGAGAAGCCATTTCCATGTTCTGAGTGTGGGAAATGTTTTGCACGGAAATCGCATCTTGTTATACATCAGAGAAGTCATACAGGTGAGAGGCCATATTCTTGCTCTGAGTGTGGGAAATGTTTTTCCCAGAAATCACATCTTGTTCTACATCAGAGAAGTCACACAGATGAGAGGCCGTTTTCTTGCTCTGAGTGTGGGAAATGTTTTTCCCAGAAATCACATCTTGTTCTACATCAGAGAAGTCACACAGATGAGAGGCCGTTTTCTTGCTCTGAGTGTGGGAAATGTTTTAGATGGAAATCACAACTTGTTACACATCACAGAAGTCACACAGGTGAGAAGCCATTTTCTTGCTCTGAGTGTGGGAAACATTGTTTAAATAAATCACATCTTGTTATACATCAGAGAAGTCACATAGGTGAGAAGCCATTTTCTTGCTCTGAATGCGGGAAATGTTTTTCCCAGAAATCATATCTTGTTATACATCAGAGAAGTCACACAGGTGAGAAGCCATTTTCTTGCTCCGAGTGTGGGAAATGTTTTAGATGGAAATCACAACTTGTTACACATCACAGAAGTCACACAGGTGAGAAGCCATTTTCTTGCTCTGAGTGTGGGAAACATTGTTTAAATAAATCACATCTTGTTATACATCAGAGAAGTCACACAGGTGAGAAGCCATTTTCTTGCTCTGAATGCGGTAAATGTTTTTCCCAGAATTCACCACTTGTTACACATCAGCGAAGTCACACAGGTGAGAAGCCATTTTCTTGCTCTGAGTGCGGGAAATATTTTTCCCAGAAATCATATCTTGTTATACATCAGGGAAGTCACACAGGTGAGAAGCCATTTTCTTGCTCTGAGTGTGGGAAATGTTTTAGATGGAAATCACAACTTGTTACACATCACAGAAGTCACACAGGTGAGAAGCCATTTTCTTGCTCTGAGTGTGGGAAACATTGTTTAAATAAATCACAACTTGTTATACATCAGAGAAGTCACACAGGTGAGAAGCCATTTTCTTGCTCTGAATGCGGGAAATGTTTTTCCCAGAAATCACCACTTGTTACACATCAGCGAAGTCACACAGGTGAGAAGCCATTTTCTTGCCCTGAGTGTGGGAAACGTTTTACACGGAAATTATATCTTGTTAGACATCAGAACTCACACAAGTGAGAATATATTTCCATGTTCTGAGTGTGGGAAATGTTCTGCACACAAATCAGATCTTAGAAACCATGAGAGAAGTTGCACAGGTGAGAAGCCATTTTCTTGCTCTTAGTGCGGGAAATGTTTTACATAGAAATCACAACTTGTTACACATCACAGAAGTCACACAGGTGAGAAGCCATTTCCATACTCTGAGAAATAAATCGGCACTTGTTGCACACATTAGACATCACTCAGGTGAGGAACCATTTTAATCTTCTGGAGTATACTCCTCATTGCCATGCATTGTTCTTCAAAGTTCTTATCCTATCTCCTATGCTTTTTGCAATATACATGTTACCACTGGGTGAAATAATCAGGTGTCATGCCCTCATCTACCACTGCTATGCAGATGACCTGTCTTTTGATCCAGGTACTGAGAAACCAGTACCAATCCTAAATGGTTGTCTAGCTGAGCTCCAGGTGTGGGTGATGCCAGTTGGCTGTGACTCAGTCCTGGTGAAACAGGTCCTTATGATAGAAGCTCACCAATAAACGGCAGGGCTACAACTCAGCTTTACTACCAACCAGACGCCACATAACACCCATTCTCTGTTCCCTCCACCGGCTGCCTGTAAGATGGTGACTGTTACATAATCTTACTGACTCTCCCAGCCCTACATGACCAGGGTCCAAGGTACCAGAAGCAGCTTCTGACTCCTTACTGTCCTACTTGCTTCCATCTGCAGATGGACTGTTACCAGCAATACCAAGAAACCCCAAGCAGTGCTGAGATGTCAGAGGGGAGACAGGGTGGGTGGCACTATTGCTGTATCGGTGGCACTGTCTGGGTAATATTATCCCCAAGCAGAGCTGAGGGGGTACTCAGGGTGGCTGGCAGTAGTGGGGACTGCAGGAGGCAGTGTATGTGTGAGAATCTTGTCCTCAAGCAGAGTTAAGGTGTCAGAGGGGGAGACAAGGTGGTGAAAGTAGTGGAAAGGAGACAGGGCGGATGGCAGTAGTGAGCGGAGACAGGGTGGGTGGCAGTAGTTGGGGGAGACAGGGTGGTGGCAGTAGTGGGGGGAGACAGGGTGAGTGGCAGTAGTGGAAGGAGACAGGGCGGTGACAGTAGTGGGGGAGACAGGGCAGTGGCAGTAGTGGGGGGAGAGGGTGGGTAGCAGTGTGGGGGAGGCAGGGCGAATGGCATTAGTGGAGGGAGGCAGGGCGGTGGCAGTAGTGGGTGTAGACAGGGCGGTGGCAGTAGTGTGGGGGGAGATGGTGGGTAGCAGTAGTGGGGGAGACAGAGCAGTGGCAGTAGTGGGGAAAGACAAGGCGGTGGCAGTAGTGTGGGGGAGTCAGAGCGGTAGCAGTAGTGGGGGGAGACAGGGTGGGTAGCAGTAGTGGGGGAGACAGGGCGGTGGCAGTAGTGGGGGAAGACAGGGCGGTGGCAGTAGTGGGGGGAGACAGGGTGGGTAGCAGTAGTGGGGGAAGACAGGGCGGTGGCAGTAGTGGGGAAATACAGGGTGGGTAGCAGTAGTGGGGGGAGACAGGGCGAGTGGCATTTGTAGAGGAAGGCAGGGTGGTGGTAGTAGTGGGGGAAGACAAGGCGGTGGCAGTAGTGGAAGGAGACAGGGCGGTGACAGTAGTGGGGGAGACAGGGCAGTGGCAGTAGTGGGGGGAGAGGGTGGGTAGCAGTGTGGGGGAGGCAGGGCGAATGGCATTAGTGGAGGGAGGCAGGGCGGTGGCAGTAGTGGGTGTAGACAGGGCGGTGGCAGTAGTGTGGGGGGAGATGGTGGGTAGCAGTAGTGGGGGAGACAGAGCAGTGGCAGTAGTGGGGGAAGACAAGGCGGTGGCAGTAGTGTGGGGGAGTCAGAGCGGTAGCAGTAGTGGGGGGAGACAGGGTGGGTAGCAGTAGTGGGGGAGACAGGGCGGTGGCAGTAGTGGGGGAAGACAGGGCGGTGGCAGTAGTGGGGGGAGACAGGGTGGGTAGCAGTAGTGGGGGAAGACAGGGCGGTGGCAGTAGTGGGGAAATACAGGGTGGGTAGCAGTAGTGGGGGGAGACAGGGCGAGTGGCATTTGTGGAGGAAGGCAGGGTGGTGGTAGTAGTGGGGGAAGACAAGGCGGTGGCAGTAATGGGGGAGACAGGGCAGGTGGCAGTGGTGGGGGAGACACGTGGTGGATGGCAGTAGTGGGGGGGGAGACAGGATGGGTGGGAATAGGTGTTTAAACAAGATGGGTAGCAGTAGTGGGGGGAGACAGGGCAGTGGTAGTAGTGGGGGTAGGCGGGGTGGGTGGCAGTAGTGGGGGGAGACAGGGCGGGTGGCAGTAGTGGGGGTAGACAGGGCAGGTGACAGTAGTTGGAGGAGACAGGGCAGTGGCAGTAGTGGGGGGTGACTGGGCGGATGGTCGCAGTACAGTACCAGGGGCTGCTGGAGACAGTAACGAGGTGTATGGGTCCTGCACAGAACCAGTTGATAATTAGACTTGATGATTATGCTTCCTTATTTCTAATTAATCCCTTGTATGTGTTACTGTTATTTGCTGTGTCAGCCTTTATGTGTGTTCTGTGTAATAATCCTGAAAGTAGTGCTGCTACCGATCTCATATCATTTGTAGTAACTTGGAAAAGATGAGATAGGAGGTGCACTCTGGAAGCTTATAGGGGGTTAATCTGAGATGAACGCAGATGTGACATCACGTAGCCCCTGGAAAATGGTTCCGGCCCACCCACGTTCACCCCTCAGGGATGCGACCGCAATGTGTTTGTCTGCGTGGCAGCTGCGCATGCATATTTTTCCAACACCAGCAAACTGCTGCAGGCCGCTATTGCGGTTGGGTCTGAATGACCCCCGTAGGCTGTTGTGCAGAGTAAAGTATTTCAGTTTAAAATATAGAGAAAAATCTGTGTATTAAAGATATCAAATAAAGTCGTGTAAAAACAAGATTTCCGTTGAGTCTTTTTATGTGTCTGTGTATTATATTATTATCAGATAATTGTCGCTATGGTGATGGATATAATTTCCTGTTACTGTGTCACTTGTAGTGTTACTTTTGTGTCCACATAATATCAGTGTTGCTGTGTATAAATATGCCGTCTGGTGTGTAAAGGTGGGTACACACGCTGCCATTTTGGCTATGTCCAATTTGACAGCTCATGTGAATATTGAGGTAACATTACAGGGGGGGGGTCTCTTTCTGTGTAAATAAATAGTGGCAGACATTTTATATCAGTGCATTATGTGGAGTGGGGGCAGTGGCCTGTCAGGAAACTGCAATTACATCATGTGATTTCCTCTCATTTCCAAATTCGTGTGTATATATTTTTTTTATTTAATTATTATTTATGTCTGTTCAAAGTTTTTTTTTTTTGTTTTTGTTTTTTTTTTACCTGTAGGGGAATTAGGGTTGTTGTATTTTAAATAAACTTACCTGACCTTGGCCTGGAAATGTCCATGTATGAAGGTATGGGAGATACCTGCTGCAGTCCCTTCTACTTACATTTGGGAGGTCCAGTTGTATTGGGGGAATTAGCAGCACATATTATATGATACATTGGCTCCATAACGTCTCGCTGACCTGTGATTTAAAAAAAAAATACACTCCTATAAGCGCTCTTATTAAATAAGATGATATACTTTCCTTATCTATTGAGCAGTAATGTCCTTCATCTCCGGACTTTCCTTGTATTCACACAAAGTTTCAGAGATGGACTCCCAGTTTCATTATGTATGGAAAAATAGGATTTTAATTACCTACCGGTAAATCCTTTTCTGATAGTCTGTAGAGGATGCTGGGATCCATTTAGTACCATGGGGCATAGGCGGGTTCACTAGGAGCCACTGGCACTTTAAGAGTTTAATAGTGTGGGCTGGCCCCTCCCTCTATGCCCCTCCTACCAGACTCAGTCTAGAAACTGTGCCCGAGGAGACGGACATACTTTGAGAGAAGGAAATACACAGATAGTGGTGAGATTCACACCAGCTCACACAGAATAAAAGGAAAGCCAAACTAACCAACTTGAAAGGATTCAGCAACCAACAATACATTACCAAGTAACAAAGCAGGAATACGAAGCACTGGGCGGGCACCCAGCATCCTCTACGGACTACGAGAAAAGGATTTACCGGTAGGTAATTAAAATCCTATTTTCTGCTGCGGGTACACTGGGTTCCACAGGGAATAACATTGGGGTGTAGAGTAGGATCTTGATTCGAGGCACCAACAGGCTATAAGCTGTGACTGTTCCCAGAATGCATAGCGCCTCCTCCTCTATAACCCCGCCTCTGTGTACAGTTGCTCAGTTTTGTAGTTGGTGCCATGCAGTGCAGGCATACAACAGGGGGGCTGCTCCCTCCCTCAGAAGAGCTTTTATTAAGTGAAATTTGAAGACTTCAACGGCTGTAGCAGAACAACTGAGTGTTAGATGTCAGTTAGACATCTCCTACTGCAGCTCCATCACCTCCAGCGTCGCTGTATACTCCAGCGCCCTGGTCGCCGGGTACTTACAGCGGAGGCTCTGGTTTGCTTCAGTCACACACCCCACCGCAGCTCTCCAGGATCGCGTGACCGCACTTTGGGAGGAGGTAAGAGGGTCCCCCAGGCGGGACCCGCTGGAAACCGCAATCTGGCGCGGCCAGTGGGAAGTGGGCCACATGAGCTGGCGTGGACACTGTGGTAGTACAGGGACCCCACTAGACCACCAGGGCAGGGGCACAGGTCGGTTTTACAAAAAAACATTTGATACATGGCCTGCAGTACCCGGTGGTGAAGTCCAGCAAGGGGGATAAGGCTTTGACCTGTAGCCCCTCCCTCAGCCCAAGGGCACCATTTAGATTAAATGTTCCCACCCTGGAGCTGCATCTCTCTCTCCCTCACCCCCTGTCAGCGTCTGGGCGCCATTTCCACATGCTGTGCTGATCCTGGGACTGTTTGGGAAAATCCTCCTCTGTAAAGCCGCCTGCATGTCAGCACTGTGCATTTTACAGGACACTTACGTATTCTACATGTCTGCTGACAGTGTTAGTTAAGAAACGGTTAGTCGGGGTTATTTAGTACAAGTACCATGTGATATACATCCAGTATTTACTGTGCATTGATATATCTATTGATTGTATAGCTGTACTTAGTATTACTTTGTATTGCTAGTCCAGTGCAGTTTTATTGCATGTCATAAATTCTGCATTGTACATATGACTGTGTGTGCATATAGCTGCTGTGTGGTACCTACTCTGTGTATCTCACTCATACTGCTATCTCTATATTCTGTACCCTGAGGGGGCTAAGTGCGTCAGGGTTATTGTTTAATATAGGTGTTTCACAGAATATACTCATTGTGTGTTTTTTCTCTGTGATTTTCAGTCACCATATACCTCTTGAGTTCTCTGTTGGTGTTAATGCACTGCACAGGGGGTTCTTGTTAAGGTATTAGATTGCTGATATTGTACTAGGTTGCCCGTAAATTGAGCTTTCAGATATGTCACCTACACAGGGTGACGGAGCTGGGGCTGATCACACATTGCGTGGTGGTGATGCTGCAGACACATTGGTGGAAAATATAGCAGCAGAGGGTTCAGGTTCTACTTAGTTACAGCAATTGAACCACTCATTGACTAAACAAAAATCTACCTCTTGCCCGCCTAAGACCAAGGGGTCCTCTAAGCAGGCCATTACTTCCTCGCAATCCACCCAGGTCCCAGACACCTCGTTGGATCAGGATGGCGTGTATACTGACCCCACAGACACTGATCCAGATAATTCTGATGGGGAATCTGTCTCACAGGTGGATGCTCCTGACTTATTGGAGGCTATCAGACTAATTCTTCAAGTTACTGATGACCCAGAGCCTGACGCTGCCTCTAAGAAACCGGACAGATTTAAACGTCAGAAGGTTGTTAAACAAGTTTTACCTCATTCTGACCATTTAGTTGACATACATCAGGAATCCTGGGAAAATTTGAGTAAGCAGTTCACACCTCATAAACCTAATTTAGAGAAGTATTGTATAATTAAATTATATAGTGGAGTGGAAAACAACAGGATTAAAATGAAATATGATAATGGTATTAGTGGAAAAATGTGGAAAAATATTAACGAAAAAATATTAATGAAAAAATATGAATGCAGAATGAAAATAAAAATGTTAATAATGGGAAATAAAAATGATGAAAAATATGACAAATATATGTAATAAAAAATATCAAATATATGATAAGATGGGGTATGTGAAAAGAATTGGGAATGAGCAACAAATAATGAAATTGGAATATCTAAATATGGAAATGGATGAGGTGGAAAAGTGTTTGGATATAAAATAATAATAAGGGTCGAGATCTTATGGAATTGGAATGGTTGATGGAGGTAAAGAGAGATGAGAATAATTATATATTTATATGAGGCAATGTACGACTATTATTGATATTTGTGTGTGAAAATGAAACTCGGGGGGGGGGGCAGATGTAGTGTGACTGTAGAGTGAGTGGGTGATAGAGCGATGTGTGGTGTGAAAAATCCTGTAGCAACCGTGAAGATGATAAGTGGGAAGTGTTATGGGATATTGGGAAGGGAACTCTGATTGATGTTGAATGTGTGAATGGTGTGAAGGGTGACGTGAGGAATGGGTGACAAGGAAAGGGTGGATAAAGCAGGGAAGTGAGAGGGGAAGAGAGAGAATAAATAAGAGGAGCTAGCCTGGGTGAAGGGGGAGCTGACAGTGTTGACAGTGAGGAGGGAAAATGGGGAGGGGCACAGAATTTGAGAAGGACATCTATAATGATGATTTGAGGTAAATAATATTCAAAGTGGTGTGAAAATTGGTTTATTGGTGTTGTAAATGGGAGATTGTGTCAACAACTAGTGAATTGGGCATGTGTATGAGGAGAAAAGGGGAGGGGAGGAGAATGGTGAGAGACCGTGGGGCTTCCAAAGGATTGGAATGGCTTGGGGGAGAGTGGGACCTGTGGTGAATGTATCGTTTGGGCCCTAAAACGGTTCTTTACACTTTGTATTGGGATATGAAGGCATTATAAAAAGACACTGTAGCTGATATATTCATTGAGACCATTCAGGGCTAAGGTATTCAAATTTGAAAGTCCATTCGCTTTCTTTTTTGAGGAGTGTAGCCATAATGTCTCCACCTCTGATTCCCATTTTGACTTGTTCTAAACCGCATATTTTTAAATCCTGCGGGGAGCAGAAATGTTTTTGCAGAAAGTGTCTGGAGACAGTAGTCAGTTGCTTCATCCGTTGTTGGTCTCTACTGGCATTCCTGATGTTACTCATATGTTCGAGGGCCCTGTGCTTCAACATGTGTGTGGTGATTCCTATATATTTGAGATTGCATGGGCACGAGATGCAATAGACTACATTGGTATTCTTGCAGTTAAAGAAATCCTTGATTTTAATGGTGTCCCCATATCTGTCCATTGTTGTTTGCAGATTGACTATATGCTCACAGATTTTACAATTTCCACATGGATAGCTTCCTATTATGACGGGGTCTCGTGCTGGTCTTGATATAGAGTGACTTTTGAGAAAATGGTCTCTCAAATTTGGAGAGCGTCTCCAACTGAGATCTATTGTGTTGTTGAGTTTCTATGACAAGTCATTATCAGACAGCAAAATAGACCAATGTCGTTGTAAGATGGATTTAATTTCTTTCCATTCGTCACAGAAGTCACCCACGAATTGAATTGTCGTGTTGACATTAGTGGACTTAGACTCCTGGAAAATTAATGACTCTCTTGGGGTGTGAAAGCAGATCTTTTTAGCTTTTTTAATGGACCTGGAACTGTACCCTCGTTCTTTTAATCTGTGTGCCAGTTCTTTGCTGCGGGTAGCAAATATTTAATCATTGGAACAGTTTCTTCGTAGGCGTAGGAATTCCCCTTTGGGGATGTTGGTAATTGTGGGGGGGGGGGAGTGGGAACTGGTTTGTTGTAATAGAGTATTGGTAGAGGTACACTTGCGGAAGATTTCAGTTGAAAGGAGGTGACGGTCGTCTCTGTAGATTCGAAGATCCAGGAAGGATATGCTGTTTGAGTTACATTCAAAGGTAAACCTGAGGTTTAAATTGTTATTATTCAGATGATTTATGAAAATACCAAGTTCCTCAGGTGTTCCACTCCAAATCAAAAGAGTGTCGTCAATATAACGAGTCCACAGAACGACATGTTTAGTATGTTCCTCCATGCTATCCGTGAATACAAACTCCCTCTCCCACCACCCCAGGAAGAGGTTCGCATATGTGGGGGCACAGGCTGCCCCCATTGCTGTACCCCTTACCTGGGTGTAGAAGAGGTTGTTAAATCAGGATTTTGGTACTTACAGATAAATCCCTTTCTCCGATTCCACAGGGGCCACTGGAGCGTAGTTACAATGGGGAAATAGTAGGCAGTAATTGGGAGCTGGCACTTTAAAACTCTCACACTGTGGCTAGCTCCTCCCCTACTATCTTCCCTTCAAGCCAGTCTACGTAAAACTGTGCCCGAGGAGAGCTGGAATAAACAAAACCTTAAGGTAGAGGAGGTAAATGACGCCCTGTAAACCAGGATAACACAACCCAAACCTGGAACAGAACCTAACAAACAACAGGCTAGCCCAAACTCAACCAGCAGTCATATGGTGATCTGCAAATTGTTAAGCAAAAAACAAGGAGGAACAGCGCTGGGCGGGCGTCCAGTGGCCCCTGTGGAATCGGAGAAAGGGATTTATTGGTAAGTACCAAAATCCTGATTTCTCCTTCATCCACTAGGGGCCACTGGAGTGTAGTTACAATGGGGACGTCCCAGAGCTCCCAAAATGGGTGGGTGAGTGCTGAGAGTCCTGTAAAATCGCTCAACCAAACTGTGATGCAGAGGCCGCAAACGTGTCAAACTAATAGAATTTGACAAAACAAATGTCGGTCCGATCAAGTAGCCGCCCGACAAAGTATTCATGGAGACCCCACGGGCAGCCGCCCACGAAAGTTCCACAATGCGCGTAGAGTGCACTGAAATGGAAAACAGAGGCTCCCGAGCAACCGCCAAGAAGACTGTCTGATGGTTAGATGTATCCAACGGCCCAGGGTATGCTGGGACCCCGGCTATTTAGTACTGGAGCATCATACAGAAGAGGGAAGAAAAACTTTGTCCAATAGCCTAAGATCTCTGTAGAGAGAGTCGGCGAGCCCTGACAACCTTCAAAGAGGGCCGAAAACACTGGGGTCAGATTTATAGGAAAAACGGACATCCCCTCTGGAAGAAACGACCGCTGAGTCTGAAGCTCAGCCGGGGGAGTTGCCAATAGAGTACTCCCTGAAAGAGAGCCCAAACTTACGGCCGGCAGGCTGATCTCTTTTGGAAGAAAACCGAAAGGGCAGAGACCTAGATTTCAGGTCAATGTATTTTGAAGCGCAGCCAAGCAAAACTTCCCAGAGAAACCAAAGATGACAGCTGAATGGTAACTGAAAGAAGGGGAAAACCCCTGTTATCCTCACTATGCCCTATAAAGTTTTCCAAAAGTGGCAAAAGCGAGAAGAGGTAACAGACTTCTGAAATCGGGGCCCAGTAGGCATAACCGAACTAGGGAACTCCTCCCTTCTGAGGTTTGGTGAACAGTCACACGGTTAAACGAAACCAGTTTGAGATGAACAAAGAAAAGGACCCTGTTGAAGTAGACAGTCTAGTTGAGGTAGGAGCCAAGGCTCCTGTACTGACAACAGGTGTAGCTGTATCTTCAAGTCATGCACGGCCCAACCGGAGCCACCGAGAGGACTAGCGCGCATATTCCCGTCCTGTGTTATCGAAGTGAGGTAGGAACAAACAAAGGAGGCAGGATAGAAAAACCCAAAACTCCAAGGAGCCCTGAGGGTATCCTCGGCTACTACCGCTAGAGCTCACGTCCGAGAGCAGTAAAGGGTTAAAGAGTCAGACAGAACGCCCTGAGGTCGATCCGAAATCTCCACCAACAGCAGACCAGCTGAGAAAACTCTGGGAAATGAACCCTCACCCTGGAGTCTGACCTGGCGGCTTGACCTGGAAAGAAGATTGTTGTCCTTTGCTCAGAGGGGAGTGTAGGCGACCACTCATTGCATCGCAACCTAACTTAAGAAATAGAGTACCTGGTGCCGAGGAAGGAAAAATCCTCTGACGGACCGTGTTGAGAAAAGTCTACGAGGAGCATAAAGTGGATCCGTGTCGAACCAGAAGCTCCTGGATCCTCTGGAAATTCAGAAGCCACCTAATGTACAGAGTTGGATTGTAGCAGTAGATTGTCCCATTAGGGAACAAACCTCACTTCCTGCCCCTGAAAAAGAGTTATTCTGTGATCTTCCTGAACCCTGTGGGAGCGGAAGAGAGACCGAAAGGAAAGGACCGACAGTGAAAATGAGAATCCTGTAATGTGAATCTGAGAAAAGCCCGATGAGGAAACCCAACGGAAATCAGTAAACAGGCATCCCTGAAGACAAGGGATGCGTAAAACCCCCTTTTTTCTGTTTAAAACTAGCAATCACAGACTGAAAGGATTCTAAGGACAGAATAGGCGTGGCCAAGCCATCTGGCTTCGGAACGTGAAAAGAAAACAAAGGCCTGAGAACTGTCCCGATTCAAATGATATGTGAAAAACAGGGATCAACACCCTTTGCGGTTAGAAGCATATGGAGCGCCGCCTGTATTATGACTCTCTTGTCCTTGTAAATCGGCCGACCCATGCCGAAGGACTCCTGAGATGGCTGTACTCCAAAATCTAATCTGTAACCGCCCAAGCCTTCTCAGTTCTCCCCGTAGGACCACGACCTGCGCCTACCCTGGGACCCTACAGGTGGTAGGAAGGTCTAACCTGTAGTGGGTGTATAGGATGACCTAAAATCAGACTGGACCGAGGATGCTGAGCCTCTGCTTCAGCCTGTTACCCTGAGATCCCCTGGTGACGGAGATATCGCCCGTGTGGAGTGGAAGCCTGAAAGGGCACGGAAAGATCTAAAGGAAAGAACGGTAAAGGTCCGTCTTGGAGCTGAGGCTAGTAGTAGGAGAAAGAAAAGTGGACTTACCTCCGATGGTTCAAGAAATCCTGCAGAAAGTTTCTTCCCCTGAACCATCTGCCCCGTAGGATTTCATGTTCACCTGTCACTGTCGCAGCCCCAGCGGTCTTTGGGTTAAGACAGCCCAAGCGAAAATGCAGGTTCCGAGTCTGCAGACCTCAAAAGAACATAAAAGCAGAATCCTGATTCTGATCTGTCCCAAAGTATCAATTGATCCTGATGCGAAATATCCTGTAACCTAGAGGACAATTGTTCCACAACCTACCTGCTCCGGACAAGGTAGAACCCCGCTGCCATATATGTGTCTTCGATGGATACCTGAGCAATGTTGCCTCAGGAAAATGGCAGCTTGTTGGACCGGTGATACATTGAGGGGTATACCTGGAGATATGTACAAAAAATTGGCGCTCTACAGTACACATACTGTCCAATTAGAGTCAGACAGCTGCTCACCAGTTGTGGGCGGGCTGCCCCAACAATAGATCAAAGTTGATGTGAAAAAAAGAGAGGAATTGGGAGCGCTGGATAAATCTAGTATATATTTTTTATTAAAATATTGTTATATTAAACACATAAAAGAATAATACATAAACTATCCTAAAAATGATGAAAAATTAATATTGTATAAATATATATAAGACTGCCATATCTCCCGAACCGATATGAGTAAGGAAAACTCTAATAAACCTTAATTAAAATCTGCACTGGTGCTTCATAGAAATCAGCCGTGCGTCCACAAGCTGAAATACATATAGGAAGGAGACTAATGAGAGGTACCTCTGTTATAGATCACTGTTGAAATGTACAGTCTCTCTTCTCCTTACACACAAAAGAGCCTCATTGGCAAATAGTGTCCCAGTATTGAGAATGCGGACACCGGCGCTGTATTAATGTGTGACAAGTAGATGGTGATAGTCAAATTCACTTGTAGTATATCACCTGATGTGAGAGCCTCTCCGTCAAAGGCGCTGTACTAAGCCGGGTTTGCAGCGGCTCTGTGCAATGAAGTACAGCTGATCCCGTCGCCAGTGAACCATCCACTCGAACGCTGAAGGGTACTAACCAGTTTGAATGTGCAGCGGTGCAGTAGAAATAAAGCAGCAGATTCTCCAGCCGCTGGTGAAGAGTCCGTTTAGATTGCGGCTATGATCCACTCAATAGATACGGTTCGCAGAGTGTCAGGAGAATACAGCAGTCAGAAGAAGTCCTTCAATGGAGTACCTTAACGCGTTTCTCGGCCTACAACACTGGCCGTTTCATCATTTCCTTCTGACGGAGAGGCTCTTACATCAGGTGATATACTACAAGTGAATTTGACTATCACCATCTACTTGTCACACATTAATACAGCGCCGGTGTCCGCATTCTCAATACTGGGACACTATTTGCCAATGATGCTCTTTTGTGTGTAAGGAGAAGAGAGACTGTACATTTCAACAGTGATCTATAACAGAGGTACCTCTCATTAGTCTCCTTCCTATATGTATTTCAGCTCGTGGACGCACGGCTGATTTCTATGAAGCACCAGTGCAGATTTTAATTAAGGTTTATTAGAGTTTTTCTTACTCATATCGGTTCAGGAGATATGGCAGTCTTATATATATTTATACAATATTAATTTTTCATCATTTTTAGGATAGTTTATGTATTATTCTTTTATGTGTTTAATATAACAATATTTTAATAAAAAATATATACTAGGGGGGCGTGGCCTAGGTGCTGAAGGAGTCAGACGTGTCCAGTGTGAGCTCCTGAGAACCATAGCCCAAATCGTTTATTCTTCTGCCTTCTGCACCTCCCAAGCTACCTTATCCTCTCTACTACCCTCCTTGCACCCCCGACTGGGACCCCTGAAGTGCTGCGGAATCGGGGAGCAGTTTTAACTGCTTCCGCGGATTGCGGCCTACGGGACTAGGAGAAGCCGGGACCTCGAGTTAGGCCTTAGGCCGGAAGTTGCTCCAGGACCCGCTGCACGGGCCGCTGACGTCACCTGGAGCTCCGACCTCTCCGCGGCCGCTGGCCACCAGCCGCGACTAGAGGTATCTCCCTGTCCCCGGCCTCAACAGATATACACCCGCCCGGCGGAGACCCAGCAACCCGGCGGGCAAGACAGCACTAGAAGACGCCCGGCGGCCATATTGGAATCACTAAAAGGTACCGTGATCTCAGAGACTCCCCCATCCCTCTCTCACCTGCACAGCGTTTCCCCCTGTCTGGCGGGCTCTGCTGAGGCGCTCCGTCTCCTCCGTGCGACCCGGAGCGGAGACTCGCAAATTGACGGCGGGTGACGGCGGGGAACCGGAGCTGGCGTTGCCGCATACAGGAGTGCGCCAGACCCCGCCGCCCTGCTCGAACACCAACCTGCCTCAATAACTGGGGGCTCCCTCCACTGCCACCAATGATCCAGACTGCTCGGGGGGTACAGCAGATATCCCATCCCTGAAGACCCTGGAGCTGAAGCCAGCGCCGCCATATTGGTTGTGGGCTGCATGCCCACAAAGCTCACTGTCTGCAGCCTGGCTTCCCCTGCAATACCCTACTAAGCTCTGTCAAAATAGACATCTACCTGGACAGACACCCTGGTCCGCAGCTCCTGCTCATACCCGCAGCTCCCTCGCGGACCTTGTGGCCGACCCGCAGGACGGCCGGCGGGTTCCGGGAGGCAAAGATCCGACACCTACCCTCAGACCACACAGCAACCAGCGCGGCCTCTCAGTGGTCCCCCACTCAAATGCGGAGAACCCATAGCTAGCCCAGCGCATCACCCGGAACCACCCCTAATTAGAGAAGAGTCTCCTCCACATCAGGATCTCGATACTCCGACAGAACGGAGCCAGCAGAGAGGTGAGCTACCTTTAGCCGTCTACTCACTCACTCACTCGACTTAACACCAATCCTCCCACCCCCTGCTCATTGAATACAGGGTACCCCTCCTACTTCCCTATTACTACACCCTCATACGCCAGGGATCTGCTGAGCCCAGGATAACCTTGGGCCTTCGAGGCACAGGAGCCGCCGCTGGTCGGGTCTCCAATTGTCCCTGAGTAACACCCCCGCATCCCCCATGTGATTTACCCTTACCCATCTGCAAGGCACTGGGACCCACGTCATTCACGTCACAGTTTTTCCTTTACATCTATATATTGTCACCCTGAATCGTAGTGACCATGTCTAACAGAAACCGTAAAGCCCCCCCAGGAGACTCATCGACATTCTTTGGTCCTAAACGAGGCAAAAACACGAATCAACATCCGGCCTCGCCCGGAACACTACAGGACACGGGATCCTCCCCGTCCAGATCTGATTCGGCCCTCACAGTGGACGCAGATCCATATGACTCACTGGTACAGAGGATTGCGACCACATTCAGAGTTGAACTACGGGCAGCCATTCAAGAACTTAAAACAGATATAGCTTCCCTTGGCTCCCGCACCGACGCTTTGGAGCGTAAAACAGATGATATCTCCAACTATCAGGATGTGGTCACCCAGGAAGTTTCGGAGCTACGGTCGGAAGTTGAGCTCATGCGCGAACAGGTCGAGGACCTGGAAAATCGCTCGCGCAGAAACAATCTTCGAATACGCAATGTGCCTGAATCGATAGATATTGCCACGTTACCTGAGTATCTCCTGGGCCTCTTCCAACAGCTACTCCCGGATCTCTCGGATGAACAATTCTTGCTGGATAGAGCACATAGAGCTCTCCGCGCAAAACCACCCCCGGACCAACCTCCGAGGGATGTTGTCCTCCGCATGCATTTTTTCCACATTAAATCTAAAGTACTCAACGCCTGCAGAGGTACCCCTGCTGTCCCATACAAGGGGTCAAATCTCCTCATTTTCCAGGATCTGGCTCCCTCCACCCTTAAAAAACGGAGGGAAATGCTACCCGTCACTAAGGCCTTACGCAACCGCCAGATTCTATATAGATGGGGATTCCCGTTTGCCTTACAATTCACCTTCAATGGTCGAAACCATTCGGTAAAGAACCCTGACGATGGTTTGGCGGCCCTGAGACGACTGGGGCTCTTCTCAACCTCTCCCCCGGCATCATCTTCAGACTCCCCTGAGAACCCGAGGTCAAGATCGCCCCCACGTGCCGAATGGTCGACTGCCCGCTGATCACATTTCCCGACTTTGAGTATTTCAGGTTTTATGTTTGTTACATGGACTATCAAAATGTTTTTCCCTCTCTAAGTTGAAATAATAGAGATGCAGTTTGTTCTTTTGTTTATATTATGGATGTGTTTGTTGCCTGGTCCCCCGGGATGACGGCATGGGGCCCCCCTTGCGTGCCCTCGCGGGCCGTCCCCCTGATGCACTGTCTCATTGACATTGCGATCTCACCGCACGAACCCCCCGGGGGTGCCCCATCCCGTTGTCCGACGGGGATACGCTCACCTAGGCATATGATAACTATCTTTCCCCTCTAGCTGTTATTTGTTTAAGGGTTTTTTTTTTTTTGTTTTTTTTTTCTCTATGTTCTTATGTCCATGTGTTGAGCTGTGATGACTCATTTTGAAACAATAGGATGTCATCTGCTCCTTTACAGGGATTGGGTTGTCACCGGAGTAACCCCTCCCCAGTAGAAATTCACTTAATCCCTATTTAAAAAGATACCGTGGTATCCCCCCTACTGCCTTGCAGAACCCCCCCCCCCCCCCATGTCCGCGTCTCTGACTCTCCTTCTCTTGTCAATCTGGATGATTGACTATTGGTGCACTTTCGGCCACCTCCTGGCCTCGCCCCCACAACACCAGGCTCCTCTCCGACATGGATGGAGCCCATTAGTGGTGTTGTTTGTCGTGTCTATAAGACTGCGACCTTTTTCGGATACCTGGTTGGCCGCAAGGCCTCCACCCCTGTTGTTCCCCGCACCTAACCTTCCCAGTTCCACTCATACCCCCCCTATACAGCCCAGCGCCCCTTGTTTGGGACCCAGACCCCCCTTGAGCCATAATCGGCTCTGGTACCCCCCATGACTCTTAACATTGTTTCACTAAATGTCAACGGACTCAATTTCCCCCAAAAACGTACCATGGCCATTCAATTTTTCAAAAAACAGGGAGCTGATATAATTCTTCTACAAGAAACGCACTTTAAAACGGTACACCCCTCTCTGGCCTCGAGAGCTTACCCTCAGGTTTTCTATTCCACTACCCCCCAAAAGCGTAAAGGTACAGCCATTCTGCTCCGCGCCTCGCTCCATTACGCTATTGAGAGCTCCTTTTCAGACCCAGAAGGCCGCTTCAACATTGTAGTTTTGCAACTCGGGGACTCCTTTTTAACAGTAGCCTCGATTTACTCCCCTAATCTGGAGCAGGGTGCCTTCCTCAACGATTTCCGCCCCCAACTAGATAAACTAATGAAGGGACGTGTTGTTATTGGTGGAGACTTCAATGCCGTCCCTGACCTAGTATGGGATCGCACCCAATCTCGCACCCCCAGCCCACTGACAATCAGAGAATCCAGACGATTATCCGATTACATAATGTCCTCTGGGTACTACGATGCTTGGAGGGTATTGTACCCGGATGAACGCACGTACACACATTATTCAGTCCCTCATGACTTACATTCCAGAATAGATCTTTTTCTAGTAGACTCTTCCACTGTACAGGGCCTAATCAAAGCCTCAACCACCCCAGTGGTGTGGTCAGATCACTTAGCTGTGTCCTTAACCATTGACTCCTCCCCTACGCCCCCCTCCACCTTCCGTTGGAGATTGAACTCCGCCCTCCTTCTGAAAAAAGATAACATAGTCCAGACTACTAAAGTCCTAAAAGAATTCTTCACTTTAAATACCACAGATGAGATTTCTCCTGCAATCATATGGGAAGCACATAAAGCCTCCATCCGAGGTCATTTTATATCCCTAGCTAAAGCACAAAAATTGGAGGACCGCCGGGCAGTTGCGGACCTTGAACGACAAATTGGGGAGCTAACGACTCAACATCAGCAAACCCCCAGACGCTCGACTTATAGCAAACTTCTGGCCCTCAAAGGCCAATTATATCAAATTTTGTCTGCCAAAGCTGCTAAGACCATGCGATGGTTACAACATAAAATATATTCCAAGGGTGACAAAGCCGACTCCCTCTTGGCTTCCCGCTTACGCGCCCGCAAACAGAGGAATAGGATCCTTTCGCTAAAAGACCAACACCATAAACTGACCTATGACCCTCAGAAAATAGCCCACTGTTTCAAGTTGTATTACCAATCCCTATATAACCTTCCCATCACAGGCGACCCCGCTAGCTTGCAAGAACGCATAGACAACTTCCTCTCTTCCTGCCCCCTCCCGACACTATCTAAGCAACAGATGGACTCACTCAATGAAGAGATCTCCATTGAGGAAGTGGACATCACAATCAAGTCATTGAGGAATGCCTCAGCTCCGGGTCCGGACGGACTACCGGCCTTATATTATAAGAAGTTTAGTGAAACACTAACCCCGGCTCTGACGGGACTTTTCAATGCGATCCTAGCTGGTACCCCCTTCGACAGCGCCACTACTAGAGCAGAAATAGTGGTCATACCTAAACCTGGCCGTGACCCCACAGATTGTGGCAGCTACCGCCCAATATCATTATTGAACTCTGATTTGAAACTATTTGCAAAAATATTGGCTAACCGTCTAGCGGGGATGATCGCTTCCTTGGTCCACCCGGATCAGGTTGGGTTTATTCCGGGCAGACAAGCCTTTGATAACATTAGACGAGCAGTCGATACCCTACATTTTGCCGACTCCTCGGGAATCCCCTTCCTGATGATGGGTCTAGACGCTGAGAAAGCGTTCGACCGCATTTCATGGTCATATATGGATCGCACCCTCCGACGCTTCGGTCTTTCGGGCCGTTACCTTACGGGCATAGAGTCCCTTTATGCCTCCCCGTCGGCTTGTGTCCTAGTGAATGGTCTACTTTCCCCCCCATTCTCGATTGCGAATGGCACAAGACAGGGCTGTCCTTTGTCACCCTTGATTTTTGCACTAATGATGGAACCATTGGCGTCAAGGATTCGCAGCTGCCCGGATATTACGGGAATCACTGTGGGCTCCTCTCAATTCAAGATCTCCCTATATGCAGACGATGTTTTGCTCACCCTCTCAAACCCGCATATCTCCCTCCCAAATCTTTTTAAAATTATACAGGAATTCGGCCTTATTTCCAACTTTAAAGTCAACGCGGCTAAAACAGAAGTGCTAGACTTCCACCTACAGGCCCCGTTGAAAGCTTCCCTCTGTAACAACTTTAAATTCGACTGGAAAAAATCACGTCTGAAATATCTAGGCGTATTCCTCACCAGAAAATACTCCCAATTATACTCAGCCAACTACCCTGGGCTGATCCATGGCATTACTAGTGACCTCCAGAGATGGTCAGATCAGTTCATTTCATGGTCTGGACGAGCCAACGCCCTGAAAATGAACGTTCTGCCCCGCCTCCTATACCTCTTTCAGGCGCTCCCGGTCCGAATCCCCTCACAGGTGCTCTCGGCCTTGCAGAAGAAATTCTCTCACTTCCTATGGTCGGGCAAAAGACCCCGGGTTCGTCTCAAGACGCTCTATTGCAGGGCCAGGGAGGGTGGACTTGGAGTGCCCAACATTAAATTATATTATTACGCAGCTCAACTATCTCAAGCCGTCCTTTGGCACTCGCGCACATCTTCCCGTAGATGGGTTCAATTAGAATCCGAACTTGTGCGGATGCACTCCGTTTCCACCCTGCTCTGGATCCCTCGCTCACACAGACCTTCGGAATACATTAACTCCCCGTCTGTGGCATTCACCATCACGCTATGGGACAGAATTTCTAAGACCTTTGCTTTACTCTCCTCTCCTCCCGCTCTCACACCCCTGTGGGACAACCCAATGTTCGCCGGTGGACAGACCCCACGTGCTTTCCAACATTGGGGGGCACACGACCTATTGTTTATCAACGATATCGCCCTATCTCGCTCTTTCCCAGCCTTCTCTGAATTACAGAGTCGATATGGACTCCCGCTGCAATGTTTCCACCAATATCTGCAACTGCGTAGTTTTCACACTGCATCTCTCCAACCACATAGCCCTACACCCCGTTCTCCCTTAGAATCACTATGCTTCCTTCGCGCTCCCTCAAAGGGCCTACTATCCTCAATATATCGTCTTATGCTTTCTCATAACCTACCCACAATGGCCCCTCATGAAATAGCGTGGGAAACTGAATTACAGGACCACATTGGCCCAGATTCCTGGGAACAGATAAAACAGAATCTAGTTTCCTCAGCGACCTCTATCAGACACAGAGAGAATGCGTTTAAAATATATGTCCGCTGGTACCTGGTCCCGACACGACTGAGTAGAATATTCCCTTCCGCTTCGGATAGATGTTGGAGGAGCTGTGGATTAGAGGGTACCCTGCTCCACATTTTTTGGGACTGCCCCAAGATAGCACCGATATGGAGGGCCATCCGGAGATTGATTCTGCGAATCACCGGAATAAACATGCCCTTTTCCCCATCCTTCTTCCTCTTCCCGAGGCCAATCCCGGGAACCCCAAAACCCTCACAAAAACTCATATGGCACATAGCGACCGCACTGAGATGTAGGATTGCCTTTCACTGGAAGTCACACACAGTCCCATCCACAGCGGCGGTGGTTGCGGCCGTTTGGGATACCTACCAAATGGAGTTTCTCTCTAGCGTGATTGAGAGCAAGACAGTAGCTTTCACTGAGACTTGGTCCCCATGGATGACACACTTTAAATGCCCCCCCCCCGTTGACATTTGGGTTTTGATATACTTGCTTATTTGATGTTTCACATATTAGCTGTGCTGTACCCCATTCCCTCCCCCCCTTCTCCCTCTTCCCTTCTGTCTTTCCCCTCCCCCACCCCCCTTTTTCTTTACAATGTCTGTTGTATGTTGACGAAAATTTCAATAAATAGTACTTTAAAAAAAAAAAAAAAGACTATATTAAAAAAAAAAATACGGGGGGGGGGGGGGATGACAGGGGATTCCCCGTATTTTAACAACCAGCATCGGGCTCTGCGTCCAGTCCTGGTGCCAAAAATATGGGGGACAAAAGACGTAGGTCCCCCGTATTTCTCTAACGTCCTAGTGGATGCTGGGGACTCCGTAAGGACCATGGGGAATAGACGGGCTCCGCAGGAGACAGGGCACTTTAAGAAAGAATTTGGATACTAGTGTGCTCTGGCTCCTCCCTCTATGTCCCTCCTCCAGACCTCAGTTTGAATCTGTGCCCAGACGAGCTGGGTGCTGTTTAGTGAGTTCTCCTGAGCTTGCTATAAGAAAGTATTTTGTTAGGTGTTTTTTATTTTCAGGGAGATCTGCTGGCAACAGACTCTCTGCATCGTGGGACTGAGGGGAGAGAAGCAGTCCTACTCACCAGAAGACAGGTCCTGCTTCTTAGGCTACTGGACACCATTAGCTCCAGAGGGATCGTACACAGGATCTCACCCTTTGTCGTCCGATCCCGAAGCCGCGCTGACGTCCCCTTCGCAGAGCCGGAAGACAGAAGCCGGGTGAAAGAAGCAAGAAGACTTCAAAATCGGCAGCAGAAGACTACAGTCTTCAAACTGAGGTAGCGCACAGCACTGCAGCTGTGCGCCATTGCTCCCACACTACACCCACATACTCCGGTCATTGTAGGGTGCAGGGCACAGGGGGGGGCGCCCTGGGCAGCAATTAGGACCTCTTGGCAAAAGTTGGGCATATATACAGTTGGGCACTGTATATATGCATGAGCCCCCGCCATTATATTGTACAGAAACGCGGGACAGAAGCCCGCCGCTGAGGGGGCGGGGCTTCTTCCTCAGCACTCACCAGCGCCATTTTCTCTCCACAGCTCCACTGAGAGGAAGCTCCCCAGGCTGTCCCCTGCAGATTCACGGTATGAGAGGGTAAAAAGAGAGGGGGGGGCACATAAATTAGGCGCAAAAACATATTATACAGCAGCTACTGGGTTAACACTAAGTTACTGTGTGATTCCTGGGACATATAGCGCTGGGGTGTGTGCTGGCATACTCTCTCTCTGTCTCTCCAAAGGGCCTTGTGGGGGAACTGTCTTCAAAAAGAGCATCCCCTGTGTATGTGGTGTGTCGGTACGCTTGTGTCGACATGTTTGACGAGGAAGGCTATGTGGAAGCAGAGCGGGAGCAAATGAATGTGGGGTTGCCGCCGACGGCGCCGACACCTGATTGGATGGATATGTGGAAGGTTTTAAATGATAATGTTAATTCCTTGCATAAAAGGTTAGATAAAGCTGAAACCTTAGGACAGTCGGGGTCTCAGCCCATGCCTGATCCTATGTCGCAGAGGCCGTCAGGGTCTCAGAAGCGCCCACTATCCCAAATTGTTGACACAGATACCGACATGGATTCGGACTCCAGTGTTGATTGCGATGATGCAAAGTTACAGCCTAAATTGGCTAAAGCCATCCGCTACATGATTATAGCAATGAAGGATGTGTTGCAAATCACAGAGGAAACCCCAGTCCCTGACAAGAGGGTTCATATGTATGGGGAAAAAAAACAGGTGGTGACCTTTCCCCCTTTACATGAGCTAAAAGAGTTATGTGAAAAGGCTTGGGAATCTCCAGATAAAAAAACTGCAGATTTCCAAACGGATGCTTACGGCGTATCCTTTCCCGACAACGGACAGGTTACGCTGGGAATCCTCCCTTAGGGTGGACAAAGCTCTAACACGCTTTTCCTAGAGGGTAGCCCTGCCGTCACAGGATACGGCCACCCTAAAAGATGCTGCAGATAGAAAACAAGAGGGTACCCTGAAGTCCATTTATACACATTCAGGTACCTTACTAAGACCGGCAATTGCGTCGGCCTGTGTGTGTAGTGCTGTAGCAGCATGGACGGATACCTTATCTGAGGAACATGATACCTTGGACAAGGATACTATATTAATGACCCTGAGGCATATAAAAGACGCTATCCTATATATGAGAGATGCTCAAAGAGACATTAGCCTTCTGGGCTGTAGAATAAATGCAATGTCGATTTCTGCCAGAAGGGTCCTGTGGACTCTGCAATGGACAGGCGATGCTGACTCAAAAAGGCACATGGAGGTTTTACCTTACAAGGGTGAGGAGTTGTTTGGGGAGGGTCTCAGACCTGGTCTCCACAGCTACTGCTGGAAAGTCAAACTTTTTGCCATATGTTCCCTCACAACCTAAGAAAGCACCGTATTACCAAATGCAGTCCTTTCGATCACAAAAACACAAACTCCGAGGTGCGTCTTTTCTTGCCAGAGGCAAGGGCAGAGGAAAGAAGCTGCACAACACAGCTAGTTCCCAGGAACAGAAGTCCTCTCGGCTTCCACTAAATCCACCGCATGACGCTGGGGCTCCACAGACGGAGCTAGGCCCGGTGGGGGTGCGTCTCCGAAATTTCAGCCACAAGTGGGTTTACTCCCAGGTGGATCCATGGGCAATAGAGATTGTGTCTCAGGGATACAAGCTGGATTTCGAAGAGATGCCCCCTCACCGATACCTCAAATCGGGCCCGGCCAGCTTCCCCCTTAGAGAGGGAAATAGTGTTAGCTGCAATTCACAAATTGTATCTTGGGCAGGTGGTGGTCAAGGTTCCCATCCTTCAACAAGGGATGGGTTATTATTCGACCACGTTTGTGGTACCGAAACCGGACGGTTCGGTCAGACCCATATTGAATTTAAAATCCCTGAACATATACCTGAAAAGGTTCAAGTTCAAAATGGAATCGCTCAGAGCGGTCATCGCAAGCCTGGAAGGGGGGATTTTATGGTGTGTCTGGACATAAAGGATGCATACCTTCATGTCCCCATTTATCCACCTCCATCAGGCGTACCTCAGATTTGTGGTACATGATTGTCATTACCAATTCCAGACGTTGCCGTTTGGTCTCTCCATGGCACCGAGAATATTTACCAAGGTGATGGCGGAAATGGTGGTGCCCCTGCGAAAGCAAGGGGTCACAATTATCCCATACTTGGACGATCTCCTTATAAAGGCGAGGTCCAGAGAGCAGTTGCTGATCAGCGTAGCACGCTCTCGGGAAGTGTTACAACAGCACGGCTGGATTCTAAATATTCCAAAGTCGCAGTTGATTCCTACGACTCGTCTTCCCTTCCTGGGCATGATTCTGGACACAGACCAGAAGAGGGTTTATCTCCCGATGGAGAAGGCTCAGGAGCTCATGACACTGGTCAGAGACCTATTAAAACCAAAACATGTGTCTGTGCATCACTGCACGCGAGTCCTGGGAAAGATGGTGGCATCATATGAGGCCATTCCCTTTGGCAGGTTCCATGCGAGGACCTTTCAATGGGATCTGTTGGACAAGTGGTCCCGATCACATCTACAGATGCATCGGCTGATCACCCTATCCCCCAGGGCCAGGGTGTCTCTCCTGTGGTGGCTGCAGAGTGCTCACCTTCTCGAGGGCCGCAGATTCGGCATTCAGGACTGTGTCCTGGTGACCATGGATGCAAGCCTCCGAGGGTGGGGGCCAGTCACACAGGCAATAAATTTCCAAGGTCTGTGGTCAAGTCAGGAGACTTGCCTTCACATCAATATCCTGGAACTAAGAGCCATATACAACGCCCTACGTCAAGCGGAGACTCAGCTTCGCGACCAATCGGTGCTGATTTAGTCGGACAACATCACCGCAGTGGCTCATGTAAACCGCCAAGGTGGCACAAGGCGCAGGGTGGCAATGGCGGAAGCCACCAGAATCCTTCGCTGGGCGGAGAATCACGTAAGAGCACTGTCAGCAGTGTTCATTCCGGGGGTGGACAACTGGGAAGCAGACTTCCTCAGCAGGCACGACCTCCACCCGGGAGAGTGGGGACTTCATCAAGAAGTCTTCACGCAGATTGCAAGTCGGTGGGAACTGCCACAGGTGGACATGATGGCATCCCGCCTCAACAAAAAGCTACAAAGGTATTGCGCCAGGTCAAGAGACCCTCAGGCAATAGCTGTAGATGCACTAGTGACAACGTGGGTGTTCCAGTTGGTTTATGTATTCCCTCCTCTTCCTCTCATACCCAAGGTGCTGAGAATCATAAGAAAAAGAGGAGTGCGAACAATACTCATTGTTCCGGATTGGCCAAGAAGGACTTGGTATCCAGATCTGCAAAAAATGCTCTCAGAGGACCCATGGCCTCTGCCTCTAAGACAGGACTTGTTGCAACAGGGGCCCTGTCTGTTCCAAGACCTACTGCGGCTGCGTTTGACGGCATGGAGTTTGAACGCTGGATCCTAGCAGAAAAAGGCATTCCAGATGAGGTCATTCCTACGCTGATAAATGCTAGGAAGGACGTGACTGCTAAACATTATCACCGTATATGGTGAAAATATGTTGCTTGGTGTGAGGCCAGGAATGCCCCCACGGAGGAATTCCAGCTGGGCCGTTTCCTTCACTTCCTACAGGAGGGAGTGACTTTGAGACTAAAATTGGGTTCCATTAAGGTCCAGTTTTCGGCCCTGTCTATTTTCTTTCAAAAAGAACTGGCTTCTCTGCCTGAAGTTCAGACGTTTGTAAAGGGGTGCTGCATATTCAGCCCCCTTTTGTGCCTCCATTGGCACCTTGGGATCTTAACGTGGTGTTGAGTTTCCTAAAGTCACACTGGTTTGAGCCACTTAAAACCGTGGAGTAAAAATTTCTCACGTGGATGGTGGTCATGCTATTAGCCTTAGCTTCAGCTAGGCGTGTGTCAGAATTAGCGGCCTTGTCATATAAAAGCCCCTATCTGGTTTTCTATATGGACAGGGCAGAATTGCGGACCCGTCCACAATTTCTGCCAAAAGTGGTGTCATCTTTTCATATAAACCAACCTATTGTGGTGCCTGTGGCTACTCGTGACTTGGAGGATTCCGAGTTACTAGATGTGGTCAGGGCTTTGAAGGTTTATGTAGCCAGAACGGCTAGAGTCAGGAAAACTGACTCGCTGTTTGTCCTGTATGCATCCAAAGAGCTGGATGCTCCTGCTTCAAAGCAAACTATTGCTCGCTGGATCTGTAACACGATTCAGCAGGCTCATTCTGCGGCTGGATTGCCGCTGCCAAAATCAGTAAAAGCCCACTCCACAAGGAAGGTGGGCTCTTCTTGGGCGGCTGCCCGAGTGGTCTCGGCATTTCAGCTTTGCCGAGCAGCTACTTGGTCAGGTTCAAACACTTTTGCAAAGTTTTACAATTTGATACTACAAGTCCCAACAAGCCTCCCCTGCAGGCTGGTACTTGGAGAACCTCAAGTACCAGCTTGTGGGGGGGGGGGGGGGGTAAACGGGCCCGCTTGTACCTGTAGTTCTACTACAAAAAAATACCCAAATAAACAGTACACACACACCGTGACAGTATAACTTTATTACATACATGCACACCGACACACACATACCTATGTTGACACGAAGCAGTCGGTCCTCTTCACCAGTAGAATCCACGGGGTACCTGTAAATAAAATTATACAACAATCCTGTGTAGATCGGTCCTCTTCTGAGCTTGTAATCCACGTACTTGGCAAAATAATAAAACGCAAAACACGATCCACGCACTGAAAGGGGTTCCATGTTTACACATGGGACCCCTTTCCCCGACTGGCGTGACCCCCCCCATGACTGCTGTCAAAGAGGGTCCCTTCAGCCAATCAGGGAGCGCTACGTCGTGGCACTCTCCTGATTGGCTGTGCGCGTCTGAGCTGACAGGCGGCGCATAGCACATAGGCGCTCCATTATATTCAGTGGTGGGAACTTTGCGGTCAGCGGTTGACCACGAGTAACCTCAACCGCTGACGCAAAGTTCCCACCATTGGATACAATGGAGCGCCTATGCGCTACATTGTATCTCGAGTGCGCCGCCTGACAACTCAGAAGCGCACAGCCAATCAGGAGAGTGCCACGACGTGGCGCTCACTGATTGGCTGAAGGGACCCTCTTTGACAGCAGTCACAGGGGGTCCCGGCAGTCGAGGAAAGGCAGGGCGTGGATCGTGTTTTGCGTTTTATTATTTTGCCAAGTACGTGGATTACAAACTCTGAAGAGGACCGATCTACACAGGATTGTTGTGAGTACAATTTTATTTACAGGTACCCCATGGATTCTACTGGTGAAGAGGACCGACTGCTTCATGTCAACATAGGTAAGTATTTGTGTGACGGTGTACATGTTAGTCACGGTGTGTGTGTACTGTTTTTATTTGGGTATTTTTTTTGCAGTAGAACTACAGGTACCAGCGCCCCCCCTGCATGCTGGTACTTGTGGTTCTCCAAGTACCAGCTTGCGGGGGAGGCTTGCTGGGACTTGTAGTTTTGCTACAAAAAATAATATTCTTTTCTCTTACATCCTAGAGGATGCTGGGGACTCTGTAAGGACCATGGGGTATAGACGGGCTCCGCAGGAGATAGGGCACTTTAAGAAAGAATTTGGATACTAGTGTGCTCTGGCTCCTCCCTCTATGTCCCTCCTCCAGACCTCAGTTTGAATCTGTGCCCAGACGAGCTGTCCATGTCACCTCTAGTAATCCCACATGAGCGTCCATGTCACCTCTAGTAATCCCACATGAGCGTCCATGTCACCTCTAGTAATCCCACATGAGCGCCCATGTCACCTCTAGTAATCCCAAATGAGCGTCCGTGTCACCTCTAATAATCCCCCATGAGCGTCCATGTCACCTCCTAGTAATCCCACATGAGCGTCCATGTCACCTCTAATAATCCCCCAAGAGCATCCATGTCACCTCTAGTAATCCCACATGAGCGTCCATGTCACCTCTAATAATCCCCCAAGAGCATCCATGTCACCTCTAGTAATCCCACATGAGCGCCCGTGACACCTCTAGTTATCCCACATGAGTGTCCATGTCACCTCTAGTAATCCCAAATGAGCGTCCATATCACCTCTAATAATCCCCCATGAGCGTCCATGTCACCTCCTAGTAATCTCACATGAGCGTCCATGTCACCTCTAATAATCCCCCAAGAGCATCCATGTCACCTCTAGTAACCCCACATGAGCGTCCATGTCACCTCTAGTAATCCCACATGAGCATCCATGTCACCTCTAGTAATCCCACTTGAGCGTCTGTGTCACCTCTAGTAATCCCACATGAGCGTCCATATCACCTCTAGTAATCCCACATGAGCGCCCATGTCACCTCTAATAATCCCCCATGAGCGCCCACGTCACCTCTAGTAATCCCACATGAGTGTCCATGTCACCTCTAATAATCCCCCAAGAGCATCCATGTCACCTCTAGTAACCCCACATGAGCGTCTGTGTCACCTCTAGTAATCCAACATGAGCGTTTGTGTCACCTCTAGTAATCCCACATGAGTGTCCATGTCACCTCTAGTAATCCCAAATGAGCATCCATGTCACCTCCTAGTAATCCCACATGAGCGCCCACGTCACCTCTAGTAATCCCACATGAGCGCCCATGTCACCTCTAATAATCCCACATGAGCACCCGTGTCACCTCTAGTTATCCCACATGAGCGTCCATGTCACCTCTAGTAATCCCATATGAGCACCCACGTCACCTCTAGTAATCCCACATGAGCGCCCACGTCACCTAGTAATCCCACATGAGCATCTGTGTCACCTCTAGTAATCCCACATAAGCGCCCATGTCACCTCTTATTATCCCCCATGAGCTTCCATGTCACCTCTAGTAATCCCATATGAGCGTCTGTGTCACCTCTAGTAATCCCACTTGAGCCTTCAGTGTTGATCAAGCTCCAGTCTAAGCATCCTATCTTTTGTTTTTTTAATAAACATAAAAGCACTGATTACAGGTAAAAAAAAATGGCAGTTATAGAATTATATATTGTGTCCTGTTACATCCTGGGTCTTGTCTGCTCATTTTATATATATTTTGTATTTTATTTCCAGCAGATGGACCCACAAGCAGGAATATCTCAGAAGTACATCTAATGTTATCCCTGGATTGTGACATAACAGATAATGACAGTAGACAGGATTCTCCAGGAGATAATCCCATTACCCCAATTATACATCCAGCTCTATCAACTAATCCCCCTGATCCTGGGAAATGTTCTCCTGATCACTCTGATATTGGTGCATCTATTACAGCTCTGAGATTAGATACAGAGTTTCCCTGTTCTACAGACGCCAAATGTTTTACACAGAACACAAACCGTATTACTCATCAGCCAGCTAAGGCAGGTGAGAGGCCATTTCCATGTTCTGAGTGTGGGAAATGTTTTACATATAAATCAAATCTTGTTACACATCAGAGAAGTCACACAGGTGAGAAGCCGTATTCCTGTTCTGAGTGTGGGAAATGTTTTACACAGAAATCAAATCTTGTTACACATCAGAGAAGTCACACAGGTGAGAAGCCGTATTCCTGTTCTGAGTGTGGGAAATGTTTTACACAGAAATCAGATCTTGTTACACATCAGAGAAGTCACACTGGTGAGAAGCCATTTCCATGTTCTGAGTGTGGGAATTTTTTTACATATAAATCAAATCTTGTTACACATCAGACAAGTCACACAGGTGAGAAGCCGTATTCCTGTTCTGAGTGTGGGAAATGTTTTGTAGAGAAATCAGGTCTTGTTATACATCAGAGAAGTCACACAGGTGAGAAGCCGTATTCCTGTTCTGAGTGTGGGAAATGTTTTGCATCTAAATCAAATCTTGTTACACATCAGAGAAGTCACACAGGTGAGAAGCCATTTTCCTGTTCTGAGTGTGGGAAATGTTTCACACAGAAATCAGCCCTTGTTACACATAAGAGAAGTCACACAGGTGAGAAGCCGTATTCCTGTTCTGAGTGTGGGAAATGTTTTGCATCTACATCAGATCTTGTTAAACATCAGAGAAGTCACACAGGTGAGAAGCCGTATTCCTGTTCTGAGTGTGGGAAATGTTTTGCATCTAAATCAAATCTTGTTAAACATCAGATAAGTCACACAGGTGAGAAGCCATTTTCATGCTGTGAGAGAAATAAATCCGCTCTTGTTGAACATATTAGACATTACCCAAGCACGGAACCATTTAAATCTTCTGGAGTATAATTATCACTGTCATGCAATGTTCCGCAAGGGTCAATCCTATCTCCTATGCGTCATGCAATATACAGTCTGGTCCATATATATTGGGACATCGACACAATTCTCATATTTTGGGCTCTATACACCACCACAATGGATTTGAAATTAGACAAACAAGATGTGCTTTAACTGCAGACTTTCCGCTTTAATTTGAGGGTATATACATCAAAATCAGGTGAACTGTGTAGGAATTAAAATGGTTTTTATATGTGCCTCCCACTTTTTAAGGGACCAAAAGTAATGGTACAAACTAAACAATCCTAAATCAAATATTGTAAATCAGATCAGTGCGATCGTCCAGATCAACAAAAAATACTTTACTACTTAATGTGGTCGCAGCCCGGATCAGTGTTTCGTGAATTGAGCTTTGACATATTTTCCAAGGGCGATCTGATTACCATCTCCTAGATGAAGATCTGGATACAATATCCATACTGATATGCAAATATTTATCTGGTACGCATATACATTTTGTGATAACTGAATTTAATCCCACATACGGAAATATACTACGCTATATAGCAATTCTTTGTGTCTCCTAGCAGCATTTAGATCCCAGTAGTAACCTGGACTAAAGAATGGGGGAATGATACGCCATGTGTCAAGCCGTAATCCGTACGCTATAATCTTGTGTGTGACAAAACTAGTGATGAGCGGATTCGGTTTTACTCTGTTCTCAAAACGGCATCTTATTGGCTTACAGATGTCATGTGTTTTGTATAGCCAATAAGATTCTGTTTTGAGATCCGAGTAAAACCGAATCCGCTCATCACTAGACAAAACTGATTGAAAAATACTACACCATAGTCGCTCTCTTGTTTCTTCCTTTGTTTCCAGAATCTTAAATCAAACTTTTACTTTTTAATATTTTGTTGCAAATCCTTTTGTCAGTTACAGCCTGAAGTCTGGAACGCATAGACATCACCAGACGTTGGGTTTCATCCCTGGTGATGCTATGCCAGGCCTCTACTGCAAATGTCTTCAGATCCTGCTTGTTCTTGGGGCATTTTCTCTTCCGTTTTGTCTTCATCAAGTAAAATGCATGCTCAATCGGATTCAGGTCAGGTGATTGATTTGGCCATTGCATAACATTCCACTTATTTGCCTTAAACGCTTTGGTTGCTTTCGCAGTATGCATCGGGTCATTGTCGATCTGCACTGTGAAGCGCCTTCCAGTGAGTTCCGAAGCATTTGACTGAATATGAGCAGATAAAATTGCCCAAAACACTTCAGCATTCATCCTGCTGCTTTTATCAGCAGTCACATTATCAATAAATACAAGGAAACCAGTTCCATTGGCATCCATACATGCCCACGCCATGACACTACCACCACCATGCTTCACTGATGAGCTGGTATGTTTTGGATCATGAGCAGTTCCTTTCCTTCTCCATACTCTTTTCTTCCCATCACTCTGGTACAAGTTGATATTTGTCTCATCTGTCCATAGGATGTTGTTCCAGAACTGTAAAGGCTTTTTTAGATGTTGTTTGCAAACTCTAATCTGGTCTTCCTGTTTTATTGCTCACCAATGGTTTACATCTTGTGGTGAACCCTCTATATTCACTCTTGTGAAGTCTTCTCTTGATTGTTGACTTTGACACATATACACCTATCTCCTGGAGAGTGTTCTTGATCTGGGCAACTGTTGTGATGGGGTTCATGCTATTTAGTACACTAGTAGTGTACTAAATAGCACGAACAGCTTGTAACGTAGAGTGGCAAGTTTAATCTTTCTATGTATAATGGAGAGAAATAAAAGCTTCTCCCTAAGTTCCTGGATGCCAAATCACTGTCCTTAGTATCTCTGTACAGTTTTTTCTATTAGAGTACTAATTAGCAGGAACAGCTTATAATGTACAACACAGATTCTCTAACGCCGACGATCTACAGTACTGTGTTGCTCGAACAGTTAGTTGCGTCAGAATACACTAATTTATATCTACTGTTATGTCTATACGTGCTCATTACCGCTGTGTATTTTAGATAGTGAATGAGTCACTCCTGCAGATTTACCCCGATTTGTGTGAAACCTGTGTGCACCCTTCTGTTGAATGTTTTACAATGGATTACACAGAAAAAATAATAAAGTGAATGTCACTGGAACACAAAAAAAATTGACACTTTGGGAATCGAACCCGGTACTCAGCGTGGCAGACCGGAGCCTTCATCGCTAGCCCACAGCACTGCATGGAAGATTCTCAAGTTCATGTGTAAAAGTACTGCAAAGAGCGATTCCTCCCCATTGGTGTTTGTTTATGCCGTTAGGGGACTCGGACACTCATTTTGTGCACTGTACATACTGTAAAGTCAATGAGCTACATTAGTTGTGTCTGCATACACAAGTGTTTTAACACGTTCATTTGCGTCTGTATAAACTATACATACAGGGATTTGGCATCCAGAAACTTAGGGAGGAGCTTCTATCTCTCCCCATTATACTTAATACTACGGGATTTGGACACTCGCATATCCCTAACATCAATAGACCATACTGTATCTGTAACACGTTCATTTGCATCTGTATATGCTGTACTATTTGCACCTGTACTGTATATACTGTTATAGACTTTATGACATACTGTAGCATAATGTAGCGTAATGAGACGCACCAGTAAAGTAGTTCTTACGCTGTAGTTCAGTATTGTATTTTAATGGAGACCACACGCTTGCGCATTGGTGATTTAAAAAAGCGACATCCGGTGGATGATCTTAGGTATTACACTCAAAGGTAACGCCAAACGCTCTGTGTGCCTTCCTACGACTAGGCGTGCCTCCTTGCGCCCAGGTACGCTGCGTATGCCTGATCGCGACTAACGCCTCAGCCAGCCAAGATAACGGAGGACCCGTCTGTATATTTAGTTCCTAAATAATACATCCCAAATGCTTAGGTCTTCTTTCTGCTGTTTATTTTGTATCTTGTGCTTTGTGTAAATGTGAATGTCTAATACCAGTTTCCACAATCTGTATTGCTGCACGACAATATGGCGGCCATTGGAACGTGTTTTCACTTCTAGTTTACCTAACTTGTTGCAGACACTCATCTTGATAAGGAGTGTCAGAGTGTTTTCAGATACAAGATCCTATCCATATATACCCTGTACATTACCATGTGCATTAGAGTCACCCAGGTTCCATCTGCGTTGGTTTGTTGTATGTTACATCTATATGGTGCGGATACTCCCCTGTATGATTTCATAATAAAAGCTTTTGTCTGCATCTAATTATTGCATTATAGCTTTTATTTTTATTCTGTTTTATATTCCTATCTGAGTAATTACGCCATAATGTCTAATCTCGGAGTGGATCCCAGAAGATGTAAAGAAACCGTGTAAGTGTTCCATCATTCTGTTACGTGTAAGCATACAGGTAAGTGATGGCACGGTGGTCACTGACCATCACATTCCGGTGGTATAATGGAAGTGGGACTGTCTGGGCTTATTCTAGTCTACTGCAGAAATAAAAAAATCAGCCTTTATCCTGCTTAAAAAAATTACAAAGCACATAAATCAAGCTTGGTAGGACAAGACAGAAGCCACATTAATGGTGGCACATCATATGGGCCCTCATTCCGAGTTTTTTGCAACGGAGCGATTAGTCGCTAATGCGCATGCACAATGTTCGCAGTGCATCTGCGCCAAGTAAATTTGCTAATAAGTTTGGTATTTTACTCACGGCTTTATGAAGAAATTTCTTCGTTCTGGTGATCGGAGTGTGATTGACAGGAAGTGGGTGTTTCTGGGCGGAAACTGGACGTTTTACGTGTGTGTGCGAAAAAACGCTTGCGTTTCTGGGAAAAACGCGGGAGTGTCTGAAGAAATGGGGGAGTGTCTGGGTGAACACTGGGTGTGTTTGTGATGTCAAACCAGGAACGAAACTGACTGAACTGATCGCAGTGGCAGAGTAAGTCTCGAGCTACTCACAAACTGCAAAGAAATTTCTATACGCAAATCTGCTAATCTTGCGTTCGCAATTCTGCTAAGCTAAAATACACTCCCAGAGGGTGGCGGCTTAGCGTGTGCAAAGCTGCTAAAAGCAGCTAGCGAGCGAACAACTCGGAATGAGGGCCATAGGCTGAAGACCCATGCTTCTGGTATATATGGCATAACTCACTCTTTGCCCACAAAAACCTTCCTTTCACCATTCACAATGTCCACCATTGCCCCTTAAGAAGGGACACAACTTTCCTTTGCTTGTTCCACCTCCTCCTCTACAGAGCCCAGGACCACCTTCATGTTTATCTGGAGGCCTGACATCTGGGAGGTTTGTGGCCTGAGATGACCACAGAACCACCAGGTAGTGGGCAAGAAGAATCCACAGACTCCCCAGGACCTGGAGAGTCCAAAGAGCCACCCTGCATGAGGTAAAGAAGGGTCAACCACAGGGTCTGGCTTACCTATTTCCTTCCTAAAAGCTGCTCTTTACCCAGTTTGGTACCTGTGGGCTCCCACTCCCTCCCACTCCAATTCCCTTGACAGTCCTTACCCTATACCTTATACTATATATATATATATATAGTCAAAAAATGGAGAGCGCACTCTTGGTTATATAAGAAGTAACAACTTTTACTTTGTAGCATTTGATTACATACATTAAAAGTTAAAATTCATCAGCATGGTGTTTCCACCGCAACTTAGCCAGTATATCTCCCGAACCACAGCTCGTCTGGTCTCCGCCTCTGAATCCGGGGGATGACGTCACGGCGTCTACGTCACTTAGCCACGGCCAACGCGTTTCGTACGTCAGGTACTTCGTCAGGGGGTGTGGTTAATTAACAACTTGATCTCTTTATATACCCGTTGTAGGTATTGTTCTCAATTAATTACAACATGATTTCACTTAAAAATACAAATAGACATTTCATACAACTTATAAACCATTGGCATTCCACAATTACATCACAGAAGATAAGCTCAAATTATCCACATTTTCATTATCGATTATCCAAGACTAATAATAACCTTACACGATTTCACATCAATGAACCTATTAATTAACATTACAGCTGGAGTCCATCTCATACATGAATGAACAGCAAATTAGCTCATATGATCCATTCACACAAAGGTATATATCCTACCCTCTGTGTAATACTTTTGTATAATATTTTTCTCTAAAACATCCCAGTGGAAATTAATTAAAATCGTTCTGATCTTTAAAGCTAATGTGTCTATTCTCTTCAGTCATTTGCCGCGTACATGCTATTCGAGCACACCAGTCGGGACGTAGCCGCTGCCACTGGTACACTCTAACATACATGCACACAGTGTCAGCCTTCCAAGAATGGCACAATATCACAGCCTTCATTCAAACCATCTGGAGCCAGTGTATTTAGTGTGTAGATCCAAAAGGTTTCTCGCTTTGAAAGCAAATTGAGGATGTTACCTTTCCTCTCATCCAATTCTACCCGCTCAATAGCTTTAAATGAAAAACCTCGTAATTGTGAGTCACAGCAATTTGTGAAATGTCGTGGCACACTATGGTTTTCAACTTTATGAATGCTATTACGTGTGTGCTCCAAAATCCTCAATTTAAGCACTCGCTTAGTTTTGCCTACATAGCGTTTCCCACATTTACACTCTAAAAGATAAATCACATATGTACTAAGACAGCTTAATTTCCCCTTAATTTTCCATGATTTAGAATTATTGGAATTAAAAAATTGTTTATGATCCTTATTAACATATTGGCATACCTTACATTTAGTACATGCATAGAATCCCTCCAATCTATCAGCTCGTGGTACAGTAACATTCTTCAAATTACTAGGAGCTAATTTACTCTTAAGGGAACAGGATCTTCTAAATACTACCTGTGGGTGTGTTGGAATCACTTTCTGTAGTATCGGATCTAGATGTAAAACATCCCAATGTTTCTGTAAGATCTTTTTAATAACATTCCCTTTAGTATTGTACTTAGTTATAAATGGAATGGAGAATCTCTCCTGGTCATGTTCTCTTTGTTTGTACATCACTAGTTCAGATCTGTTTGTTTCTTTCTTTCGCCCTATTAAAGGCACCCTCAATATATATAGACAGGCTGTGAGGACCGGCACTCCCCCTCCTGGACTTAGTGCTTGGGTGCCATCTCAGATAAAACTGGATAGTAAACAACAAAGCAGGCGGCACTCCAAGTCTGTTTGAGATTCAAGTGTATTTCACACACAAGTGATCCGACGTTTGTCAAGGGGCGCTTGGACCCCGAAACGTCGGATCACTTGTGTATGAAATACACTTGAATCTCAAACAGACTTGGAGTGCCGCCTGCTTTGTTGTTTACTATATATATATATATATATATATATATCTTTAGGATTGTTGAAGTATCTTCAATTTGTGATTTTGCTAAAATATGATATAACCACAGGATATCTGCTTTTGGGAACTAATGTTTATTGGAATTTTGTGTGCTAAATCATATACACCCAGAATTGTGGATTAATCCCTGTTAGACAATTATATATAATCTCCTGTGTGTTTCTCATTGCACTGAATTTTATGCATTATTGGGGATCAATCCCTGTTAGATTATCATACTCAGCTATTGTACTTACATCACTGCCTGATTTCTTTTGCTCTCATTAGTATAACAATCAGCACAAATGTTGCTTAATGCTCTGTTCTTATACCAACAATAATTCAGGCATTTATGATATGCTCAAAATAAACAATGTGTATGAGTATCCGCACACTGGAATTGACTGCACAGATTGGAGAATATCCACCTACGGTCAAACCGCACTGAGTATGCCCAATCTCGTCTGATCTTGGAAGCCATACACTGCAGGGTCTGGTCAGTACCCGGTTGGGAGACCACCAGGGAATACTAGGTACTGTAGGTATTTTATTCTCCAGTCATTTGTGTCCTTCCGATTTTCTGTGCAGATCCAGGTATTTCATTTCTACTTTCATTTAATTGTGCTAGTCTGACAGGCTACAGCTGAACCCAACGGAGTTACCCTATTCCCAATAAAAAAATTATCAATTAAGGAAATCTCTAGACCACTAAGGGAATAAAGATAAATTCGCTCATCTAAATCCTATCGCTCAAAATTGTAGCAATTATGCTTTGAAAAATTATTCATCTATATTTGCCTTCTCCCTCTCTTTTTAAGTATTAATTTTCTCATATTTCATCATCTTATTAATTAATTTTTTCATAAGTGTGCCCTGGAAAGATATATAGCTGGCTTTGTCTTTTTTCTCTTATAAAAGACCACACCCCATGTTATAGGATACTAGACATCACCTTCCAACCTTTATCTGACCCTTCCTATCATGCAACGGCGAATCCCTTAGTCCTGGAACTGTTTAAACTATTGATACTCGCTGATGTGGTGCAAGGGAGTTATATCTAAAATGTACACTATTTGGGTTAAATATGTAATGTTCTAATAAACCTCTACGCGCTCACAAACTCCGTCGTAAATACCCATATCACGCGCATGATCGCAGGAGCGATCCTACGCAAATTGCGGATATGTGCACGCACGGCGGACTGAGTGCACGCGCAGCGGGCATGTGCATGGGGTTAGTACAGGGCATATGCATTACAATATTTTTCGACTTTGACATTTGTTAATACCAGGTCTAAGATTGCATTGTACCTGGTGGGTTCCTCAATTAGTTGAACTAAGTAGTTATCATTAAGTGTGTTTAAGAACCTATTACCCCTAGCAGTATCACATGAATCGTTTTTCCAGTTTTTCTCTGGATATTTAAAATCTCCCATCACTACCATGTCTCCTACTCCTGCTGCTCTTTCAATTTGCTTCAGTAACAATTCCTCGTTAGATACATTAATACCAGGCGGCCTGTAGCATACCCCCAATACTACCTTTTTTATTCCCTTTTAGCCACATGCAATTTCTACCCCATAGCATCTCGACCGTATCTACAGTCTCCTCCTGCAAATCCTCCCATATATCAGTTTTTTAAAATGGTTTTACGTAAAGACACACCCCTCCACCCCTTTTATGTAGTCTGTCCTAAACAGCGAATAGCCTTCTAGTTTGACTGTCCAATCATGAGATTCGTCCCACCAAGTTTCAGTAATGCCTATAATATCATACTGTTTGCTTGCTGCAATTATTTCTAATTTGCCCTTTTTACCAGTAATGCTTCTGGCGTTTACATACATACAAATAAGATAAGTATTTCCCTTTGCGTTAGGGACATCTTTCACCTTATGTAGCAACGATGACCTGTAATTGTCATTAGTTAGTGCTTTGGTAAAACCTCTTTTAGTACCCATGTTGATAACTTTACCGGCTGCTCTTACCCTCCCCCCAAATTTTCCCCCATTTCATTTACTACTGCCATCCCCAATATTCTCACTGCATGCCCCGTAGTTTCTAGCTAAACCCTCCTAGTTTAAAATCTATAACCTTCTAACCATCCTTCCCCCCAGCACCGCTGCCCCCTCCTCATTCAGGTGCAATCCATCACGACAAAAAAGATGGTGCCTGACTGAGAAGTCCGCCCAGTGTTCCAAGAACACGAACCCTTCTTTCCTGCACCAGTCTCTAAGCCACACATTTACTTCCCTAATCTCCCTCTGCCTCCCCGGACTAGCGTGGGTAATATTTCAGAGAATATTACCTTAGATGTCCTTGCCTTAAGTTTCTTGCCTAATTCCCTATAGTCTTTCTTAAGGACATCCCACCTTCTGCTGACTTTGTCATTGGTGCCAACATGCACCAATACTGTCGGGTCTTTACCAGCCCCTCCCAACAATCTATCTACCCGGTCCGCGATGTGCCACACTAGAGCACCCGGGAGACAACAGACTGTACGGCGATCATGGTCCGGGTAGCAGATTGCTCTATCTGCCTTCCTGATGATAGAGTCCCCTACCACCACCATCTGACTAGGTACCTCACTATCTTTTGTCCCAACTGTGCCAGAGGGGCTGCTCCTCTGGATGCTAGAGGGAGCAGTCCCCTCCTCCACCGTCATTTCCGCAGTATCATCCTCCGAATCTTCGTCCAGCCGTGCAAATTTATTCGGTTTGATAATCCGAAGATGTCGAGGTCAACAAGTATCCAGCCAAGAGTCATTATCTTCACTATCTTTATGCACTACTTTCTCCGACTGATCCTCCCTGGTGAATACTGAGGAAAAAAATTGTTCAGTATTTCCGCTTTTATTTTATCATTGTTTATTAAAGCTCCCAATTCATCTTTTAATGGGCCTACGTTCTCCTTCTTTAACCTTTTACTGTTTATGTATTTATAAAACTTTTTAGGATTGCTTTTACTCTCTATAGCGATTTGCTTTTTGTTTACAACTTTTGCTGCGATTATTACTTTTTTGCATTTTTTTTTGCATTCCTTGTAATGCTGGAATGACTCCTCAAAGCACGCTTCTTTTTAGCCATTGCTTCTTTGACATCCTTATTAAGCCACATTGGTTTGTTTTTAGTACTCCTGCATTTACTGCTCATGGGAATGAATTTGTGAATATTGCTATCAAGCAACCCTTTTAAAGCATCCCACATTTCCGTTGTGTCTTTACCATGAAACAAAACTTCCCAATCAATCTCGTTTAGTGCCTGTCTCAGCATATTGAAATTAGCTTTTCTAAAGTTAAATGTATTAGTTGTTCCCTTATAGCTGTTTATTGAAACTGATGTCAAATGTGATCATATAGTGGTCAGTTTCCCAAAGTCTCCCCAACTTTAGTGTTTGATATAATGTCCACATTATTGGTAAAACTAGGTCCAGAATAGTTTTACCTCTAGTTGGGTCCTCGACTAATTGAGTTAAGTATTGATCCTTTAATGTATTTAAGAACCTGCTGCTCCTAGTTTTTACACATGAATCGTTACTGCAATTTATATCAGGATAAAATCCCCTAACACTAGGATGTCCTCCATTCCCGCAGCTTTTTCATTTTGGTGTAAGAGTTGTTCATCGTCATGTACACTAATATCCGGTTACTTGTAGCACGTGCCAATGACTTGTTTCTTCGCCTCTGTGCCCCCACTTGTGATCTCAGCCCATAGCGACTCCACGTTATCTCCAGCCTCCCTGAAAATACCCTCTATTAAGTTTGGTTTTAGAGATGGTGTAACAAAGAGACATACCCCTCCTCCCCTATTGGTAGCCCTATCCCTCCTGAAAAGAGAATATCCCTCCAAATTCGCAACCCAGTTGTGAGAGTCGTCCCACCATGTTTCCATAATACCTATAATATCATACTGAGACTTTGATACAAGCCATTCCAATTCCCCCATTTTACCCGATAGGCTTCTTGCGTTCACAAGCATACATCTTAGCTTAGCCTCTCCATTGCCTGTTTGTTTTAGTGGTATCTTATCTATATTTACAAGAGCCTTTCTAGACTTACCCTTACTGACTGTTATTCTCCTCCCTCCCTTTCCTCCCATCATGCTTAATACAGCTTTCCTCTCTACTATCTTTATCTGATCTATAAGACTTTCTAAACCCCCCTCCCTGATGTTAGTATCCTCCCTTATGCTATGCACATTACTTTCTATATACCGTATTGCTGAGCCATACTCGTCATTAGGTAATAAATTGGGAATATCTTGGCAATACCTGTGTCAGTATTTCCGGTGTCAATACCCATGCAAATACCCTTGCCATCTGATCTTACGCTTCCCCCTTTTCCACCCCCAAATTGTTCACTACCCCCATCCTTACTGCTCTCACTAATGAACCCGCAGCTTCTAGCTAAACCCTCCCCCCAGGCTCCTAGTTTAAAAGCTCCTCCAACCTTCTAATCCATCATGACAAAGATGCCGCCTGACTGAGAAGTCCACCCAGGTTTCCAGGAACACAAACCCCTCCTTCCTACACCAGCCTCTAATTCACACATTTACCTCCCTGATCTCCCTCTGCCTCCCTGGGCTAGTGCATGGCACTGGTAATATTTCGGAGAATATTACACTAGATGTCCTTGCCTTAAGTTTCTTGCCTAAGTCCCTATAGTCTTTCTTAAGGACATCCCACCTACCACTAACTTTGTCATTGGTGCCAACATGCACCAAGATCGCCGGGTCTTTACCAGCCCCTCCCAACAATCTACCCTGTCCGCGATTTGCCGTACCCGAGCACCCGGAAGACAACAGACTACGGCGATCATGGTCCCGGTAGCAGATTGCCCTGTCGGCCTGATAATAGAATCGCCTACCACCACAATCTGACTAGATACCTATCTTTTTTCCTCCGGTTCCATCATTTCCTCACTGCCATCCTCAGAACCTTCATCAAATTGGGCAAATTTATTGGGGTTTGGTGGATCAGAGATGTCCCGTCTTCCCCTCCCCCTCTTCTTCCTTCTAACCATGACCCAGCTACCTGATCTTCCTCATCTACCAATGATCCCCTCTGCAACTCCTCCACTGTTCTAGCTAAACTTTGCTTGAGATTGTGAATGCTCCTTAGTCGCGTAACCGTCCGCTCTAGATCAGTTACCTGGGCTTCCAGGGCGTCCGTACGCTCACATCTCGCACAGATGTACCCGCACTCGGACTGTTGTGCCAGGTGCGCATACATCATGCACGACATGCACTGAGTGAGATTCCCAATCTCAGCCACCCCCATTCTTTAATTAGTGCTAACTCCCTGTTTCCTTCAGAAAATCAAAAAGAGGGGGACAATCAATATACAAGAAATATATAAGGAACAATAAACAAATAAAAATAAGATTTTATTCACCTGTAAATCTATTTCTCGTAGTCCGTAGTGGATGCTGGGACTCCGTAAGGACCATGGGGAATAGCGGCTCTGCAGGAGACTGGGCACAACTAAAGAAAGCTTTAGGACTACCTGGTGTGCACTGGCTCCTCCCTCTATGACCCTCCTCCAGACCTCAGTTAGGATACTGTGCCCGGAAGAGCTGACACAATAGGGAAGGATTTTGAATCCCGGGTAAGACTCATACCAGCCACACCAATCACACCGTATAACTCGTGATATTATACCCAGTTAACAGTATGACAATAACGGAGCCTCTTAACAGATGGCTCTCACAATAACCCTTTTATTAAAAATAACTATGTACAAGTATTGCAGACAAACCGCACTTGGGATGGGCGCCCAGCATCCACTACGGATTTCGAGAAATAGATTTACCGGTGAGTAAAATATTATTTTCTCTGACGTCCTAAGTGGATGCTGGGGACTCCGTAAGGACCATGGGGATTATACCAAAGCTCCCAAACCGGCGGTAGAGTGCGGATGACTCTGCAGCACCGAATGAGCGAACTCCAGGTCCTCCTCAGAAAGGGTGTCAAACTTGTAAAATCTTGCAACTGTGTTTGACCCCGACCAAGTAGCAGCTCGGCAAAGTTGTAAAGCCGAGACCCCTCGGGCAGCCGTCCAAGAAGAGCCCACCTTCCTCGTGGAATGGGCTTTTACTGATCTAGGATGCGGCAGTCCAGCCGCAGAATGTGCAAGCTGAATCGTGCTACAGATCCAGCGAGCAATAGTCTGCTTTGAAGCAGGAGCCCCCATCTTGTTGGGTGCGTAGAGGATAAACAGCGAGTCAGTTTTCCTGACTCCAGCCGTTCTGGATACATAAATTTTCAGGGCCCTGACTACATCCAGCAACTTGGAATCCTCCAAGTCCCGAGTAGCCGCAGGCACCACAATAGGTTGGTTCAAATGAAACGCTGAAACCACCTTAGGCAGGAATTGGGGACGAGTCCTCAATTCCGCCCTATCCATATGGAAAATCAGATAAGGGATTTTACATGACAAAGCCTCCAACTCTGACACACGCCTGGCCAAAGCCAGGGCCAATAGCATGACCACTTTCCACGTGAGATATTTTAACGCCACGGTTTGAAGTGGCTCAAACCAATGCGATTTAAGGAAATCCAACACCACGTTGAGATCCCAAGGTGCCACTGGAGGCACAAAAGGAGGCTAAATATGCAGCACTCTTTTAACAAAAGTTCTTTTTGGAAGAAAATCGACAGAGCCGAAATCTGGACCTTAATGGACCCCAATTTGAGGCCCATATTCACCCCTGACTGTAGGAAGTGCAGGAATCGACCCAGTTGAAATTCCTCCGTTGGGGCCTTTCTGGCCTCACACCAAGCCACATATTTTCGCCATATGCGGTGATAATGTTTCGCGGTCACGTCATTCCTGGCTTTGATCAGCGTAGGAATTACTTCCTCCGGAATGCCCTTTTCCTTCAGGATCCGGTGTTTAACCGCCATGCCGTCAAACGCAGCCGCGGTAAGTCTTGGAAAAGACAGGGCCCCTGCAGCAGCAGGTCTTGTCTGAGCGGCAGAGGCCATGGGTCCTCTGAGATCATTTCTTGAAGTTCTGGGTACCAAGCTCTTCTTGGCCAATCCAGAACAATGAGTATAGTTCTTACTCTTCTCCTTATTATCCTCAGCACCCTTGGTATGAGAGGAAGAGGAGGGAACACATAAACCAACCGGTACACCCACGGTGTCACTAGAGCGTCCACCGCTATCGCCTGCAGGTCCCTTGACCTGGCGCAATAGTTTTCTAGCTTTTTGTTGAGGCGGGACGCCATCATGTCCACCTGTGGCCTTTCCCATCGGTTTGTAATCAGCCTGAAGACTTCTGAACACAGTACCTCGGAAGCTTTTTGTTTAGGCGTGACACCATCATGTCTGTTTGAGGAATTCTTAGGGGGAGTTTGTTAGTGTGGGTCACTAGTGGACCTAACACTAAAAGAGGTTTAGTGTGTGGCGCACTCTTTTGAAATGATTATTGTATATTAAAATATTTCAAACTTTTATTTCACAGATGTGATCAAGCTTTTTTGTGAAACGTACGTCATCCACTGAATAGCGGGACACGGACGTACACCTGACACGGCGGTACGGGAATCACCCGACCCGGCGTCCTTTTCCCCGCCGAGCTCCAAAGAGAGACGTTATTCACTGAATAGCGGGACACGGGCGTACACCTGACACGGCGGTACGGGAATCACCCGACCCGGCGTCCTTTTCCCCGCCGAGCTCCAAAGAGAGACGTTACCCGTAGCGGCAATAGGACACTGGGAACTTCTACCTTTGATGAATACTACACATGGGCGCACATGACACACCAGACATGGGGAGATCCTGATCTGATGTCCAGCTCTTGCAACATTCATAGAACAGCGGGACACTGATACACTATCACCTGACCCGGCGCCCATCTCTCATTGAGACTGCTGAGCGGAGAAATCCTATTTGCAGTAGCATTAGAAGTGGTGAACGTGACAAGGGTGTTTACTATACTCCGGGCAAACGCTGATCAGATACTCAGGGCTGCCCTCTCATCCATTGCATGGTATCTTGGCCCCCCTGCAATGCTCCCAAGTAACAGGGGTGGGGGACACTAAGCGTGGACAGTAGAAGCAGCCCGCACTGTTCTTTCCCTTCAGCCCCAGGTGGACGGCTCTTCCCCGCTCTCATTGTTCCCATTCACTGCCCAAAACGGCACATGGGACAAAAGCAGAAAGGGAATCTGTTTCCACACACCTGGGATTCTTTTTTCATCTTTGGTATCTGTACCCTGGTAATGAAATGATATGAATATACTTACCGCAAATTATTACTTATGGATTTATTTGGAAACATTAGGTGAATAACATCAGGATATAGTGTGTCTAAATAATATATTTATCTCCTATGAGTGTAATTATTATGAGCACTTACAAATTGATAGTGCACCCCTGTGCCGATAATTAGCCTCCCCTGTGCCGACAATTAGCCTCAATTATGACCCAGAGAAAGATCTCAATGAATTACAATATTGTTTAAATCTCTTATACTTAGTAGATATTTTCCAGTCTGTATATGAATTTGAATAATCATGTAAACAACCCCCTTTTTTCCTTTCTTTCTGAAGAGAAAGGACTAACAATTAATTATTAGAACAGGATATAATATGAATGTTTAATTCTCACTTGTGCCATAGTTCTTTTCTGTTCTTTCTCCAGACAAGTATACTTGAGACAGTGCAACTATTACCTGGTCTCCAGTACGATTTGTTTCATTTACTATACACTGTTGCAGAATGGTGAATGAATAAATTGTATCAAATTACATTAACACTATTACCCCAGTCCTGAACAGTAGACTGATGTAAGAGTGCATATATGTTACAAAAACACTCATGTAAATCATCGTGCTTTCTCTATTTGTTACTTGGATTTTCTTTGATTGGTATTTGCACAAGTAATATTTTTCTTGGGTAACCGTTACGGGCTAATTGGATAGGGATATACATTCATTTTTCCCTCTATTGAAGGGCGCGCTATTCACAGCCTCTCAAGAGAGCTCAGCAGTAGCTAAATTAGCACTGACTCATTTTTATTAATATTTCATATTGCTTACTTAATCACATTTTTTTTCTCTCTTGTTCTGCCTGAACAATTAATTTATTGATAATTGGTATCAGCTTAATGATCTAATTCCATAGGCAGATAATATGAATCTTACACTGACATAGAAAAAGAAAATAAATTAAAAAACTTCCTTTTTGCACTTTTCAGGCCATCAGATAGGATAGAATTCCTGCTCGAGATGCCAATCATTTTTTAGATATGGAAATAAAAGTCTGAAATATTTTAATATACAATAATCATTTCAAAAGAGTGCGCCACACACTAACCCTCTTTTAGTGGTAGGTCCACTAGTGACCCACACTAACAAACTCCCCCCCAAAAAATACCCCTGGGATACTACCTGAAGGATCCAGGGATCTACCTGTGAGCGAGCCCACTGTGTGCTGAAATTCTTGAGACGGGCCCCCACCGTACCCAAGTCCGCCTGTAGAGCCCCAGCGTCATGCTGAGGACTTGGCGGAAGCGGGGGAGGAATTTTGTTCCTGGGAACTGGCTGTTTGCTGCAGCTTTTTTCCTCTCCCTTTGCCACGTGGCAGAAAAGAGGAGCCTTTTGCCCGCTTGCCCTTATGGGGCTGAAAGGACTGCGTATGATAATATGGTGTCTTCTTTTGCTGAGAGGTAACCTGGGGTAAAAACGTTGATTTCCCAGCAGTTGCCGTGGAAACCAGGTCCGACAGACCTACCCCAAATAACTCCTCCCCTTTATAAGGCAATACTTCCATATGCCTTTTAGAATCGGCATCACCTGACCACTGCCGAGTCCATAACCCTCTCCTGGCGGAAATGGACATAGCACTTACTCTTGATGCCAGCCGGCAAATATCCCTCTGTGCATCACGGATCACGCATGTATAAAAAAGCATCTTTTAAATGCTCTAAAGTCAGTAATATACTGTCCCTATCCAGGGTATCAATATTTTCTGTCAGGGAGTCTGTATAACACCAGTGTGTGTGTATATACACTTTAGGATAGTCTCCTGCTTTCTGTCAGCAGGTTCCCTAAGGGCGGCCGTATCCGGGAACGGTAGTGCCACCTGTTTGGACAAGCGTGTGAGCGCCTTATCCACCCTAGGGGGTGTTTTCCAACGTGCCCTATCCTCTGGCGGGAAAGGGTACGCTGCCAATAATCTCTTAGGAATTATCAGTTTCTTATCGGGGGAAACCCACGCTTCATCACACACCTCATTTAATTCCTCAGATGCAGGAAAAACTACAGGTAGTTTTTTCTCACCAAACATAGGCCCTCATTCCGAGTTGTTCGCTCGGAGATTTTCTTCGCATCGCAGTGAGAATTCTCTTAGTGCGCATGCGTAATGTTCGCACTGCGCAGGCGCCAAGTAACTTTACTAAGAAGATAGTATTTTTACTCACGGCTTTTTCTTCGCTCCGGCGATCGCATTGTGATTGACAGGAAATGGGTGTTACTGGGCGGATGTACGGCGTTTTAGGGGCGTGTGGCTGGAAACGCTACCGTTTCCGGAAAAAACGCAGGCGTGTCTGGAGAAACGGTGGGAGTGCTTGGGCGAACGCTGGGTGTGTTTATGACGTCAGCCGGGACCGAAAAGCACAGAACTGATCGCACAGGCAGAGTAAGTCTGAAGCTACTCTAAAACTGCTAACTCGTTTGTGATCGCAATATTGCGCCTACATCGGTCGCACATTTAAGAAGCTAAGATTCACTCCCAGTAGGCGGCGGCTTAGCGTGTGTAACTCTGCTATAATCGCCTTGCGAGCGAACAACTCGGAATGAGGGCCATAATACCCTTTTTAGTGGTACCTGGGGTATTATCAGAAATGTGTAAAACATTTTTCATAGCATCAATCATGTAACGTGTGGCCCTACTGGAAGTTACATTTGTCTCCTCGTCGTCGACACTGGAGTCAGTATCCGTGTCGGCGTCTGTATCTGCCATCTGAGGTAGTGGGCGTTTTAGAGCCCCTGATGGCCTTTGAGACGCCTGGACAGGCACAAGCTGAGAAGCCGGCTGTCCCATGTCGTCAAACTTCTCATGTAAAGAGCTGACACTGTCACGTAATTCCTTCCATAAGCTCATCCACTCAGGTGTCGACCTCGTAGGGGGTGAGATCACATTTACAGGCATTTGCTCCGCCCCCACATAATTTTCCTCCTCATACATGTCGACACAGCCGTACCGACACACAGCACACACACAGGGAATGCTCTGATAGAGGACAGGACCCCACTAGCCCTTTGGAGAGACAGAGGTAGAGTATGCCAGCACACACCAGAGCGCTATATATACACAGGGATATCACTATATAAAGTGTTTTCCCCTATAGCTGCTGATATAATGAGTACTGCGCCTAAATAGTGCCCCCCCCCCTCTCTTTTTTACCCTTTTCTGTAGTGCAGGACTGCAGGGGAGAGTCAGGGAGACGTCCTTCCAGCGGAGCTGTGAGGGAAAATGGCGCCAGGTGCTGAAGGAGATAGGCTCCACCCCCTTCTCGGCGGCCTTTCTCCCACTTTTATGGAAAATCTGGCAGGGGTTAATATACACCCATATAGCCCTGGGGGCTATATATGATGTATTTTTGCCAGCCAAGGTGTCAATATTGCTGCTCAGGGCACCCCCCCCCCCTAGCGCCCTGCACCCATCAGTGACCGCAGTGTGAGGTGTGCATAAGGAGCAATGGCGCACAGCTGCAGTGCTGTGTGCTACCTTGATGAAGACCGATGTCTTCTGCCGCCGATTTTCTGGACCTCTTCTTGCTTCTGGCTCTGTAAGGGGGCCGGCGGCGCGGCTCTGGGACCGGACTCCGAGGCTGGGCCTGTGTTCGATCCCTCTGGAGCTAATGGTGTCCAGTAGCCTAAGAAGCCCAAGCTGGCTGCAAGCAGGCAGGTTCGCTTCTTCTCCCCTTAGTCCCTCGTAGCAGTGAGCCTGTTGCCAGCAGGTCTCACTGAAAATAAAAAACCTAAATCTAACTTTCTTTCTAAGACGCTCAGGAGAGCCCCCTAGATTGCACCCAGCTCGGCCGGGCACAAAAATCTAACTGAGGCTTGGAGGAGGGTCATAGGGGGAGGAGCCAGTGCACACCAGGTAGTCCTAAAGCTTTCTATTTGTGCCCAGTCTCCTGCGGAGCCGCTATTCCCCATGGTCCTTACGGAGTCCCCAGCATCCACTAGGACGTCAGAGAAATTAGATTTACCTGCCGTAGCAGTGGAGACCAGGTCCGAGAGACCTTCCCCAAACAATTCCTCACCCCTGTAAGGTATAACCTCCATATGCCTTTTTGAGTCGGCATCACCTGTCCATTGCCGAGTCTAAAGGACTCGTCTAGCAGAGATCGACATAGCGTTGATTCTAGTACCCAATAGACCAATGTCTCTTTGAGCATCTTTCATATATAAGACAGCATCTTTTATATGTCCTAGGGTCAATAGAATGGTATCCTTATCCAGGGTATCAATATCCGCTGATAAGGTATCTGTCCACGCTGCTACAGCGCTACACACCCAAGCCGACGCAATAGCCGGTCTGAGTAAGGTACCCGAATGTGTATAAATGGACTTCAGGGTAACCTCCTGCTTGCGATCCGCAGGATCCCTGAGGGTAGCCGTATCTTGGGAAGGCAGCGATACCTTTTTGGACAAGCGTGTCAAAGCTTTATCCACCCTAGGGGATGATTCCCACCGTATCCTGTCCGTTGGCGTGAAAGGATACGCCATAAGAATCCTTTTTGGAATCTGCAGTTCCTTATCTGAAGATTCCCAAGCTTTTTCACATAACTCGTTCAGCTCATGTGATGGGGGAAATGTTACCTCAGGTTTCTTTCCTTTATACATGTGTACCCACGTGTCAGGGACAGGGGGTTCCTCTGTGATATGCAAAACATCTTTTATTGCAATAATCATATATCGAATACTTTTAGCCACCTTTGGCTGTAATTTTGCATCATCATATTCGACACTGGAGTCAGACTCCGTGTCGGTATCCGTGTCAACTATTTGGGATAGTGGGTGCTTTTGGGACCCCGAAGGTCCCTGCGACATAGGTACAGGCATGGGTTGACTCCCTGACTGTTCCCTAGCTTCAGCTTTATCCAATCTTTTGTGCAATAAATTTACATTGGCCATTAAAACATTCCACATATCCATCCAGTCAGGTGTCGGCGCCGTCGGCAGCGACACCATATTCATTTGCTCTTCCTCCTCCCTCAAAAAGTCTTCTACCTCAGACATGTCGACACACGTACCGACACACCACACACTCAGGGAACCCTCTTATCTGAGGACAGTTCCCCCACAAGGCCCTTAGGAGAGACAGAGAGAGAGTATGCCAGCATACACCCAGCGCTGTAATAACCCAGGACAAAAACACAATATGTATGTTTACCCAGATAGCGCTTTTATACTCAATGCGCCAATTATGTGCACCCCCCTCTACTTTAAAACCCTCTTGTCACCGTGATCTAAGCAGGGGAGAGTCTGGGGAGCTTCCTCTCAGTGGTGCTGTGGAGAAAAAACTGGCGCTGGTGAGTGCTGAGGGAGAAGCCCCGCCCCCTCGGCGGCGGGCTTCTGTCCCACTCTAAAATACAAAACTTTGGCGGGGGTTCGTAGGTATATACAGTGGCCAGCTGTATATACCCATCTTTTGCCAGGAGAGGTTAATTTGCTGCCCTGGGCGCCTCCCCCCCTGCGCCCTGCACCCTTACAGTGACAAAGTATGTGAGGTGAATGGGAGCAATGGCGCACAGCTACACTGCTGTGCGTTACCTCAGTGAAGAACAGTGAAGTCTTCTGCTGCCTCTGATGTCTTCTAACTTCTCATACTCACGTGGCTTCTACCTTCAGGCTCTGTGAGGAGGACGGCGGCGCGGCTCTGGGACGGACGGTGAGGAAGACCTGCGTACCGATCCCTCTGGAGCTAATGGTGTCCAGTAGCCTAAGAAGCAGAGCCTTTCAAGTCACAGAAGTAGGGCTGCTTCTCTCCCCTGAGTCCCTCGATGCAGGGAGTCTGTTGCCAGCAGGATCCCTGAAAATAAAAAACCTAACAAAATACTTTCTGTCAGAAAACTCAGGAGAGCTCTCTGAAAAGCACCCAGTCTCCTCTGGGCACAGTAATCAACTGAGGTCTGGAGGAGGGGCATAGAGGGAGGAGCCAGTGCACACCCAAATCCTAAAGTCCATCTTAAAGTGCCCATGTCTCCTGCGGAGCCTGTCTATCCCCATGGTCCTTACGGAGTCCCCAGCATCCTCTAGGATGTAAGAGAAATTATCAATGGAGATCAAACTTATTAACCCATGGAGGTCTGGATCTGGAGTCACACAAAATTAAAGTGGAAAAACACACTACAGGCTGATCCAACTTTGATGTAATGTCCTTAAAACAAGTCAAAATGAGGCTCAGTAGTGTGTGTGGCCTCCACGTGCCTGTATGACCTCCCTACAACGCCTGGGCATGCTCCTGATGAGGTGGCAGATGGTCTCCTGAGGGATCTCCTCCCAGACCTGGACTAAAGCATCCGCCACTCCTGGACAGTCTGTGGTGCATCGTGGTGTCCCAGATGTGTTCAATTGGATTCAGGTCTGGGGTATGGGCGGGCCAGTCCATAGCATCAATGCCTTTGTCTTGCAAGAACTGCTAACACACTCCAGCCACATGAGGTCTAGCATTGCCTTGCATTAGGAGGAACCCAGGGCCAACCGCACCAGCATATGGTCTCACAAGGGGTCTGAGGATCTCATCTTGGTACCGAATGGCAGTCAGGCTACCTCTGGTGAGCACATGGAGGGCTGTGCGGCCCTCCAAAGAAATGCCACCCCACACCACCCACTGCCAAACCAGTCATGCTGGAGGATGCTGCAGGCAGCAGAACGTTCTCCTTGGTGTCTCCAGACTCTGTCACATGTGCTCAGTGAAAACCTGCTTTCATCTGTGAAGAGCACAGGGCCCAGTGGCAAATTTGCCAATCTTGGTGTTCTCTGGCAAATGCCAAACGTCCTGCACGGTGTTGGGCTGTAACCACAAGACCCACCTGTGGACGTCGGGCCCTCATACCACCCTCATGGAATCTGTTTCTAATTGTTTGAGTAGACACATGCACATTTGTGGCTTGCTGGAGGTCATTTTGCAGGGCTCTGGCAGTGCTCCTCCTGTTCCTCCTTGCACAAAGGCGGAGGTAGCGGTCCTGCTGCTGGGTTGTTGCCCTCCTACGGCCTCCTCCACATCTCCTGATGTACTGGCCTGTCTCCAGGAAGCGCCTCCATGCTCTGGACACTACGCTGACAGACACAGCAAACCTTCTTGCCTCAGCTCACATTGATGTGCCATCCTGGATGAGCTGCACCAGCTGAGCCACTTGTGTGGGTTGTAGGGAGGTCATACAGGCACGTGGAGGCCACACACGACTGAGACTCATTTTGACTTGTTTTAAGGACATTACATCAAAGTTGGATCAGCCTGTAGTGTGTTTTTCCACTTTAATTTTGAGTGTGACTCCAAATCCAGACCTTCATGGGTTAATAAATATGATTTCCATTGATAATTTTTGTGTGATTTTGTTGTCAACACATTCAACTATGTAAAGAACAAAGTATTTAATAAGAATATTTCATTCGTTCAGATCTAGGATGTGTTATTTGAGCAGTGTATATGGTTATTGGGTTGCACCTTTAATCCAAACAAGTTATTTTGTTAATCTGGCGAAGCGTCAGGGACGCTTCCGACACTATACTAAGGTTTAAGTGTATATTGCTGTAGCCATATATATTCACCAAGGTGTTACGAGAGCGTCACACCGCTCAAAAGGTACGCTAAGTGGCGCTACACGTAGCGTAACATTGAGGAAACTGCGCAACTGACTTATTGTCCATCGGTTTACTTTAAAAACAGTTTATCACAAAGTAAAAACAACAGAACATTTGAACAGACAATTTATTTAAAGCCAACAAATTATAAAACTATTTAATTACACAGAGACCCATCCTTCCCCCCGTAATATCATCCCACTATTCAAATGAGCTGTCAAAATCAGACATAGCCAAAATTGCACCGGAAATCTTTTGCTTTTAAACGACTTTATTTCACATCTTTAATACACATATTTTTGTCTATATTTTAAACTTAAAAAATACTTTACTCTGCACAACAGCCTATGGGGGTCATTCAGACCCAGCCGCAATACTGGCCCGCAGCAGTTTACCCAGTGGTGGCAAAATGCACATGCGCAGCGGCCACGCAGACACACACATTGTGGCCGCATCCCTGAGGGGTAAATGCGGGCGGGGCAGGATAAGTTTCCTGCGGGGGCTGCGTGATGTCACATCTGCATTCATCTCTGATTAACCCCCTATAAGCTTCCAGAGTGCACCTCATATCTCATCTTTTCCAAGTTACTACAAATGATATGAGATCGGTAGCAGCACTACTTTCAGGATTATTACACAGAACACACATAAAGGCTGACACAGCAAATAACAGTAACACATACAAGGGATTAATTAGAAATAAGGAAGCATAATCATCATTAAGTCTAATTATCAACTGGTTCTGTGCGGGACCCATACACCTCTTTACTGCCTCCACCAGCCCCTGGTATTGCACTGTGGCCATCAGCCCTGTCTCCTCCCCAGTACTGCCACCACCTTGTCTCCCCCCACTACTGCCACTCGCCCTGTCTCCCCCCCACTACTGCCAACCACCATCTCTCCCCACTACTGCCCTGCCTTATCTCCCCCCAATAGCCCTTCGCCCCTACTGCCACCGCCGTCACCCCCAACTTCATCCGCTGTCTCCCCCCACTATTGCCACCGCCCTGTCTCCCCCAATACTGCCACGTCTCGCCCCTACTTTACTGCCTCCAGCATCCCCTGGTACTGCACTGTGACCACACACCCTGTCTCCACCCACTACTGCCACCCGCCCTGTCTCCCCACCACTACTGCCACCGCCTCCCCCCACTACTGCTACCCACCTTGTTTAGCCACCTACTGCCACCGTCCTGTCTCCCCCCACTACTGTTACCCATCTTGTTTAACCACATACTGCCACCGCCATCTCCCCCCACTACTGCCATCCACCCCGTGTCTCCCCCACTACTGCCACCTGCCCTGTCTCCCCGCTCTGACACCTCAGCACTGCTTGGGGACGTTTACCCACGTAGACATTGCCTCCAGCAGCTCCCACTACTACCCCCTGCCCTGTCTCCCTCAGCGCTGCTTGGGGACAATATTACCACTTAGACACTGCCTCCAGCAGCCCCCGCTACTGCACTACTGCCACCCACCCTGTCTCCCCGACATCTAAGCACTGCTTGGGAATTTATGGTACTGCTAACAGTCCTTCATCAACAGATGGAAGAAGCCCGGGCAGTACGGAGGCAGAAGCTGCTTCTGGTACCATGGTCATGCAAGGCTGGGAGAGTCAGTAAGATTATTTAATAGCGGGCCTAATTCAGTAAGGATTGCAGATGCTGCTAATCAGCAGAATTAGCAATCCTTTACCTAGCGCGCTGGGGGCCGCCCATCACAGGGCAAGGCCACCTAGCATGCTGACCGCCGCCTCACACCTGATGAAGCAGAAAATGCGATTGCCTCACAATTTCTGCTTCATCGTAGAAGTTAGTGAAGCCTCCTGCTGCCGCATCATAGCTGCACCTTCAGGAGGCCTGCCGCATTCTTCTCAATCATGGTGGCTGCATCTGATGTCACACAGCCACCGTGATCATGCCTGTTTGTCTGCCTCTGCCCTTCGTTCGCGCCACACGGATCAGTCTCCTTCCTGGAAATGGAGCATTGCCCGCCCACCCATGACTGCAGTCTGCCTGACAGGCAATCGCATTTTCTGCGGCCCCTCGACAGAAAATGCAGGTGCATGCGCAGGATGAGCCCGCAACTTTTTCCTCAATAACTCCATTTGGATCGCACACTGCAATCCAACCTGAATTAGGCACAGAGTCACCATCTTACAGGCAGCCGGTGAAGGGAGCAGAGAATGGGTGTTATGTGGCAGGAACGGGCTGGTTAGGTAACAGCCTGGCTGCTGCATTCTGTACAAGCTACAAGCGGTGCAATTCTTTTGCTGGGAGACCCAGGTAGAGCACATTGCAGTAGTCTATGTGTGATGATACAAGTGCATGTATGACTGTAGGTAGATCTTCTGAGGGAAATAAGTGCTGGAGTCTGGCTATGTTCCTCAGATGAGGATCTGATTGTGGCTGATAACTGATGTTTAAGTGTCACTCCGCCTTCCAGGACACCAATATTCCGCACATGATCAGCATTTTGTAACTCTGAACACATAAGCATAAGTCTGGTTGGTAACAAAGCTGAGCTGTAGCCCTGCCCTTTGTTGGTGAGCTTCTATCAGAAGGACATGTTTCACCAGAACTGAATCACAGCCAACTGGCATCACCCACACCTGGAGCTCAGCTACACAACCATTTAGGATTGGTACTGGGTTACCCGGAGCAAGAGACAGGTCATCTGCATAGCAGTGGTAGATGAGGACATGGCATCTGATTATTTCACCCTGCGGTAGCATGTATATTGCAAAAAGCATAGGAGATAGGATAAGAACCTTGAAGAACAATGCATGGCAATGATAACTATACTCCAGAAGATTAAAATGGCTCCTCACCTGAGTGGTCTATTGTGTGCAACAAGAGCTGATTTATTTCTCAGAGTAAAGAAATGGCCTCTCACCTGTGTGACTTTTGTGATGTCTAACAAGATGTGATTTGTGTGCAAAACATTTCCCACACTCAGAGCAAGAAAATGGCTTCTCACCTGTGTGACTTTGCTGATGTCTAACAAGAGTTGATTTGAGTGCAAAACATTTTTCACACTCAGAACATGGAAATGGCTTCTCACCTGTGTGACTTCTCTGATGTATAACAAGTTCCGATTTCCGTTTAAAACATTTCCCACACTCAGAGCAAGAAATTGGATACTCCCCTGTGTGACTTCTGTTATGTATAACAAGATCTGATTTGTGTGCAAAACATTTCTCACACTCAGAACATGGAAACGGCCTCTCACCTGTGTGACTTCTCATATGTATAATAAGATATGATTTCCGAGTATAACATTTTGCACACTCAGAGCAAGAAAAAGGCTTCTCACCTGTGTGACTTCTCTGATGTTTAACAAGATCTGATTTCTGTGCAAACAATTTCCCACACACAGAGCAAGAAATTGGATTCTCCCCTGTGTGACTTCTGTTATGTATAACAAGATCTGATTTCCGTGCAAAACATTTCCCACACTCAGGACATGGAAATGGCTTCTCACCTGTGTGACTTCTCTGATGTTTAACAAGACCTGATTTCTGTGCAAACCATTTCCCACACTCAGGACATGGAAATGGCTTCTGACCTGTGTGACTTTGCTGATGTGTAACAAGGTGTGATTTCCGTGCAAAACATTTTCCACAGTCAGAACATGGAAATGGCCTCTCACCTGTGTGACTTCTCTGATGTCTAGCAAGTTGTGATTTCTGTGCAAAATATTTCCCACACTCAGAACATGGAAATGGTGATGTACCTGTGTGACTTCTCTTATGTGCATCAAGAGTAGTTTTGTATGTAAACCATTTCCCACACTCAGAACAGGAATATGGTTTCTCACCAGTATGTATTCTCTTATGTATTACAAGACGTGATTCGTTTGTAAAACATTTCCCACACTCAGAACATGGAAATAGATTCTCACCTGTGTGACTTCGCTGATGTGTAACAAGTTGTGATTTCCAGGTAAAACATTTCCCGCACTCAGAGCAAGAAAATGGCCTCTCACCTGTGTGCCTTCTCTGATGTATAACAAGATGTGATTTGTATGTAAAACATTTCCCACACTCAGAACATGGAAATGGATTCTCACCTGTGTGACTTCGCTGATGTTTAACAAGTTCTGATTTCCAGATAAAACATTTCCCACACTCAGAGCATGGAAATGGCCTATCACCTGTGTGTCTTCTCTGATGTGTAACAAGACCTGATTTCTGTGTAAAACATTTCCCACACTCAGAACATGGAAATGGCCTCTCACCTGCCTTAGCTGGCTGATGGGTAATAAGTTTTGTGTTCTGTGTAAAACATTTGGCATCTACAGAACAGGGAAACACTGTATCTACTGTCAGAGCTGTAACAGATGCACCAATATCAGAGTGATCAGGAGAACATTCTCCAGGATCAGGGGGATCAGCTGATAGAGCTGGATGTATCATTGGGGTAATGGGAGTAGCTCCTGGAGAATCCTGTCTACTGTCATTATCTTTTATGTCACAATCCGGGGATAACATTAGATGTCCTTCTGAGATATTCCTGAGTGTGTGTCCATCTGCTGGAAATAAAATACATTATGGAAATGTGACATTTTCTGTAACAATATTAATCTTGTAAACAATTGGAGAAGATGACTCTCTGGGACATTTAATTGTAAATGTGTGTGTATAATAAAACATAACTTTTACTGAAGGCTTTATAATGGCGCTCATTCTGAGTTGATCGCAGCAGCAAGAAAGTTAGCAATTGGGCAAAACCATGTGCACTGCAGGGGAAGCAGATATATCATGTGCAGAGAGAGTTAGATTTGGTGGGTTATTTTGTTTCTGTGCAGGGTAAATACTGGCTGCTTTATTTTTACACTGCAAATTAGATTGCAGATTGAACACACCCCACCCAAATCTAACTCTCTCTACACATGTTATATCTACCCCTCCTGCAGTGCACATGGTTTTGCCCAATTGCTAACTTTCTTGCTGCTGCGATCAACTCAGAATGAGGGCTGTCGAAGTCAGAAAAATGTCTCCATGCACGATGCCATATTTGCACCGCACACTGGTACACGCTGCGCATGCGTGCGCACTCCCGTGATAGCGCATACCCGCAGTTGCGTGCACTCGCTGCACGCGGTATGCGTATTTACGGTAAACAGTATGCAATCGCAGCGTGCGACTCATTCATTACACAGTTTCATAATTAATGTATTTCATAGATCATGATCCCTTTGATAGTTTCTGTAAGTTTGGTTAAAATACAATGTCCCTGAGCTGAGGAATCCCTCTTTGCATCGTACGAAGGGTCTAACAGGAATCATACAGCAGTGTTTGGTACCCATCGGAAGAGTATTTAATTAGCAATATTCCGGTGTTGGTTTGGAGCGTATTAATCGCTCGTGCGAATAGTTATGGACATAAGAAGTTTATGTCCATTTCTATGATTTGCACATACTCAGGTATGCGGCGGGAAACCCAGTTTCCCACCCACCTGAGCTGTTGGAAATCGTCACAGCCCACCTGTATGAATCACCCTATGACCTTTTGTTATGATGCAGGGCCGAATTCCTTCGGCCAATGGACAATGGGATTGTAGGGACTAGGAGATTGCATTGTGTGTGGGGCATAAATAGGCAGGCCGACCATATCCAACTGCACTCTCTCATCAACGGTTATCTGCTGATAATCGGGAGCTGGATATCGAGGCGCATGCGATCGTTACCCTGTTGCGTAAGTTTCTCTCCGTAATCATTGTCTTTCTGTGAGCCAATTTCTCTCTCTCGCTCTGTGTCTCTCTCTCTCTATTTTCTCTTTTCTCTCATATCTCCCCTAGACTAAACTTTTATAGTATTGTATTGTATTGTATTAGATCAGGATAGTATTGTAGTTTATCCCTTAGTTAGGTGTTTGGTTAGGAAGTCTTTGTTATATTGTAGTGTATCATTTGTACTGTGTTACTCTTTTACAAGTATATTAGATATAATACAGATAATAGGCTTTGGAACCCTAAACCTGTATCTGTGTATTTTCTATAGTGTTAAGTGTTCACTTGAGCGTCGGTAACGCTCAAGCAGCTTTGTAGGTAGTCAGGTTACACAAGGTTGCACTTACACCCTGTATTCACATTAAGGTATATAGTGTATTACATTGTTAAAAGGTTTAAATATAAAGGTATTGTGCTGTGAGCGTCTACACAGCTGGTGACCTCCTCGTGGTCTCGAGCGTATGCTACGTTACAGCGAATCTTTTCCCTAGACATAATCAGTAACGTGTCCTGTGATCACTGGGCCGCGAGCGAACGTGACGCTTGAGCGTCTCGCTTACGGCTGAGCGATCGTTACGCAACTAGCGTACCATTACGGTACTTCTTAAGTAAACAGCGTACAGTGTTCTTAGCTTCATAAGGGTTGTTTATACGACAAAAGAATTTGGCATTGTCAATTGGGGGCTCGTCCTATACTCCTCACATCTGCGCTAGGTAGATTAGCAGACATTATCCCTCCAGCAAAGGGTGGGAGGTTGTCTCACAGTGCTGACGGGATAAGCGTCTGCTTCGCTTAGATAAAGAGTGCTGGAGGAACCCGGTAACCGGAAGTAAGAACAAAACGCTTGTGTTTTTTTTAAAACTGTTTATTTCTCTTCTGTCTTGCGTATACACGCACGCATATACCTGCATTTCTTTTCACTTGTGTATTTCATTTTTCGTATATCACTATTCCTGTTTGCCAAATTTTTATAGTTGATAGGAAGGGCTAAAAAAGAGATTTGCTGTTATTTAATAGTAGAGGTAATAGTTAAAATATAGAACAACACACGGGTTGTCTGGAAAACAAGGCAGTCAGTGTGGATTGCGGTAGATGATCAGGGATCATTTACATTGATAAAAGTATATTGTGTTACGGTGGATCTTTTACATTGCGTACACGTGTCGCTAACAAAGACTAGCGTACGCAATCCAAAGGCAGACGCACGCAGCGTTCATTACGCAACGTAGCGTCTGGTTACGCCCACGTAGCTCAGGACACGAAAAGTTGGATTTTAGCGCAAAGCGATAATTAGCGCAAAGGTGATAAGTAACGCACAGCGGTAGATAACGCGAAGCGGAAAAATAACGCAAATCTATTTTTGGAAAATCTGAAATTTAGTTTAACAGATCCTGCTCCTAATTGGTAACACTTTTGGCCTGAAGACAATTTCTGCGCAGAAATAGACATAGAAACAAAGTATACATGTGTTGAGTGAGTGTGTTTATACAATTTAAAAGGTGGAACCACAAGGAAAGCCGAGTACTCGTCAAGGGACATACGTGTAAGTGACATATACGGTGGCTAGGGAGGCATCCCTGGTTAAAAATAATATTTGAGCATTAGAGTATAGCGGACCATAAGGAAACAAGACCAGGAGGTCATAAGGTGTAACAAGACCAGGAGGTCATAAGGTAACAGGTAAAAGGTACAAAAAGGTCCGCTATAAAAGTCCAGTGGCACAACGCCTGGGGTGTTGGTGCAGAACCCATATAGGCCATACAAGCTCTGGCTGAAGGAATCACAGCCGGAAACATAGATTCCATTGATCTTTCAGTACATGACAAGTAGTGCTCGTGTACTGAACGATTGGACCGCACGTAATTGTGTGCAGTAGTTAGTAATATGACCTCATACCATTAGAGTAAAGTGGTCACAAACGCTATTTGTACATTCTGACGTGATTTGTGTAATTTTTTTTTTTTTTTTTGGGAAGGGAAGTTCGCTGGTCACTCAGGAACTATCCAACAACCGATACTTGCTGGGGACTGGTAGGTCCAGCACGCCCCAGTAAGTAAAGGTTCACAGGGGCCCTGGGTTGGGTACCGCAGCTCTGGTTACAGTGATTGCGGCACAGGCCAACGTGGGCGAGAAGTAAGTGGGGTACTTGATAAACCACCACCGCCGGCCTGCCCAAGGACATCTTGGTTTGTTTGTAAGGGTTCGCCGAAAGCCTTGATATTCAAGGAGGAATAGGCAACGCCTGCAGATTATGGGGGCCATTTGTTCCGGTAGGGGGCGATCAACCCAGGTTCAGGTTGATTCAGAGAACCGATCCATCGGGTCGGCACGATATGTGATGTGTAAGAAATATGGAAATCACACTGAAGTTTTATGTGATGAATGGGAGAGCATGACTGTACAAGACAGGGACAAGTTCCCAAGGATAGGTAGCTTCAGTCCAGAGGTGTTAAAAAATTTAAGGAGGAGGATAAGTCTCGTTGAACCAACGAAGAGACAAAATAAACATTATGAATATTTACAGTTATGGCAACAGGAAAGTGAATTACAAAGAGAGTCTATTGACTCTTCTGACTCTTATCTTGAGGGGAGAGACATGGCAGCAGGAGAGGAGTTGATTGCGGAGAGAAAAGCACAAAGGTGGAACAATAAAAACGCTCTTAGCAACTGTAATATAGATTATAAGAATAAGTGTAATAAATGTAACCATGATTATTGTAATACTGTTGAATGTACAACTATTAACCTATGCAAGTTGCACCCCATGTCAAACCTCCCTCAGGAATACAAACAAGACAGTGAGCCCAGAACGATGTCAGCACCTCTTCCAGCAACCATCACAAAAGCCATCCAGGTGGACACGACCAAATTGGTAAAGGCAACAATCGAACCCCCTAACAGAGGGTCAGGTGAGGTCGTGTCCACAGGTACGTACAATGTTTCATATCACGCACAAACAGATATACCCCAAAATGTAAGATCAACACAAGATGATGTAACTGAGCTCGATCTGGCCAGGGTGATCTCAGTCCCCAATGGGAAGACTGACGATCAGGGAATCATTCCCGTCAAGGACAGTGCAATGCGCTGTCTCTTGTCCCGGACCGAATTGAGATCAATTGTGTCTGAATTTCCTGATCCTAGGAAAAATCTAGCCAAATGTCAAAGGTTTATAAAAGAACTAGGAAACGCCACAGAACCCACCAACAAAGAGTGGCGGACAGTGCTGAGGGCATGTTTGCCCTCCAGGGTTGACCCTGAAAAGTTCATTGCTGATTGTAAATTAAACACAGAGGTACCTTGTACGGAGGAACACAATCAGGAATGTATTAGGCAGATTAACCGACAGTTAGGAATATATTTCCCAGCTGCTGTCAAGTGGAATGAAATTTTCTCCATAAGGCAAAACGAAAAAGAAAATGTTTCTAATTATTTCAATCGAGCACTGCAAATAATGGCTAGAAACACTGGGATCGCAGACATCAAGACAAATGCACAACATAGAGGAATAGCGGTTAAGGTATTGATGCAGGGTTTAAAAGATGAATTAAAAACTAGGGTACAGACCACCAACCCAAACTGGAGAGATATCTCGGTGACCGCACTAAGAGAGGCCGTCATCAATCAGGATCAGAATATCACCAGACACAGAGAGTCACAAAGAGATAAGTTAATGGCAGCAAAAATACAGGCCCAAACCACAAGACCACCCCAACAAAAGCCCCACACCCCTGCGAGAAACCCAGATATGGTAATCTGTTACCATTGTCCTAAAAAGGGACACATTGCAAGAGATTGTAGATCAAGAGAAAAACAACACCATAATCACAAAATCCAAGGAATCAGGGAAGTACAGGGGAAACGGTTGACGATGATGAGCATCCGAGCGTTTGAGGAGGCATCAAACCAACCAAAACCTCAGGTCATTGATACGTGGAGGAAGCCCAGGATTTGCTATAATTGCCAGGAGGAAGGCCATTATGCAAGAGATTGCAGGCATAACAGCCCACATAAAGTTAGACCCCCTAGACCAAGAAATGAGCAAAATTACAATACACATCATTACAATCAAGGATCACATAGGCAGGAAAGGTGATTGTTAGGAATGGAGGCAAGCCTGAGGTAACGGTTAATGAAGTGGGAGGTCATTCACTGAAGACACAGGAATGACCAGGTTAAACGTTGTAAATGTATCTGTGAAATGTTTTTTTTTCTCTCTCTCTATCCCCATCTCTGACGAGTATTGGTAAGAATTCACACATTGCATACCCACTTGGTCCTTGCAGAAGTCTACCAAACCCCAGCATGACCTCCGCCACAATGTATTCTGGCCAGATACAGACAGTGGAATAATGCAAGTGCTGGTGGGGAGAGACTGCTCAAGGAGACCAGTAGACACATAGATATGACAGCCTAATGCTAACAATGTTTTCTTAATGTTGACAATGTTTAAAAATGTTTTGTTTCTCTTTTCTCATTGGTGGTTATTGTCGAGTTATGTAATGTATATATGCACATGAATTGTTCTCTATCTCTTTTGTTTTTTTTTTGTTTTTTTTATTTATTTTCTCTCTCTCCTCACTCATGTTTCCATGATTTAAAGATGGTATGTCACCCCTAAGTGTTAACCAATGGTAACGCCAGATTTGTGCTCCACACAGAAAGATCGCTAGTTAGGAAGAAAGATTACATCACCAGAAGGTTCATTCGGAAGACTGAAGAGACAGCACCTTTGAGAGGACAGCAGAACAAGAAGAACAACAAGACGAGAGAACTTATTATCGTAACAAGTTCTCTCCCCCTCAAACTGATTTCTTATACCCCCTTTACAAATTTCTTCTTTTCTCCTCCTGTAAGATGGACTTGCCCCAAGAGACTGTGATATGGATTTTCCCGTTGACCATGATGTTGACCAGAGCAGTCTGTTTCGGTGAGAGTACCAGTGAGGTCGAGAAAGGATCCAGAAAGGTCCTGATGACTGAGACGGAGGTGTAAATTTCCAATAGCAACCCAATCACCAAGCAAAGGCGAGTACCGGGCACGATCTAACAACCATGTTATTTGTAAACAACTGTGAAGGAATGTTAGTTCAAAAAGAAAGTTGTATCTGTAGGCTCTGTAACAAAGAAATGCCAATCTAGTTTTAATATCCATATGGACCGGCATCCATTGAGTGACTATCACTCTCTAGTGGGTAACGTATTAAACAAGACCGATTGTTGGGTATGTTCTCAAGTACCTCAGGGTCACAGCAAATCAGGGCTAGTACCATTTCCTTTAACGACAGGGGAGGTACTTGAGCTAAGTGGTGGGAGACCGGTGGACCGGAGGTTTAATATCTCCAGCCCTCCTAGTTTGAAGCTCCACCAATACCATGTGGATAGGTCCCTCTTATGTTTTAACATCTCCAATCCTAGAAAACCGGGAAATTGGGAAGTGTCATGGAGCAACCTTACCATGACCTTTTCACACAGAGCAGATAGAATGCCTACAGATACAGAACTTGTACGCCACATAGCCACTCGAGGAAAATCTTTTCGGTATAGATACACCTTAGGAAATAGGATTACTAGAGTTGGAGAAGTATCACCAGGATACTGTGCACATATCATCCAGCCTGATACGTGTATTAAGCAGATGGAAGAATTAGGGTCAGGAGATTTCACCTGGAAGGTTTGTAACATGGTCATGTCCTTCTCCGTCCCTTATGTTCTCCCCGATGATGCATATTTCGTATGCGGGAGAAAGGCGTACAAGTGGCTTGCCCCAAACTCTGAAGGATTGTGTTATATTGGAAAAGTATTGCCTGAAGTGATGACTTTTACACATGACAAAATGAAGGACATACACCGTGGTGCCCAAGCTCCTTATACTCACACTCACTACGAGCACCTTGTTAAAAGACAACTGTCAGAAAGGTTAGAGCATCCGGCCTCTGATCTTATCCATGAATCCACCGGGATTCAGGTTCTGGTAGCGTTAGACTTCACTCGTACCGCTCGAGGAGTGATGAATTATAAATACATTTCCGCACTCGCCAATTTGTTAGATAATATCACTGAAATGTATGATGACACGTTTAGATACACTGGAAGAGAACTTCAAGCTTACAAAACAGAACTAGTTCAGCATAGGATGGTTCTTAATTACCTTACAGCAGTAACAGGCGGATATTGTGTTACATTGGCAACACAGTACGGCATAAAGTGTTGCACGTATATCACGAATAGCACCGAGGATCCGGTAGAGGTCATAGACCAAAAGATGGATGATATTCTGCAATTAAAATGGGAATTTCGTCGGAAACACAATCTCACCCTTGCTGCTGTAGGTAATGAGCTGACTGGTTGGGTGTCATGGTTGAACCCGCGAAATTGGTTCTCCGGTTTGGGAGAGTGGGCTCAAGGAGTCATAATGGATGTTGGAAAGTTTCTCCTGTGTATCTTAGGTGTCGTTATATCGATTGGATTGATATTTAGATGCGGGCAGGCTTTGATGAGGTGTAAACAAAGTACGAAAGTGATGAGCTTGAGGAGCGAGGAAACTGTAATTAACCTGGGTTTGATTTATGACCCAATGATAGAAACCAGAATGTGATGAAAATGTGATTATGCGGTCCGTTTCTTTCACCTGTTTTTCTGCTTTTCTCCAAGATACAAAGACCCCTTGGACGAGGAAGTTGACGAGACGGTATGCAGACAAGACCACAGACAAGACCAAAGATGAAGAAGATTTGACAACTTTAAATATGGACACTTGATGAACTTTGCCATGGATCCCCAGTTTCCCTAGAACTTTTAAATTCACGCTAGCCCAACATTTTTTTGTAAATCTGATGGCTTAGACAAAGCTATTTGCTCACGCCTAAGGAGCAATACAGCGCAAAGAAGACGACTCTCAACAGATACCGAAAACAACTTCGACGACAGATGTACATTTCCCTGACATAGAATATCATTGCATTTTTCATAAGTGTTCTTTATCTTCATCTCTACAACCCTCAGGTAATGACACACATAGTCGATAGGGAATACAGGCACAGATATCAGCAACCACATACCTCCCCCATTCATGTATCATCAACTAAAATGTGCATCCCCATTTTGTTGCAACCACAGCCGAAATGAGCTCGGTAGAGTTTGACAGCCCATCCACAGACCCTTAGTACGGGATAAGAAGGAATTCAAATGTATACTTCGCAATACCTCGAAGCTTGATTTACCACACGTACGGCACGATGATACATGACCCTCCAAACATGGACTCATACACACATGCTTCTGCTTTCTCACTAGGTCATACCCTTTTCACACCTACTCCTCTCTTCTTCCTTACCCCACCATGGAAATCAGTTAACCCCTGACTTACATTTTTCTCCTTAAATATTTTGTGGCAGTTATTATTGACTGCCAAAGGGTGGACTGTCGAAGTCAGAAAAATGTCTCCATGCACGATGCCATATTTGCACCGCACACTGGTACACGCTGCGCATGCGTGCGCACTCCCGTGATAGCGCATACCCGCAGTTGCGTGCACTCGCTGCACGCGGTATGCGTATTTACGGTAAACAGTATGCAATCGCAGCGTGCGACTCATTCATTACACAGTTTCATAATTAATGTATTTCATAGATCATGATCCCTTTGATAGTTTCTGTAAGTTTGGTTAAAATACAATGTCCCTGAGCTGAGGAATCCCTCTTTGCATCGTACGAAGGGTCTAACAGGAATCATACAGCAGTGTTTGGTACCCATCGGAAGAGTATTTAATTAGCAATATTCCGGTGTTGGTTTGGAGCGTATTAATCGCTCGTGCGAATAGTTATGGACATAAGAAGTTTATGTCCATTTCTATGATTTGCACATACTCAGGTATGCGGCGGGAAACCCAGTTTCCCACCCACCTGAGCTGTTGGAAATCGTCACAGCCCACCTGTATGAATCACCCTATGACCTTTTGTTATGATGCAGGGCCGAATTCCTTCGGCCAATGGACAATGGGATTGTAGGGACTAGGAGATTGCATTGTGTGTGGGGCATAAATAGGCAGGCCGACCATATCCAACTGCACTCTCTCATCAACGGTTATCTGCTGATAATCGGGAGCTGGATATCGAGGCGCATGCGATCGTTACCCTGTTGCGTAAGTTTCTCTCCGTAATCATTGTCTTTCTGTGAGCCAATTTCTCTCTCTCGCTCTGTGTCTCTCTCTCTCTATTTTCTCTCATATCTCCCCTAGACTAAACTTTTATAGTATTGTATTGTATTGTATTAGATCAGGATAGTATTGTAGTTTATCCCTTAGTTAGGTGTTTGGTTAGGAAGTCTTTGTTATATTGTAGTGTATCATTTGTACTGTGTTACTCTTTTACAAGTATATTAGATATAATACAGATAATAGGCTTTGGAACCCTAAACCTGTATCTGTGTATTTTCTATAGTGTTAAGTGTTCACTTGAGCGTCGGTAACGCTCAAGCAGCTTTGTAGGTAGTCAGGTTACACAAGGTTGCACTTACACCCTGTATTCACATTAAGGTATATAGTGTATTACATTGTTAAAAGGTTTAAATATAAAGGTATTGTGCTGTGAGCGTCTACACCGCTGGTGACCTCCTCGTGGTCTCGAGCGTATGCTACGTTACAGCGAATCTTTTCCCTAGACATAATCAGTAACGTGTCCTGTGATCACTGGGCCGCGAGCGAACGTGACGCTTGAGCGTCTCGCTTACGGCTGAGCGATCGTTACGCAACTAGCGTACCATTACGGTACTTCTTAAGTAAACAGCGTACAGTGTTCTTAGCTTCATAAGGGTTGTTTATACGACAAAAGAATTTGGCATTGTCAGGGCCAATATTGTGTCTCAGACTATCATTGTGTCCACCCTCCTGAGAACACTCACAATAACAAATGTAATATTATAATAAGACTTAGATATATCTCTACCTCTTGTACTGGTAACTAACCATGAAGTATAAATGGAGATATAGTCACTCGCCAAGTCCTATGTCAGCACCAATGTAAAACAATGGATGGGGAACATATCGTATGAATTGGAGATTCTAGATGAACAATAACGTCAGTCATATGAGCTGATGGATCAGAGAAATGTCTCCTAACGTTACTCCTGGAAGCATTGGTAAGGTAGCATTCCTTTATGTGTGTGCTCATACGCTGGTAAGCCTGTATATGTGTTACTCACCCTTATATAAGGTATATTGCTACAGCAGAGTAGGTGTGGTACAAGGTACTTTACATGCAATACACCATATAATAAACTGCAATCATCATCATCTGCTGGGTCATAATCCACTGTTACACCCCCATCATCAGTGTCTTACCTCTATATTCTCACTAGTAATAAGGATGATGTGAGTACAGTAAGTACGATACAGAGAATTACATATCAGAATCTATACAGCTGCCGCCATACTTCTGCTTCTCATACGTGTGCTACTGCCAGCAGTGAACATCTGAGTGAGAGAGCAGGGAAGACATCAGAGTCTGATGAGAAAGAGATTGGATCTGCCTTTGCAGGGATGTACCACACCCATCACACCTGTTTAAATAATAAATAAGAGGGGCCCGAGTCCATCCAGACATGCTTTCTGGAGCTTTCATTACTACGTGGCTTCATATCTACCCTACCTGATAGCTCTCAGCCACCACTGGGACCAGACCCCCACTCCTACTGCCCAAAAGCCGCTCACTCCACTCACTCTGGGCACCGTTCACTGCTGCAGCCTAGTGACGCAGCTGAAGCTATGGGCTGTATTCTGGGGATAAGTGTGCCCAGTCTTTCCTGCACGCTCCGGATAGCTGACTTGGAGGCACTTTTGCCTCAGGTGGGAGCACTGGGTCTTCCGCTACTGCTGGGGACAGAACAGGCTGTGCACAGTCACTGGAGCCCGGCAGTGATATTGGAAAGTGAGGTGATGATCACGCACTCTTGCTCCGTTGCCCTTTCTCCGAATTCCACTAGCCGGTCTGCTAAGGTATCCGTGTCGCCCCACCTGGGACGTTGGACCTCTGGCCCTTCTAGGCATGAAACATGGCTGCAGCTAGTAGAGAGGGTGGCACTTGTGGGTCTCACCGGTTCTGTATGAACGTCCACTGGTAGGCCGCCCTCTTCACTGCCAACGCCCTTAGCACTCTCTGCCTCCGCTCGGCGGGACTCCTCCAAGCTCACGAGTGCTGCCCTCATGATGCTTCTGGACACGTTGAAAGGGATATCCACACCCTTTCTCCTGATACATGATCTCCAGATCGTCCTTGGACATTCCGCTGAAGTCCGCCATCTTGTGCGTTCTCCTGCGCTGCAGTTACTCCTCTCCTGAATAACCCAGCTTCTCTAATCAGGTGACCAAAAAGCCACCTAGGATTATCCCACCGCTATGCCAGCAATTTCTGTGACTGGACGGTTCTGTATGAAAGCCCTAGCCCTGCCTCACATCCCGCCCCAGTCACAGAATGGATGTTTAAGTCACACGGGATCTGGCCAATTAGGGGATTCCCACTTACTGTGAGTAACCGCCTACTACGGACACAACCCACAACGCAGGTGGCGGATACTGCACTGCCACCACCAGACTCCTTGTTGCCATGGAGTCTGGAACCATGGTACTGCTCTGTATGCGTCGACACTCTGTCTAACCACTAGTCGCTGGACTAGGCCTCTGTACGGTAGCTGGCGGGAGGCGGAGCTTGCAGACGCTGAGTGCACCCTGGACAGTCGGAAAACGGAACTATGTTTGGCACAGCGCTGCAGGTCACAACATGAAGCGGTCATCTTGAGGCAGATGTTTATTCAGCCAGTCTTAAAAAAGACTCTTCCGTATTGCTAGGGGCAACAGCAATACAGCAAGATGTTTACAGCAGAGTGAAAATGGTATAATACCTCTGGAGGCTCACAGGCCTCCTCTTTTTATCTTACGCCAATACACATACCACAGGTGGTAAGTCCACCGTGCTGTTCTCAACCAATCATTGTTTACCCATGTGATGTGCATGACCTTGGCCACATGCACAGCTAACACTGTCCTCTATGGATGGTGGGGAGTAGTCACTCTCCTTTGACAGTCCCATCCTGGAGGATTGGTATCTGCCCTGGCGACGCTCAGTCTAGGCTGGGGGAAGTTTTCCCATCTAAACTACTTCCAGGAATCTGCCCGGTTACTCAGCTCACCATCTCCAGCCTAAACTTGGGCTCCAGAGATGGGCAGCCTAGGTGATCCCTATGGAGCTCCAGAAAACCACTTGGCTTGTTTTAAAGCTGAGCTGTTCCTCTCTTGCTCCATGATACTTCCATGTGGGAGGCTAGAGAGGAAGGCATTCCATTCTGGGGGAAAAGTACTAGGTGAATCCAACAGCCTGCACAGTAATGGATTCCCCCCTCCTGGGACACACAACCAAGTAAGTGCATTTCACTTTAAATACAACTCAAATACACATTATTGCTTAAATATAACACTGCAGTGCCTATATATATATATATATATATATATATATATACACACACACACACATACATACATACATACCGATATAGTTACACACACATACATACAGTGTTCGCAAATACGCGCTATAGCGCATATTTTACCCAGATCAGAGGACGGAGACTCACATTTAAAAAAAATGTGTGGGTCCCCGAGGACGCGCTCCGCTGCAGCCAATTCCTGGCTCTCAATCGACTGCGCTTCGTGCCTGTAAAGAGGAGGTGGAGCCTTACCACTACCAGTCCTCTGGCGGTGCCTCCCCCTTCTGGTCACATGCAGCCGCGGCTTCACACGGGGGCCGGGCCGAGAGTGAAGACGGCTCTACGGCTGCTCTACGCTGTGCTGCGGGCGGGAGGTGAGTGCCGGTGACAGCGTAAGTGCTGTGGGGTAGGGTAAGTAGCCTTGGAGCGGGTGGCTGAACTTGGGTGGTGGCTTTCCTTGCATGCCTTGTGTGTCTTCTGGGAGTGTCATGGGCTTGTAGCCGACCTCAGTGGTTGTTTCAGGCATCCACTACAGTAAGTTTCCCTGATATTCCCAGCACCATTCACAACTAGACCAATCTAAGGATCTACAAGAATATAGCATGAATCAATTGTGCAGGCACTGCTGCTACCTGTGGTACACCCGCTACTTCTGGGATAATCCTGTCAAGCTGCCTAAAACGTCTGCTTCCATCATAAGCATATATACAAGTGATCTGAGCCAGGGCTACATCATATAAGGCTAGAAATGAGAAAACACACCGGCATCCTAAATCGCAGCACTGCTGACGCCTAACCCTAACCTCCCCCCAGCAGTGCCTAAACCTAACCTCCCCCCAGCAGTGCCTATACCTAACCCCCTTACCCACAGCCTAAACCTAACCTACCCCCAGCATGGCCCAAACTTACCCACAGCCTAACCCTAACCTCCCCCCAGCAGTGCCTAAACCTGACCTCCCTTACCCACAGTCTAACCCTAACCTCCCCTCGGCAGTGCCAAAACCTAACCCCCCTTACCCACAGCCTAACCCTAACCACCCCCCTTACCCACAGCCTAATCCTAACCTCCCCCCAGCAGTGCCTAACCACCCCCCTTACCCACAGCCTAACCCTAACCTCCCCCCAGCAGTGCCTAAACCTAACCACACCCCTTACCCACGGCCTAAACCTAACCTCCCCCCAGCAGTGCCTAACCCTAACCCTCCCTTACCCACACCCTAACCTCCCCCCAGCAGTGCCTAACCCTAACCCCCCCTTACCCACAGCCTAAACCTAACCTTCCACCAGCAGTGCCTAAACCTAACCACCCCCCCTTACCCACAGCCTAACCCTAACCTCCCCCCAGCAGTGCCTAACCACCCCCTTACCCACAGCCTAAAATTAACCCCGTTACCCACAGCCTAACGCTAACCTTCACACAGCAGTGCCTAAACCTAACCCCCCTTAACCACAGCCTAACCCTAACCTCCGCCTAGCAGTGCCTAAACCTAACCCCCCTTACCCACAGCCTAACCCTAACCTCCCCCCAGCAGTGCGTAACCCTAACCCCCCTTACCCACAGTCTAAACCTAACCCCCCTTACCCACAGCCTAACCCTAACCTCCCCCCAGCAGTGCGTAACCCTAACCCCTCTTACCCACAGCCTAACCCTAACTTCTCCCAGCAGTGCCTAAACCTAACCCCCCTTACCCACAGCTTAACCCTAACCTCCCCCCAGCAGTGCCTAACCCTAACCTCCCTTACCCACAGCCTAACTCTAACCTCCCCCCAGCAGTGCCTAACCACCCCCTTACCCACAGCCTAACCCTAACCCTCCCCTTACCCACAACCTAAACCTAACCCCCCCTTACCTACAACCTAAACCTAACCACCCCCCTTACCCACAGCCTAACTCTAACCTCCCCCCCTTAGCGCCTAACCTTATTCCCCCTCTCTGCAGCCTAACCCTAACCTCCCCCACCCCATACCCTAACCCCCCCCTGGGTGTGCCTAAACCTACCCCCCCTTCCGCACGCTAAACCTGTGGCAGCAGTGCCTACTTACCTTCAGGATCCTGACTGTCAGGATATCGTAGTCGATCTCCTTATCTCCTCGGGATGCCGGCATCGGTATTCTGGCGGCTGTCGGGATTCTGGCGTCGGTATTACGGCTGCCGGGATCCTGAATGCATACCTCCGGTATGATAACAGCCCAGCAGCATTGTCACCCTCTCGCTCCCCCTGTAACACTTTTGTAGCGTCTAAGGCCCTTATTCCGAGTTGATAGCTCGCTAGCTATTTTTTGCAGCGCAGCGATCAGATAGTCGCTGCCTATAGGGGAGTGTATATTCATTTTGCAGTGTGCGATCGCTTGTGCGGCGGAGCGTTGCAAAAACATTTTGTGCTGTTTCTAAGCAGCTCTGGACTTACTCAGCCGCTGCGATCATTTCTGTCTTTTTGGAGCCGGAATGGACGTCAGACACCCGCCCTGCAAACGCCTGGACACCCCTGCGTTTTCCCAAACACACCCAGAAAACTGTCAATTGCCACCCACAAACGCCCTCTTCCTGTCAATCACCTTGCGACCGGCATTGCGAATGGATTCTACGTTAAATCCATCGCACAGCAACGATTCGCTTTGTACCTGTACGACCCGCCTGAGTATTGGGGTGCATACACATGCGCAGTAGTAATCTGTTCACGGTGCTGCGAAAAACTGCAGCGAGCGAGCAACTCAGAATGACCCCTAAATCCAGTCTGGGGCTTCTATTATAGCAGCACCATAAACCCATTACATATATTAAATGTATTTATTGTCCTGTTTTTTTAATCATATAAGTGCTCTACCTGGCGCAATGTGTATAACGCGCTCTACCTGGCGCAATGTGTATAACGCGCTCTACCTGGCGCAATGTGTATAACGCGCTCTACCTGGCGCAATGTGTATAACGCGCTCTACCTGCTGCAATGTGTATAACGTGCTCTACCTGGTGTAATGTGTATAACGTGCTCTACCTGGTGCAATGTGTATAACGCGCTCTACCTGCTGCAATGTGTATAACGTGCTCTACCTGGTGTAATGTGTATAACGTTTTCTACCTGGTGCACTGTGTATAACGTGCTCTACCTGGCGCAATGTGTATAACGCGCTCTACCTGGCGCAATGTGTATAACGCGCTCTACCTGGCGCAATGTGTATAACGCGCTTTACCTGGCGCAATGTGTATAACGCGCTCTACCTGCTGCAATGTGTATAACGCGCTCTACCTGCTGCAATGTGTATAACGCGCTCTACCTGGTGCAATGTATATAACGCGCTCTACCTGGCGCAATGTGTATAACGCGCTCTACCTGGCGCAATGTGTATAACGCGCTCTACCTGGCGCAATGTGTATAACGCGCTCTACCTGCTGCAATGTGTATAACGTGCTCTACCTGGTGCAATGTATATAACGCGCTCTACCTGCTGCAATGTGTATAACGTGCTCTACCTGGTGTAATGTGTATAACGTTTTCTACCTGGTGCACTGTGTATAACGTGCTCTACCTGGCGCAATGTGTATAACGCGCTCTACCTGGCGCAATGTGTATAACGCGCTCTACCTGGCGCAATGTGTATAACGCGCTTTACCTGGCGCAATGTGTATAACGCGCTCTACCTGCTGCAATGTGTATAACGCGCTCTACCTGGTGTAATGTGTATAACGTGCTCTACCTGGTGCAATGTATATAACGCGCTCTACCTGCTGCAATGTGTATAACGTGCTCTACCTGGCGCAATGTGTATAACGTGCTCTACCTGGTGCAATATGTATAACGTGCTCTACCTGGTGCAATGTGTATAACACGCTCTACCTGCTGCAATGTGTATAACGTGCTCTACCTGCTGCAATGTGTATAACGTGCTCTACCTGGTGTAATGTGTATAACGTGCTCTACCTGGTGCAATGTATATAACGCGCTCTACCTGCTGCAGTGTGTATAACGTGCTCTACCTGGTGCAATGTGTATAACGTGCTCTACCTGGTGCAATGTGTATAACACGCTCTACCTGCTGCAATGTGTATAACGTGCTCTACCTGCTGCAATGTGTATAACGTGCTCTACCTGCTGCAATGTGTATAACGTGCTGTACCTGGAGCAAAGTGTATAACGTGCTCTACCTGCTGCAATGTGTATAACGTGCTCTACCTGCTGCAATGTGTATAACGTGCTCTACCTGCTGCAATGTGTATAACGTGCTCTACCTGGTGCAATGTGTGTAACGTGATCTATCTGGTGCAATGTGTATAACGTGCTCTACCTGCTGCAATGTATATAACGTGCTCTACCTGGTGCAATGTGTGTAACGTGATCTATCTGGTGCAATGTGTATAACATTCTCTACCTGCTGCAATGTGTATAACGTGCTCTACCTGCTGCAATGTGTATAACGTGCTCTACCTGGTGCAATGTGTATAACGTGCTCTACCTGGTGCAATGTGTGTAACGTGATCTATCTGGTGCAATGTGTATAACATTCTCTACCTGCTGCAATGTGTATAACGTGCTCTACCTGCTGCAATGTGTATAACGTGCTCTACCTGCTGCAATGTGTATAACGTGCTCTACCTGGTGCAATGTGTATAACGTGCTCTACCTGGTGCAATGTGTATAACGTGCTCTACCTGGTGCAATGTGTATAACGTGCTCTACCTGCTGCAATGTGTATAACGTGCTCTACCTGGTGCAATGCGTAGAACACGCTCTACCTGGCGCAATGTGTAGAACGCGCTCTACCTGGCGCAAAGTGCTTCCAAGCCTTTTCTTATATTACGTAGGTGTTCACCCATTCTAATCTTTAGAGCCTTACTGGTCCGACCTATATAAAATTTATCACAACTGCACCTAATACAATAGATCATATTTACTGAATGACAAGTAATGAAGTCCTTAATGGATACGTCCTTCGACAATTGGATAGAGAGGCCGCTGACCTCCTTCCGCCGGAAGCGGAACAAATGTCGGACACTGTTCCACCCAGTAAATTAGAACCTGTCCTTGCAGGTGGGAATGGACACACTGGAATGGACTTTTTCGGACAGGATTTTCATTACTGGGTATGAGGTTCATAGAAAGTAGTAGGTCTTTGTCTGGTATTAGGTTTTACACAAGTTTACCAATTGGAGTTCATCAAGTGGGGTATAAATATTCCCACAGCACAACAACCTCCTACACCTTGAAAAAGAGCCTAGAGCTATCGAAACGCGTTGGTGGAGGAAACGGGAGGACACGTGGATCGCTCACTTGCCTGTATGACGGTTCCTGGGGACGCCTAGACCAGTTCATTACATGCCTTTGTCATTTTTATGTTGTCTTACAGTGATATCCAAGTAAACGGAATCGACATATGTAATGATTCATTTATGACATTGAAGCGCCCTGACCTGTATGGTAAAATTGCCTTTTTCCTTGTTGATTGAAGTGTTGGTGACACTTTATTACCAATAGGACACGGCTGCTAATAGCGCACAGTCTGTTACCACAAATATTTGTAGTTTCTTCCATAAATAGGTCTTGTATAATTTGGAGGTGTGCTTTGGGTCATTGTCCTGTTGTAGGAGGAAACTGGCTCCAGTCAAGCGCTGTCCACAGGGTATGGCATGACATTGCAAAATGGTGTGATAGCCTTCCTTATTGAAAATCCCTTTTACCTTGTACAAATCTCCCACTTTACCAGCACCAAAGCAGCTCCAGACCATCACATTACCTCCACCATGCTTGACAGATGGCGTCAGGCACTCTTCCAGCATCTTTTCACTTGTTCAGAGTCTCACAAATGTTCTTCTGTATGATCCAAACACCTCAAGCTTCAATTCATCTGTCCATAACACTTTTTCTCTTACGTCCTAGAGGATGCTGGGGACTTCGTAAGGACCATGGGATATAGACGGGCTCCGCAGGAGACATAGGCACCTAAAAAGAACTTTTAGTATGGGTGTGCACTGGCTCCTCCCTCTATGCCCCTCCTCCAGACCTCAGTTAGATTCTGTGCCCAGAGGAGAATGAGTGCACTGCAGAGAGCTCTCCTGAGTTTTCTGTGGAAAAATAATTTTGTTAGGGTTTTTTATTTTCAGGGAGTCCTGTTGGCAACAGGCTCCCTGCATCGTGGGACTGAGGAGAGAGAAGCAGACCTACTTAACTGATAGGCTCTGCTTCTTAGGCTACTGGACACCATTAGCTCCAGACGTAGTCGTAACACAGGTCTCACCCTGGGGTTCGTCTCAGAGCCGAGCCACCGTCCTCCTCACAGATGCCGGAAGATAGAAGCCGGGTGAGTATGAGAAACAAGAAGACATCTCAGGCAGTAGAAGACTTCAGATCTTCATGAGGTAAGGCACGCAGCGGTAAGCAGGGCGCCATTGCTCCCATACACAACACACAGAGGCAGCACTGATGGGTGCAGGGTGCAGGGGGGGCGCCCTGGGCAGCAATAATCCTCGTTTTAGGCAATAAAGGGTCTAATTAGGCTGCGGAGGCAGCAAATAGACAATCCCCCCGCCATTTTATGAAAATTGTACAGGGAGCGAAGCCCGCCGCTGGGGGGGCGGAGCTTGATCCCTCAGCACTAACCAGCGCCATTTTCTCTACAGAGCTGCATGACACACACTGGCTCCCCGGACTCTACCCTGCTGAACGCTTCAGAGGCTGGAAAAAGAAAGGAGGGGCACATTGGTAACGCAGTGAGTGGGAAATTGGATAGTTATAATATAGAAAAGCGCTGTCTGGTTTTTTCCGGTGTTATTTAGGAGCTGGGTGTGTGCTGGCATACTCTCTCTCTGTTTCTCCTAAGGGCCTGGTTGGGGTTTTGTCCCCTTATAGGTATATCCCTGTGTGTGTGTGTGTGGGGTGTTGGTACGTGTGTGTCAACATGTCTGAAGCGGAAGGCTTCTCCAAGGAGGAGGTGGCGCAGATGAGTGGTGTGTCCCCGTCGGTGGTGCCGACTCAGGAATGGATGGACATGTGGCATATGTTGAATGCAAGTGTGGCATCTTTACATAAAAGGCTTGATAAGGCTGAATCAGGGGAGGCATCAGGGGGTCAATCCTCAAATTGGACCGACTCACAGGGCCCGTCAGGGTCTCAAAAGCGTCCCTTAGCACAAATTGTGGACACAACTACCGACACGGACTCTGATGAAGCTAAATTGCACCCTAAGGTGACAGAGCATTCAGTGTATGATTATAGCAATAAGAGATGTGTTGCATATTGCTGATAAACCCTATGTTCCTGACACGAGGGTACACATGTTTAAGGGAAAGAAACAGATTCTAAATTTTCCCCCATCTCATAAACTTAATGAGTTTTTTGAAAAAGCTTGGGAGACCGCAGATCCCCCAAATAATTAATATGGCATACCCCTTCCCTACACAGGACAGGGTACGTTGGGAATCCCCTCCCACTGTGGACAAGGCTTTAACGCGCCTGTCACAGAAAGTGGCGCTACCGTCTCCAGACACAGCGGCCCTCAAGGATCCTGCGGATCGCAGGCAGGAGACTGCTTTAAAGTCTATTTATGCACATACGGGAGCTGTGCTAAGACCAACAATTGCGTCGGCATGGGTATGTAGCGCAATCTCAGCCTGGACAGATAATCTGACAGCTGACATTGATACCATGGATAGAGATACTGTTTTGTTAGTTCTAGCCCGTATCAAAGACGCAGTCTTGTATATGAGAGACGCTTAAAGGGACATTGGATTACTGGCTTCCAGAGCCAGCGAGAAGATCCTTATGGACCCACCAATGGACGGGTGATGCGGATTCGAAAAAGCATATGGAGGTTCTACCCTATAAGGGTGACGTGTTGTTTGGGGATGGGCTGGCGGACCTGGTTTCCACAGCTACCGCAGGTAAATCTAATTTTTTACCGTTTATTCCCCAACAGCAGAAGAAAACACCACTATATCAGATGCAGTCCTTTCGGTCGCAAAAGTCCAGAAGAGGTCGGGGATCCTCCTACCTTGCCAGAGGTAAGGGCAGAGGGAAAAGAAAAACCTGCTTCACCTGGTACCCAGGAACAAAAGTCCTCCCCGGCTTCTACAAAACCCACTGCATGACGCTGGGGCTCCCCTGCGGGAGTCCGCACCGGTGGGGGCACATCTTCGACTGGTCAGCCAGGTCTGGGTCAGCTCAGACCTGAATCCTTGGGCGTTGGAAATAGTTTCCCAGGGATACAAACTGGAATTCGAAGAGGTGCCCCCACGCCGATTTTTCAAGTCGGCCTTACCAGCTTCTACCCCAAAACGGAAGGTAGTGTTAGCTGCAATTCAAACGCTGTGTCAACAGTAAGTAATTATCAGGGTTCCCTTGAACCAGCAGGGAAGAGGGTACTACTCAACCCTCTTTGTGGTCCCGAAACCGGATGGTTCAGTCAGACCTATTTTGAATCTAAAGTCCCTAAACCTGTACATGAAAAGATTCAAATTCAAGATGGAATCGCTCAGGGCGATAATAGCCAGCATGGAGGAGGGGGAGTTTATGGTGTCTCTGGACATAAAGGATGCTTACCTTCATGTCCCCATATATCCTTCCCATCAGGAGTACCCGAGATTCGCTGTACAGGATTGTCATTACCAATTTCAGATGTTGCCGTTTGGGCTTTCCACGGCCCCAAGGATTTTCACCAAGATAACGGCGGAAATGATGGTGGTCCTGCGCAAGCATGGAGTCACAATTATCCCATACTTGGACGATCTCCTGATAAAGGCGAGATCAAGAGAGCAATTACTGAGCAATATTATCTAATATCCAATTAAGCTGGTGCGGGACTTCTTTGTTGTCTTTTCATCCTCTGTCCAACGTCTGTGTTCTTTTGCCCATATTAATCTTTTCCTTTTATTGGCGTTTTCTTTGCCACTCTGCCTAGAAGGCCAGCATCCCGGAGTCGCCTCTTCACTGTAAACATTGACAATGGCATTTTGTGGGTACCATTTAATGAAGCTGCCAGTTGAGGACCTGTGAGCTGTCTATGTATCAAACTAGAGACTCTAATGTACTGGTCTTCTTGCTCAGTTGTGCACCGGGGCCTCCCACTTCTCTTTCTACTCTGGTTAGAGCCTGTTCTCTGAAGGGAGTAGGACACACCGTTGTAGGAAATGTTCAGTTTCTCAGCAAGTTCTCGCATGGAATAGCCTTCATTTCTAAGAACAAGAATAGACTGTCGAGTTTCACAAGAAAGTTCTCTTTTCTTTGCCACTTTGAGAGTATAATCAAACCCACAAATGTGATGCTCCAGACACTCAACTAACTCAAAGATAGCCCAGTGTTATAGCTTCTCTAACGAGCAAACCCGTTTTCAGCTGTGCTAACATAACTGCACAAGGGTTTTCTAATCATCCATTAGTCTTCTACCGTGATCAGCAAACACAATGTACCATTAGAACACTGGAGTGATGGTTGCTGGAAATGGGCCTCTATACATCTATGTAGATATTCCATTAAAAACCAGACGTTTGCAGCTAGTACAGTCATTTACCATATCAACAATGTATAGAGTGTATTTCTGATTATTTAATGTTATCTTCATTGAAAAAAAACAGTGCTTTTCCTTAAAAAATTAAATGTCTAAGTGATCCCAAACTTTTGAACGGTAGTGTATGATCTGGTGCACCTGAAGATGGGAACCGGACCACTAGCTCAGGAGATCCAATTAAAATGTTCTGGCGTGGAACCTTCAGTACTGGATCGCCTTGTATGAGGCCAACATCTTTCCCAACAATCTTATGCAAAGATGGATGGAGATCTGATTCGGTTGTAGAACCGCTCGGGCCACATCCTGGAGCATCCTTGCCTTGTCCTCTGGGAGGAACACTTTCTGAGCCACTGTATCCAGAAACATTCCCAGGAACTGGAGCTACTGAGTAAGCTCCTGTTCCTGGGAATGTTTCTCAGAAGTAGGGACTTCTGTAAATTGAGGATCCACCCATGATGTGACAGAAGCTGAATAGTGCGGCCTATATTGAGCAATAGAAGCTCCCTGGATCTCACTTTTATCAAGAGCTCGTCTAGGTAAGGGACAATATTGATCCCCTGGACTCGGAGCTGGAACATCATCTCCGCCGTCACCTTTGTGAAGACCCTTGGAGCTGTGGCCAGGCCGAAGGGTAGCGCCTGGAACGGGTAGTGATCATTCAAGCAGGGCAAACCGTAGGTAAGCCTGGTGAGACAGCCATATCGGTATATGGAGATGAGCATCATTTATATCAACAAAACCATGAACTCTTGTTCTTCCAGACCCACAATCATTGCTCACAAGGATTCCATTGTGAACTTGAAAACCTTTAGTTAGGCCTACTTTAGTTCCAGCGGCGGGGAGCTGCTTTCAGTGGGTCCTTGGGCGCGTGTGCGGCATCCGGAGGTCGGGGGCCGGGTGTTGCGACGGGAAGTTGCTGCAGCAGAGCCCTCTGGCGGTGACTGTCTCAGGAAGGCAAGGCCGGAGCTGGGTTAGCTTAAGTGCTGCAGCTGAGAATATCCCCAGTGCTGGGGGTGGCCATGTTGGAGACCTGAGATTTGCCAATGAAATCCACACTCTGTATCCAGCCAATCCAGTGTAGTCTACCCTTATAAAGGGGGGCTGGCTCAGGGAGAGTTCCAGTGTTTCAAGTTACTTTCCTGTGAAAGGTGCTCCAGCTCTGTGTTCCCAGGCTGCTCCTGGTTCCCCGGTTCCGGTTGCTATCATCTGTCCATGACCCATCACTGCTGCAGTCCTGTTGTTTGACCCGTCGCCACTCATGGAGGCTCTCACGGGGGTCCCGGTCGTTAAGGGGCTTCGGGTGCTAAACAGTGGTTCCTGCGAGTATCTTGCAAGCTCAAGCCACAGTCTTCACTTCTTCCAGATCGGAGTTCTTCAGCCTCACTTTCCAAGCCCAAGCCACAGTCTTCATTTCTTCAAAGTCAGAGTTTCTCAGCCTCGTCTACCAGTCACAAGCCACAGTCTTTCAGTTCTTCAAAAACCCAGTCTCCTTCAGCCTTGTCTACCAACCACAAACCCCAGTCTTTCAGTTCCTCAAATACCGGTGATCTTCAGCTCCATTCCTCACCTCGTTTAATTACAGACTTCAGTTCATTCATCCGTGTCTTTCAATTCCTCAAGTATCGGTGTACAGTTGTTTCTTCATTAAAAACACAGTTATCCTTCTACAGAGTTCTCATTCTTTTTATGCCCTCCAGCCAACTCTAACACCCACTAGTCCTCCACTTCATGAGGAAAAACTACATTCAACCTCCTTGTCTACTTCCTACACAGTCAGCTGTCCTCCCAGCCCAAGGTTGATTGTCGGAACCCCAATCTCCGCCGAGCATGACAACGCAGTCGAGATCCCCTCAGGGTTGGGGGGGGGGGGGCACCATCATGCCGAGGCCCTAGTGGAAGCTGAACTGGTGCTTTGTTACCGAGAACCTGTGGCGGCCGGTCTTGTCTCTGGTGCCTCTCGCCGCGTTTGAGGTGCCTCCGGCTCTTGATCTGAACCTGGCAGTCCGAAAGGATTGGGTAGACCTCCCTGGGTAGGAACGCCTGGCCAGTGGGGCCCCAGAGGGGAGAAACGTGGATTTACTCGCAGTAACCTTTGAAATTCATGTATCCAACTCAACCCCAAATAGCAACTCCCCTGAGAAAGGAAGAGACTCCACACTCTGCGCTTGGAATCTGCGTCCGCTATCCACTGATGCAGCCACAAAGTTCTGCGCGCCGACACTGCCATGGCAGTAGTCCTAGCGTTAATAGCACCTATCCCCTTGAGAGAGTCACACAGGACATATGCAGTGTCCTTAATGTGCTTTATGAGAGTCACCAGAGACATATCTCCAGCAAGGCTTTCTTGAATTCGAGTCGCCCATGTATGAATGGCATGTGTCATCCGGCAACCCGCTATCACAGGTCTTTGTGATACACCAGCTGCTGTGTAAATAGACTTTAATGTAGTCTCTATTTTCCTATCCCCAGGGTCCTTTAATGCAGAGGAGCCAGGGACTGGTAATAGCACTTTCTTTGATAGGCGAGAGACTGATACGTCTACTGCCGGGGGCTCTCCCCAGTGTTTCCTGCCTTCTGGAGTAAATGGGAAAGTGTACATAAACAGTTTTGTCACCTGGTAATTTTTGTCAGGATTTTTCCAGGTTAACTTAAACATGTCATCTAGTTCCTTAGAATCAGGGAAAGTGACACTTATTTCTTTTTCTGTGCTAATAAAAACAACTGCGGCACTGCAGCGTCTTCCAAAGGGACTTTTATCACATCCCTGATAGCAAGTATAAGGGGCTCAATACCCTGTGCAGAAGGTGAATCCTCTGTAATAGGATCCCATTCCTCCCCCTCCTCATGCACCTCATCCTCAGATTCTGAGAGTAAATCAGGCAGCCCACAATTATGTTGCCCTGAACTAGGGAGGGGGGAGGGGGGGCTGTTTATCATCTGCCCTTGCAGCTAGGACTGCTACAGCCTGCTGCAGTTATTGTGTCTTTTGATTATTAGCAGTGAGCTGGGATGACATGTCCGCCATCATGATTTTTATGGCACTGAGCCAGGATGGCTCCTGACCCTCCTCACTAACTTGGGAGGACTGGCTGCATTGTTCACGAGAGGGAACCAGCCGCAGAGGGAGAGAATCTGGTGTGACATACACTGCATAATTAGTGTTTTACCATGTTTACAGTAGACACACACACACACACACACACACACACACACACACACACACACACACACACACACACACGTATATTGAATAGCAAGCCTGCCCAGACTGGTATGTGAGGAGAGACAGAGAGAGAGGAACAGCACACCCAAAAAGCCTGTCAGACTCCGTGAGACTGCAGGCTGTCTGTATCACAGTATAACACCAGAGTCTTGTCCTTTTCAGGACACTATAGTGTGTATAATAGCGGCTCTCCCCCTTATTTACACCCCTGTACCAGTTTCCTGTGTATCCTGAGTGTCTGCAGGAGCTGTGTGTCCTTGCTGCTGCAGCTGTAAGCAGAGGAAAGTGCCAAAACGCCACTGGTCCCGCTCTGAGGAAGCTCCGCCCCCTGTAATGGCGCTGGAGCTCTACAGATATTTATACTGGCAAATGTCTCCTAACAGGTGTAAAATGTAACATGAATGCCTGTTTCCACCACCGCTGGCCAGTGTACACAGGGGGGCTATAGCGGATCCCTCCGTAAAGCGTCTGTATGCCGCCCCTGTAATCGCGCCGCACCAAGAGCCGGGGGATCCCCTGGTTTGTACTCACCACTCTTCTTCCCTCCCGGCATTGTTAGGGGTGTGCGGCGTGCTGCGTTTGGTAAGGTGCAATGCCCTGCGGTACCAACAACCTCTCAGGACGGTGGTCCTGCAGCGGGGAAGCGGCTCTGACGCCTGAAGAGACCGGTAACCCCCCCCCCCCCCCCCCAACTCCCTCAGTGCAGGTATACTGTTTCCCAAACAGCATACTGACAATAACGTTTAAAATAAACTAAAGAAAAACTTCTGGAGCTCCAGAGCGGCATCCTCTCCTGGGGCACATAGTTATAAACTGGATGTAGGAGGGGGCATAGAGGGGAGGAGCCAGCACACCCAATGGAAGAACTTTAAAGTGCACCGGCTCCTTTGGACCCATCTATACCCCATTGCAATAAGTCCCCAATATCCCTTGTGGATGTTAGAGAAAAAATAAATAAAGAGGAGTATAATAGGGGCTGATGGCACCTGATGTATGAGATACACCAGAGAGTGTGGGGAGGAGACTGGTCAGATCTCTGGGCTGGTAACACACAGTGACATGATGTGAGGGGGAGAGCAGGAGTATAATAGGGGCTGATGGCTCCTGATGTATGAGATACACCAGAGAGTGTGGGGAGGAGACTGGTCAGATCTCTGGGCTGGTAACACAGTGACATGATGTGAGGGGAGAGCAGGAGTATAATAGGGTCTGATGGCTCCTGATGTATGAGATACACCAGAGAGTGTTGGGAGGAGACTGGTCAGATATCTGGGCTGGTAACACACAGTGACATGATGTGAGGGGGAGAGCAGGAGTATAATAGGGGCTGATGGCTCCTGATGTATAAGATACACCAGAGAGTGTGAGGAGGAGACTGGTCAGATCTCTGGGCTGGTACCACACAGTGACATGATGCGAGAGGAAAGCAGGAGTATAATAGGGGCTGATGGCTCCTGATGTATGAGATACACCAGAGTGTGTGGGGAGGAGACTGGTCAGATCTCTGGGCTGGTAACACACAGTGACATTATGTGAGTGGGGAGCAGGAGTATAATAGGGGCTGATGGCTCCTGATGTATGAGATACACCAGAGAGTGTGGGGAGGAGACTGGTCAGATCTCTGGGCTGGTAACACACAGTTACATGATGTGAGGGGGAGAGCAGGAGTATAATAGGGGCTGATGGCTCCTGATGTATGAGATACATCAGAGAGTGTGGGGAGGAGACTGGTCAGATCTCTGGGCTGGTAACACACAGTGACATGATGTGAGGGGGAGAGCAGGAGTATAATAGGGGCTGATGGCCCCTGATGTATGAGATACACCAGAGTGTGGGGAGGAGACTGGTCAGATCTCTGGGCTGGTAACACACAGTGACATTATGTGAGTGGAGAGCAGGAGTATAATAGGGGCTGATGGCTCCTGACTCCCCCACTGGGAAAATACATATTCCTCATTAGTCTGTACTGACAGAGGAGGGTGTAGGATAAGAGATTCCTGTAATCACTGAGTAAGGAGAATGTGTGTTTATTACTCACCTGTGGTGATATCTGTAGGGATCTCCTCCTCCTTACACTGCTGATCTCCCCTCACATACGTCTCTTCTTCTTCCTCTGTATCTTCTACCTTTATAACAGTTAGATACATCTCTTCTTCATCTGTATCTTCTGCCTTTATAACAGTTAGATACTTCTCTTCTTCTCCCTCTATATTTTCTGTTTTAATATCAGACAGACGTTCTACCTAAAAAAAAAAAAAAAAAAAAAAGCAAAAACCCGAGATTTTACTGTTAAATCTTTCTGCGAGGTACACTGGGTTCCACAGGGAATAACATTGGGGTGTAAAGTATGATCTTGATCCGAGCAACCAGCAGGCTAAAAGCTTTGACTGTTCCCAGAATGCATAGTGCTGCCTCCTCTATAACCCCGCCTCCATGCAGAGGAGTTCAGTTTTTGTTAACCAGTCCAATGCAGTAGCAGGTAAGAGAGACGACAATCATTAGTAGCCACATACACCACATTCTCACGACAGGAGAAGGTGTCAGCGGCTAATGCCATACCAACCAAAAGAAGCCAAGTGCGTCAGGGTGGGCGCCCTGTGGAACCCAGTGTACCTCGCATAAAGAGACTTAACAACTGTAAGTTCTTACCATAAATCTTGTTTTCGGCTGCGGGATACACTGGGTTCCACAGGGAACAACATCGGGGATGTCCTAAAGCAGTTCCTCATGGGAGGGGATGCACTGTAGCGGGCACAAGAACCCGTCGTCCAAAGGAAGCATCCTGGGAGGCGGAAGTATCGAAGGCATAGAACCTTATGAACGTGTTCACTGAGGACCAAGTAGCCACCTTGCACAATTGTTCAAGGGTCGCACCACGGCGGGCCGCCCAAGAAGGTCCAACAGATAGAGTAGAATGGGCATTGATAGTCGCAGGAGCTGGACCACCAGCCTGTACATAAGCATGCGCAATCACCATTCTAATCCATCTGGCCAAGGTCCGCTTGTGAGCAGGACAGCCACATTTGTGAAAACCAAACAGTACAAAGAGAGAATCAGACTTCCGAATGGAGGCAGTTCTCTTCACATAGATACGTACCAAATTCAAAGACCGCTCTTTGGAAGACAATTTAGGAGAGGCAAAGGCCGGAACCACAATCTCATGATTAAGTTGGAAAGAAGAAACCACCTTAGGTAGGTACCCGGGACGTGTTCTATGAACCGCCCGCTCACGGTGAAAAATCAGATATGGAGACCTACAAGACAAGGCACCCAAATCCGACACCCATCTAGCAGAGGCAATAGCCAGCAAAAAACAGAGACCCTTGTAATGCCTCCAGAACCACCGACAAGTCCCAAGAAGCCACAGGCGGGACGTAAGGAGGTTGAATCTGCAACACACCCTGAGTGAATGTATGATCAGGTAGAGTCGCAATTTTCCTCTGCAACCAAACCGACAAGGCAGAAATATGAACATTGATGGAGGCCAGACGAAGGCCTAAGTCCAGGCCCTGTTGTAGAAAGGCCAAAAGTTTGGCCGTACTAAATTGGTAAGCATCATGATTGTTAGTGGTGCACCAAGCAAAGTAATTCCAGACCCTATGATAAACCAGAGCAGAAACCGGTTTCGAGGCCTTCAACATGGTTTGAATGATCGCCTCAGAAAATCCTTTAGCCCTCAGAATGGAAGCTCCAAGAGCCACGCAGTCAAAGCTAACTGGGCCAAATCATGATATACACAGGGGCCCTGAACGAGGAGATCTGGGCGCTGCGGAAGTAGAAGGGGACGCTCTATCAATAGACCCTGAAGGTCTGAGAACCAATGCCGTCTGGGCCACGCTGGAGCGATCAGAAGTAGGATTCCTCCTTCTTGCTTGAACTTCCTTATTACTCTGGGCAGGAGTGACCACGGAGGGAACACGTATGGCAGCTGAAAGTTCCATGGAACTGCCAATGTGTCCACGAACGCTGCTTGAGGATCCCTTGTCCCGAAGACCGGAAAATTGTGATTGTGTCAAGACGCCATCAGGTCCACATCTGGGAGGCCCTATTTTTCCACGAGGAGTTGAAATACTTCTGGATGGAGGCTCCACTCTCCGGCGTGTACATCTTGACGACTGAGGAAGTCTGCTTCCCAGTTTAGGACCCCCTGAATGAACACTATAGCTGGCAGATGGCGTTCCGCCCACTGAAGAATCATTGATACTTCCCTCATTGCCATGCGGCTTCGAGTGCCACCTTGACTATTTATGTACACCACCGTGGTGGCGTTGTCCGACTGTACTTGAACAGGTCTGTTCTGTATCAATTGCTGGGCCAAGTTCAGTGCATTGAACACCACACCGCCTGCAGTTCCAGAATGTTTATCGGGAGGAGAGACTCCTCCTTGGTTCACCGAACCTGAAGGAACTGATGCTCCAAAATCACGCCCCAACCTCTCAGACTGACATTCATCGTCAGAAGGACCCAGTTGGAGATCCAGAAGGGACGACCCCTGCTCGGGACGACCCCTGCTCGGGACGACCCCTGCTCAATCGTTGGTCCTGTAGCCACCAGCTTAGTGACAGACGGACCTCTGGAGACAAGGAGATCATATGAGACCTGATCCGGTGAGGCAGGCCATCCCACTTGGCAAGTATCAATTTCTGCAGAGTGCGGAAATGGAATTGAGCGTACTCCACCATGTCGAACGCAGACACCATGAGACCTAGCACTTGCATAGCCGAATGTATCGACACTTGCGGATGAGATAGAATGCATTGAATCCTGTCCTGAAGCTTCAGGACATTCTCCTGAGACAAGAACAACCGCTGGTTGTGAGTGTCCATCAACGCCCCCAGGTGCACCATGCTCTGAGCAGGGACCAGGGAAGATTTCTTCCAGTTGATGAGCCACCCGTGGGCTTGCAGAAACTGGAGCGTCATATCTATGTGGCGTAGGAGAATTTCTGCGGAATTCGCCAGGATCAACAAGTTGTCCAGATACAGTAGGATCCTGACCCCTTGACGGCGGAGTACAGCCGTCATTAGCGCCATGACCTTGGTGAAGACTCGCGGGGCCGTGGTCAAACCAAAAGGTAACGCCCGAAATTGGTAATGGAGGTTGCCAACAGCAAAACCTCAGGTACTGCTGATGCGACATTGCGATACGAATATGCAGGTAAGCATCCTGTATGTCCAGGGAGACCATATAATCCTCGGGCTCCAAGGCCAGAACAATAGAGCGGAGAGCTTCCATACGAAACTTGGAGAATCTCACATATTTGTTCAAGGACTTGATGTAGAGAATGGGCAGAGAGGACCCATTCGGTTTCGGGACTAGGAACAGCAGTGAATAGTACCTCTTGCCTCTCTGAACCAGAGCCACCTGTCCAGGAGGGACTGTACCACCGAAAGAAGAGTTTTTGCCTTCACCTGATCCGAAGGGACGTCTGTCAGGCAAAATAGACGAGGGGGACGACTTTTGAAGGATACGGCGTAACCTCGAGTGACGACTTCCTGTATCAAGGCATCGGAAGTGGTCTTCAACCATTCCTGGGTAAACCCTAGAAGTCGGCCCCCCACTGGGATCCCCCAGAGGGAGGCCCTCCCCGCCATGCAGCAGGCCGACGGGCAGCCCAAGCCCATTAAGGTTTGGGCTTAGTGGGTTTGGAAGTGCGAACCTGTTTCGGGTACGCCTGACTTTTTGCTTTCCCTGAAGGATGAAAGGAAGTACTCTTAGCCTTCGGTACCAAAGGAGCAGTACTAGGTAGACACGCTGTTTTAGCAGAAGCTAAGTCAGCCACTATCTTGTTGAGGTCTTCTCCAAAAAGAATGTCTCCCTTAAAAAGGGAGCACATCCAGAGTTTTCTTAGACTCCAGATCCACAGACCAGGATCGTAATCAAAGAATTCGGCGAGCCAAAATGGACGCAGTAGAAGCCTTGGCCGCCAGAATACCGGCATCAGAAGCCGCCCCCTTAATGTAATGAGAAGCTGTGACAATATACGATAGACATTGTCTAGCACTATCAGAAAAGTTGGAAGGCAGCTCCGCTTCCACCTACTGAGCCCACGCTTCAATAGCCTCTCCAGCCCATGTCGCTGCAAGAGTGGGCCGACACACAGCTCCTGCTAGGGTGTAAATTGCCTTTAAACAACCCTCCACACGCTTATCCGTCGGTTCTTTCAGAGACGTTACGGTAGTTACAGGCAGAGCCGAGGATACCACCAGCCGCACCACCTGTGAATCGACTGGTGGTGGTGTTTCCCAATTCTTACTTAGCTACGCAGCGAGGAGATAGCGAGCCAGCATCTTCTTGTGGGGGCGTGAGTTTATTTCCTGGATTTCCCCAGGATTCCTGAGGTATGTCAACTAAATGGGCAGAATGAGGTAAAACTTGTTTAACGACTTTCTGACGTTTAAATCTGTCCGGTCTCTTAGGGGCAGCGTCAGGCTCTGGGTCATCAGTAATTTGAAGAATTAGCCCGATAGCCTCCAATAAGTCAGGAACATCCACCTGTGTGACAGATTCCCCATCAGAATTATCTGGATCAGTGTGTCGGGTCAGTATAGACGCCATCCTCATCACACGAGGTGTCTGGGACGTGGGTGGATTGTGAGGAAGTAATGGCCCGCTTAGGGGACCCCTTGGTCTTAGGCGGGCGAGGATTAGATTTCTGTTTAGTCAGTGATTGGTTCAATTGCTATAACTGAGTGGACAGGTGATCTGCCCACGGCGGATTAACCGCAGGGACCATAAGCGGTTGTACCAGCACATGAGGTCCCATAGGTGGCGTAAATTTAGTTACCAGTGTACTTAACGTGGAAAAAGTAGCCCAAGGTGGGTCATTTTGAACCCCCGTTGCTACGGTCCCACTGGGGGGTAAGGAACCCCCAGAACCTGAACCCCCTGCTGCTATGTTTTCCTCTAACGTGTCTGCAGTGTCACCACCACGCACTGTAGGATCAGCCCCAGCACCATTGCCCTCTGTAGCTGACATATCTGAAAGCTCAATGCAAGGCAACACAGTACAATAACAGCAGCTCAATACCGGACAAGAACCCCCTGTGCAGTGTATCAGCACAACCAGGGGATTCAAGAGGTATATGGTGAATAAAAATCACACAGAAAAAATAAGATTTTAAACCTACTGGTAAATCTTTTTCTCTTAGCCCGTAGAGGATGCTGGGGACTTCGTAAGGACCATGGGGTATAGACGGGCTCTGCAGGAGATATGGGCACTATAAAGAACTTTTAGTATGGGTGTGCACTGGCTCCTCCCTCTATGCCCCTCCTCCAGACATCAGTTAGAGAAACTGTGCCCAGAGGAGATGGACAATACGAGGAAAGGATTTTGTAAATCTAAGGGCAAGATTCATACCAGCCCACACCAACCACATCGTATAACCTGGAATACACGTAACCAGTTAACAGTATGAACGAAAAACAGTATCAGTCAAAGACCGATTCCAACTGTAACATAACCCTTATGTAAGCAACAACTATATACAAGTCTTGCAGATTTAGTCCGCACTGGGACAGGCGCCCAGCATCCTCTACGGACTAGGAGAAAAAGATTTACTGGTAGGTTTAAAATCTTATTTTCTCTTACGTCCTAAAGGATGCTGGGACTCCGTAAGGACCATGGGGATTATACCAAAGCTCCAAACCGGGCGGGAGAGTGCGGATGACTCTGCAGCACGATTGAGCAAACGTGAGGTCCTCATCAGCCAGGGTATCAAACGTGTTTGAACCCGACCAAGTAGCTGCTCGGCACAACTGTAATGCCGAGACGCCTCGGGAAGCCGCCCAAGAAGAGCCCACCTTCCTAGTGGAATGGGCCTTTACCGAATTTGGTACCGGCAAACCAGCCGTAGAATGAGCCTGCTGGATCGTGTTACAGATCCAGCGAGCAATAGTCTGTTTAGAAGCAGGCGTGCCAATCTTGTTGGCTGCATACAGGACAAACAGAGCCTCTGTTTTCCTAACCCTAGCCGTCCTGGCTACGTAAATTTTCAAGGCCCGGACCACATCCAGGATTTTAGAGTCCTCCAAGTCACCACAATAGGTAGGTTCAAATGAAAAGAAGAGACCACCTTAGGCAGAAATTGAGAACGAGTCCTCAACTCTGCTCTATCCACATGAAAAATCAAGTAGGGGCTCTTGTGAGACAAGGCCGCTAACTCCGAAACCCGCCGTGCAGATGCCAAGGCTAATATAACCACATTCCAGGTGAGGAATTTTAATTCCACCGTTTGAAGAGGTTCAAAGCAGTGTGATTTAAGGAACTGTGACACCACGTTAAGGTCCCATGGTGCCACTGTTGGCACAAAAGGAGGCTGGATGTGCAGCACTCCCTTTACGAAAGTTTGGACTTCTGGGAGAGAAGCCAATTCCTTTTGAAAAAATAGATAGGGCCGAAATTTGTACCTTAATGGAGCCTAATTTTAGGCCTGTCAAAGTCAGAAAAATATCTCAATGCACACTGCCATATTTGCACCTCACTCAGGTCCGGGCTGCGCATGCGTACGCTCTCCCGTGAAGGCGCATACCCGCAATAGCGTGCACCCGCAGGCACGCAGTATGCGTATTTACGGTAGAGTTTATGTAATCGTAGCGTGCGACTCATTCGTTACATATTTTCAGTATAAATGTAGTTTATAGATCATGGTCCCTTTGATAGATTCTGAAAGTTTGGTTAACATAGCATGTTCCTGAGCGGAGGAATCCCTCTTTGTATTGTACGAAGGGTCTAACAGGATTCATACAATGGTGTTTGGTACCCATCGGAAGAGTATTTAAATAGCAATATTCCGGTGTTGGTTTGGAGCGGATTAATCGCTCGTGCGAATAGTTATGGACATAACAAGTTATGTCCATTTTCTATTTGTTCTTGTTTAATCATGCGGCGGGAAATCTAGTATCCCACCCACCTGAACAGTTGGAAACAGTCACAGCCCACCTGTATGAATCAACCTATGACCTTTTGTTATGGTACGGAGCCGAATTCCTGTGTCCAATGAACAATGGGATTGTAGGGACCATTGGATTGCATTGTGTGTGGGGCATAAATAGACAGGCCGATCATATCCAGCTTCACTCTCTCTTCAAACGGTTCTCATTGCTGATAATCGGGAGCTGGATATCGAGGCGCATGCGATCGTTACCCGTTGGGCGTAAGTGTTTCTCCGCAATTGTATTTGTCTCCTTGTGATATTGAGCCAATCTCTTTCTCTCTCTCTCTCCTCTCTCGTAATTTTCCCTTGATTAGTATTGTGTTGTATTGTATTTCTTGTATAGTTATATGGTTAGTTGGTTTATGTTATACTGTAGAGTATCATTTGTACTGTGATTCCTTTTTACAAGTATATTAGTTATAATACATATATATTAGGCTTTGGACCCTAAACAAGTATCTGTGTATTTTCTCATAGTGTTAAGTGTACTCAGAGCGTCGGAGACGCTCAAGCAGCTTTGTAGTTAAACAGGTTACACCAGGTTGCACTTACACATTGTCTCTACATAAAGGTATACTGTGTCTCTCATTGTTAAAAGGTATAGATATCAAGGTATAGCGTTGTGAGCGTCTGCGCCGCTGGTGATCTCTTCGTGGTCTCGAGCGTCCGCTACGCCATAGCGAATCATTACGTTAGTCATAGCCAATAACGTGCTTGTCTGTGATCTCTGAGCCGTGAGCGAACGTGACGCTTGAGCGTCTCGCCTACGGCTGAGCGATCGTTACGCAACTAGCGTACCCTTACGGTACTTCTTAAGTAAACAGCGTACAGTGTTCTTAGACCTCATAAAGGGTTATAAGTACGATAAAAGAATTCAGCTTTATCAATTGGGGACTCGTCCTGTCCTTCACATATCTGCACTAGGTAGATCAGCAGACATTATCCCTCAGCAAAGGGCGGGAGGTTGTCTCGCAGTGCTGATGGGATAAGCGTCTGCTTCGCTTAGATTAAGAGTGCTGAAGGAATCCGGGATCCGGAGGTAAGAACAAAACGCTAGTATCTTTTAAAACGGTTTATTTTTCTTCTGTATGGGTACACACGCACGCATAAATATCTGCATTTCTTTTCATCTGTGTATTTCATTTTTTTCGTATATCATTATCCTGTTTGCAAATTTTATAGTTGATAGAAAAGTGCTAAAAGAGACTTGCTGTTATTTCATAGTTTAAGAATAGAGGTGATATAGTTAAAGTATAGACAAACACATAGTTTTGCCTGGGAAAATAAGGCGAAATCAGTGTGGTTGTGCGGTAGATGACCAGGGATCATCTACATTGATAAAAGTATAAATTGTGTTACGGTGGATCTTTGCTTTGCGTACACGTGTCCCTAACAAAAGACTTGTGTATGCAATCCAAAGGCCGACGCACGCAGCGTACATTACGCAACGGAGCGTCTGGTTACGCCCACCTAGCTCAAGTCACGATAAGTTGATTTTTTTTAACGCAAGGCGATAAATAACGCAAGGCGATAAGTAGCGCAAAGTGGTAAATAGCGCAACAGGCGATAAATAACGCAAGTCTATTTTTGGTGTCCGAAATTTAATTAACAGATCCTGCTCCTAATTGGTAACACAGCTGGGCTAAAGACAAAATTTCTGCGCAGAAATAGAGATAAAAGCAAAAGTGTGCATGTGGTGAGTGAGTGTTTTTCATACAATTTTAGAGGTTGAACCAAAAGAAATCACCGAGTACTCGTGAGGGACATACGTGTAAGTGACATACACGGTGGCTAGGGAGGCATCCTTGGTTAAACAATATTAGAGCATTAGAGTATAGCGGACCAGTAGAGAACAAGACCAGGAGGTCAGACCAGGAGGTCGTATAGGCACAAGACCAGGAGGTCATAACAAACCAGCAGGTACAGGTAAAATAGACAAAGAAGTCCGCTATACAGTCCAGAGGCACAACACCGAAGGAGGGTTGGTGCAACACCCATATAGGCCATACAAGCTCTTGCTGAAGGAACTCGCAGCCGCAATTTTCGATTCCATTGATCTTTCCATACATAGGTTTAGTTGCTTATGTACTGAACGATTGTACCGCACGTAATTGTGTGCATTAGTTAGTAATCTGACTCAGTACCATTAGAGTACAGGGGTCACACACGCTATTTGTACATTCTGACGTGATTTGTGTAATTTTTTATTTATAAAAAGGGAAGTTCGCTGGTCACTCAGGAACTGTTTAACAACCCCACCTTTACTGGAAAGAGTAAGTGTTCTGCGGATCACCCTCACATGTTCCAGTAAACAAAAGGTTTTATAGGTGCCCTGTATCGAGTACGCCAGCACCATATCGGTGTGATCAGGTCGTATTGGTCGGTGTGGGCGAGCGAGTGAGGTGCTCGGTAAACTTCACCGCCTACCTATCGCGAATATTTTGGTTTTCTGTAAGGGTCAGCTGAAATACCCTGATATCGAGATCAGAGGTAAAGCAAGCGACGCCTGCAGGTTATGGGGGCCAATTGTTCAAGAAGGGGGCGATCAACCTCGGTTCGGGTTGACCCTGTAAACCGTCCAGTAGGATCGGCCAGGTATATAATGTGTGAGAAATATGGAATTCACACAGAAACTTTATGTGACGAATGGGAAAGGATGACTGTACAAGACCGGGAGAAATTCCCCAGAATAGGTAGCTTCAGCCCAGAAGTGTTACAAAATTTAAGGAGGAGGATATGTCTCATAAAATCAATAAAGAGACGAGTTCAGCATTATGATTACTTACAGTTGTGGCAACAGGAAGGTGAGATACAGAGAGGTTTGGCTCAGGCGGCGGGATCTGGCTCAAACAGAAAACTGGTTGCAACAGCCCCGCCGCCACCATATATACCGGGAGAGAAGTTGATTGCGGAGAAAGACGCACTAAGGTGTAACACACAATCACTTAGTAACCATGTAAATGTTAATGATAATGTTAACCCATTAACCCATGCAAGTATTAACCCGTGCAAGTTGTACCCTGTTTTGAACTTTCCTCAGGAGTGTGATCAAGAGGACGAAGCGGCAACAATTTCAGCTCTCTCTCTAGCGGCTACCATAGCAGAGACCACAGTAGGAACAGCTCTACCCACGAGATTAGTAAAGGCCCCTAGCGGAGGGATAGGTGAGGTCGTATCGACTGGTAAGTACGGCACCATGCATTATACTGAAACAATTTCACCACAAGCTGTAGAATCTACACAGAATGAGGTTGTTAGAGTTAACCCAATGGGAAAACAGATGTATCAGGAGCCACGCCCATAAGGAACATTGCCATGTACAGCCCATTTTCCCGAATGGAATTAAGGACCATAGTGTCTGAATTCCCTGACCCTAGAAAAGATTTAGTTGCCAGCCAAAAATACATCACAGACCTAGGAAACACTTTAGAGCCCAATAATAAAGATTGGCAGATATTGCTAAGAGCTTGTTTACCCTCCAATGTTGACTCAGCTAAATTCTTAGCTGATTGTAAACTAGACCAGGATGTACCTCTGACAGACGTGTACAACAAAGATAACGTGAAAATGATAAACTTACAGTTAAAGGAGTATTTCCCAGCAGTTGTTAAATGGAGCAAAATATTCTCCATTAAACAAAAGGAGTCTGAAACGGCAACAGAATATTTTCACCGGGCACTATTAGAAATGGCAAAGTACACTGGTATAGAGGACATTAAGACCAATCCTAACCATCAAGAAGTAGCAGTATCTGTACTGATGGATGGTTTAAAGGAAACATTAAAGGCAAGGGTGCAGACCACGCAACCATGTTGGCGAGGTCTGTCAGTGTCCACTTTGAGAGAGGCTGCTATTGATCACGACCGAAACATCACTAGACACAGGGAGTCGCAAAGTGATAAGCTAATGACAGTAAGTATAAAGGCGCTGACCACAAAGCAGCCTGCGTATGTACCACCATACCAGAAGGGTAAGTCAACTGTGGTAACATGTTATTCTTGTCATAAACAGGGACACTATGCACGAGATTGTAGATCAAGAAATATGCAAAATTTTTACCAACCCCCTAGACAACGACACGACACACGACATTGGGAGCAGGGTCCACAGAGACGGAGTTATGAGCCACATGCAGGGGAAACAAAAAGATATCCCCCGAACAGAGATTGGCATGCCTCTGGTAGTTCCCAGCTATCTCCCTCACAAGTAGTCGCTGCCAACGGGATTCAGGCAGGTCACAATACCCAATAGGGGTGTGGCCATACCTGTAATCTGCAACCAGTAAAGTTGATTGCAAGTCTTGGAAGTGAACCTGAGATCGCAATTAATGTAGCTGGTAAAACTTTAAACTTTCTTGTAGACACAGGGGCGGCCAAGTCAGTGATAAATTCGACAGTGGGCATGAGAACCACTGGTAGGACAATTCCAGCCATGGGAGTAACAGGAGTAGTCCAGCACTACCCTGTTAGCAAACCAGCCGAGATTACAATAGGGCCTTTGCATACCAAGCATTCCTTTTTGCTGGCTGCATCGGCACCAACCAATCTCCTGGGAAGAGACTTACTGTGTAAAATGGGGTGCGTCATTTATTGTACTCCTGAAGGTGTATTCTTGGACATACCTGAGAATCACGCTCAGGAAGTGCGAGACATGTTAGACTCCCCATCAAAACTAATGTCACATACCATTATGACAAATAGGAATCCATCCCAAGTAGAAGAGATGACATCTCAGATACCAGAGTCACTTTGGACAAAAGACGGACAAGACACTGGATTAATGGCAAACGTAGCTCCAGTAGTTGTACAAGTAAAAGATGGTAGGATAGCTCCAAAAATCCCACAGTATCCTCTGAAGCCAGAGGTGGAGTTAGGAGTTTTCCCAGTAATAGAGCGCTTGCTACAACAGGGCATTCTGGTAAGAACGTCCAGCACAGCCAATAGTCCCATCTTCCCTGTTAAAAAGAGTGGGGGGAGGGGTTACAGGCTAGTGCAGGATCTAAGGGGGATTAACAAAATAGTTGAGAGTCAGTTCCCCGTAGTGCCAAATCCAGCTGTCATCCTAATGCAAATCCCTCCCACTGCCAAATTTTTCACTGTTATTGACCTCTGCTCCGCTTTCTTTTCGGTACCTCTGCACCCTGACAGCCAGTATTTGTTTGCATTCACATACAGAGGAGTCCAATACACGTGGACTCGATTACCCCAAGGTTTCATAGATAGTCCAAGTATATTTTCCCAGGCTTTGCATGATTGTTTACAGTCTTTCCAACCAGAGAGTGGATCAGTATTGATACAGTATGTGGACGATTTACTGCTGTGTTCAGATTCACTGGAAGCTTCCCTGAAGGATACGAAACAGCTCCTGTTTCATCTTTCAGACACAGGACACAAGGTTTCCAAAGACAAGTTGCAATTATGCCAAACTAAGGTAAAATATTTGGGACACTGTCTAACACAAGGACTGAGACATCTGACCGCTGATAGAATCCAAGCAATTAGAGACATGACTGCCACAAACCCAGCAACAGATCAGAACGTTTTTAGGAATGTGTGGGTATTGCCGTAATTGGATCCCAGGGTTCTCCATACTAGCCCTACCTTTACAAGAAATGGTCTCCTCAAACAAACCTGATCGGATTTCGCATACAGACGAGTCTGAGATGGCATTTGAGAGACTCAAACAGTGCCTAACACAGGCGCCAGCATTAGGTATGCCTGACTATGGGAAACCCTTTGAACTATACGGAACAGAAAGTGCTGGTTGCGCGGCAGGGGTACTAACCCAAAAGCACGGTGATGCCAGCAGGACAGTTGCATACTACAGCGCTCAGCTAGACACGGTAGCGCGGTCCCTCCCCACATGCTTGCGAAGTGTTGCTGCGATAGCATTGCTAGTAACAAAAAGCGAAGATGTCGTGCTAGGTCACAGCCTCACAATTCATACACCACATGCAGTGTCAGCCTTATTGAATTCTGCCCAAACCAGACACGTCTCATCAGCGCGGTTTACAAGATGGGAATTGGCACTAATGGCCCCCGTAAACATCACCATAAGGAGATGCAGTGCATTAAATCCTGCAACGTATCTCCCAGGTGTGCCTGGACAGGCACAAAGGGTGGAAGGTGAGAGTGATGGGGAAGGAGGATTTAATACAAAGGAAGATACACATGATTGTATGGAATATTTGACCCAAAATTTTACCGCAAGGCCTGACATCAGTGACAACCCACTGGAAGATGCAGAACTCACGTTCTACACTGACGGTAGTTGTCATAGACAGTCAGACTCGGGAGACTTGTGTACTGGATACGCAGTCGTAGATGACCAAGACACCATAGAAGCGGAACCGCTAGGCCCACCTCACTCAGCCCAGGTCGCTGAACTGGTCGCCCTAACCAGAGCATGTGAATTGGCTAAGGGTAAGTCAGCCAATATCTACACCGATTCTAGATACGCGTTCGGGGTAGTCCATGATTTCGGAGCCCTATGGCGCCTCAGAAATTTCATGACGGCAGCTGGTACACCGGTAGCGCATGCAGCTCACATAAAAAGGCTTCTAACAGCGATACAGGAACCCGACAGAGTGGCTGTTATCAAATGTAAAGCACATACATATAGTCAAGACCCAGTATCACTTGGTAACAGCCGAGCAGACGAAGCAGCTAAGTTAGCAGCTGCTACCCCCATACAGACAGACACCACACAACTGATGGTATTTAATACCATCAACACACAGAAGTTGTGTGAGATGCAGAATTTGTGTTCCACACAGGAAAAGGCAGTCTGGAAGGCAAAGGGATATGGCCAGGAGTCCTCAGGGCTCTGGACGGATGGACATGGTAAACCAGTGGCCCCCAGGACATACCTTCCGTGTCTGGCTGAAGCAGCTCACGGGCTGACTCATCTAGGCAAGGAAGGGATGTGCAAATTGGTAAGAGCATACTGGTGCGCCCCAGGATTCTCCTCTCATGCGAGTAAAAGAGCAATGTCATGCCTTACTTGTCTGAGAAAGAATATTGGAAAAGCAATACCTACAGAACCATCCCATATCCCACCTGCCGGCGGCCCTTTTCAGGTAATACAAATTGACTTCATTCAATTACCCCCATGTCGGAATTTGAAATATGTACTTGTTTGTATAGATGTTTTCTCGAATTGGGTCGAAGCTTTTCCAGCAGCTACAAATACCGCTATGTTTACAGCTAAGAAAATTGTACAGGAATTTGTATGTAGATATGGTATCCCTAGGATAATCGAAAGTGATAGGGGTACCCATTTTACAGGTGATGTCTTTCAAGGAATGTGTAAGTTGATGGGAATTGATAGCAAGCTGCACACTCCGTACCGTCCACAGGCGAGTGCGAAGGTCGAAAGAGTGAACAGCACTATTAAAAATAAATTGAGTAAAGTGATGGCAGAGACAGGATTGACATGGCCAGAAGCTTTACCCATTGTGTTGTATAGTATCAGAACCACTCCCAGGTCCCCTCTTAATCTGTCCCCTTTTGAAATCTTGTTTGGTCGACAACCGCATGTCATGATTAACCCTCAGGATGATTTGAAATGTAACAATGAAGTAACTGTAAAGTACTTGATTAACATGAGTAAGCAGTTGAGGAATCAAAATGATAATCTGAAGTTGGTGATTCCTGATCTACCTGATAGTAATTGTCATGACATTGAACCTGGGAATTATGTAATGATCAGAAATTTTCTACGCTCAGGTTGCCTTATTGACAGATGGGAAGGACCATACCAGGTCTTATTGACTAGCACTACAGCATTGAAGGTTGCTGAGAGAGAGACTTGGGTCCATTCATCCCACTGCAAGAAGGTTGCTGATCCAGAGAAGTCCCGTGATAAGGAACAGACGGTAGAGGTTGTATCACTGGAGTGTCTGTTCCAGGAGGACTGAGGCGGCACCTGAGCCTTGAAGACCGAGAGCTGTTGTCGACTCCCCACTCCCTTTTATTGTTTTTCTCCACTTCCCATCCCCTCTCCCTTGAAATTTCTTTTTCCCCCTTCTCATTCTTCTCCATTTCCTCCTCAAAGATGGACTTGCCCCAAGAGACTGTAATCCGGATTTTCCTGTTAACCATGATGTTGACCAGAGCAGTCTGTTCCGGCGAGAGTACCATGGAGGTCGAGAGAGGTTCTGGAATGGGTTCCGATTATGATGATGGAGGCGTAGTTTTCCAAGATCAACCTAACCAACAAGCAAAGGCGAGTATCAGAAAACGATCCGATAGCATTGATCATAGAAGAAATTGTGACGGATTGTTAGCTGAAGAAAACTGTATCTGTAGGCTTTGTAACAATGTCATTGAGGATGGGTGTATAAAGAAATGCCAATCCAGTTTTAATATTCATATGGACCGGCATCCATTGAGTGACTATCACTCCTTAGTGGGTAATGTGTTAAACAAGACAGATTGTTGGGTATGCTCTCAAGTACCTCAGGGACATAGCAAATCAGGGCTAGTACCATTTCCTTTAACGATAGGGGAGGTAATTGAGCTAAATGGTGGGAGACCAGTGGACAGGAGGTTTAATATCTCCAGCCCTCCTAGCTTGAAGCTCCACCAATACCATGTGGATAGGTCCCTCTTATGTTTCAACATCTCCAATCCCAGAAGGCCGGGAAATTGGGAAGTGTCATGGAGTAACCACACCATGACCTTTTCACACAGAGCAGATAGAATGCCTACAGATACAGAACTTGTACGCCACATAGCCAGTAGAGGAAAATCTTTCCGGTATAGATATACCTTAGGAAATAGGATTACTAGAGTTGGAGAAGTATCACCAGGATACTGTGCACATATCGTACAGGCTGATACGTGCATTAAGCAGATGGAAGAATTAGGATCAGGAGATTTCACCTGGAAGGTTTGTAATATGGTAATGTCCTTCTCCATCCCTTATGTTCTCCCCGATGATGCATATTTCATATGTGGGAGAAAGGCGTACAAGTGGCTTGCCCCAAACTCTGAAGGATTGTGTTATATTGGAAAAGTATTGCCTGAAGTGATGACTGTAACACATGATAAAATGAAAGACATACACCGTGGTGCCCAAGCTCCTTATACTCACACTCATTACGAGCACCGAGTTAAAAGACAACTGTCAGAAAGGTTAGAGCATCCGGCCTCTGATCTGATCCATGAATCCACCGGGATTCAGGTTCTGGTGGCGTTAGACTTCACTCGCACCGCTCGAGGAGTGATGAATTATAGATACATTTCTGCGCTTGCAAATTTGTTAGATAATATCACTGAAATGTATGATGACACGTTTAGATACACTGGAAGAGAACTTCAAGCTTATAAAACAGAACTGGTACAGCATAGAATGGTTCTTAATTACCTCACAGCAGTGACAGGCGGATATTGTGTTACATTGGCAACACAGTACGGTATAAAGTGTTGCACGTATATCACAAATAGCACCGAGGATCCGGTCGAGGTCATAGACCAAAAGATGGACGATATTCTCCAATTAAAGTGGGAATTTCGCCGAAAACACAATCTCACCCTCGCTGCTGTGGGTAATGAGCTGACTGGTTGGGTGTCATGGTTGAACCCGCGAAATTGGTTCTCCGGTTTAGGAGAGTGGGCTCAAGGAGTCATAATGGATGTTGGAAAGTTCCTCCTATGTATCTTGGGTGTTGTTATATCGATTGGATTGATATTTAGATGCGGGCAGGCTTTAATGAGGTGCAAACAAAGTACAAGAGTGATGAGTTTGAGGAGTGAGGAAACTATAATTAACCTGGATTTGATTTATGACCCAATGATAGAAACAATGACGTGATGAAAATGCGATTATACGGTCCGTTTCTTTCACCTGTTTTTCTGCTTTTTCTCCAAGATAAAAAGACCCCCTTGGACGAGGAAGTTGACGAGACGCTATACAGACAACGGATTGACCAAAGAAGAAGTTTTGACCATTTGAGAAACGGACATTTGATGAACTTTGCCAAAGGATCCCCAGTTTCCCTAGAACTTTTTAAACTCACGCTAGCCCAACATTTTCTGTACATCTAATGGCATTGACTAAGCTTATTGCTCACACCTAATGAGCAAAACAGCGCAAAGAAGACGACTTTCAACTGATACCGAACAAAACTTCAACGACAGATGTATATTAACCGGACATAGAATACCACTGCATTATCCATAAGTGTTCTTTATCTTCATCTCTACAACCCTCAGGTAATGGCACACATAGTCGATAGGGAATACAGGCACAGATATCAGCAACCACATAATTCCCCCATTCATGTATCATCAACTAAAATGTGCTTCCCCATTTTGTTACAACCACAGCCGAAATGAGCTCGGTAGAGTTTGACAGCCCATCCACAGACCCTTAATACGGGATAAGAAGGAATTCAAATGTATACTTCGCAATACCTCGAAGCTTGATTTACAACACGTACGGCATGATGATACATGACCCCCCAAACATGGACTCATACACACATGCTTCTGCTATCTCACTAGGTCATACCCTCTTCACACCTACTCCTCTCCTCCCCTACCCAACCATGGAAATGAATTAACTCCTGACATATATTTTTCTCCTTTTGAAGTGTTTTAGAAGGTGGCAGTTAATATTGACTGCCAAAGGGTGGACTGTCAAAGTCAGAAAAATATCTCAATGCACACTGCCATATTTGCACCTCACTTAGGTCCGGGCTGCGCATGCGTACGCTCTCCCGTGAAGGCGCATACCCGCAATAGCGTGCACCCGCAGGCACGCAGTATGCGTATTTACGGTAGAGTTTATGTAATCGTAGCGTGCGACTCATTCGTTACATATTTTCAGTATTAATGTAGTTTATAGATCATGGTCCCTTTGATAGATTCTGAAAGTTTGGTTAACATAGCATGTTCCTGAGCGGAGGAATCCCTCTTTGTATTGTACGAAGGGTCTAACAGGATTCATACAATGGTGTTTGGTACCCATCGGAAGAGTATTTAAATAGCAATATTCCGGTGTTGGTTTGGAGCGGATTAATCGCTCGTGCGAATAGTTATGGACATAACAAGTTATGTCCATTTTCTATTATTTGTTCTTGTTTAATCATGCGGCGGGAAATCTAGTATCCCACCCACCTGAACAGTTGGAAACAGTCACAGCCCACCTGTATGAATCAACCTATGACCTTTTGTTATGGTACGGAGCCGAATTCCTGTGTCCAATGAACAATGGGATTGTAGGGACCATTGGATTGCATTGTGTGTGGGGCATAAATAGACAGGCCGATCATATCCAGCTTCACTCTCTCTTCAAACGGTTCTCATTGCTGATAATCGGGAGCTGGATATCGAGGCGCATGCGATCGTTACTCCTTGGGCGTAAGTGGTTCTCCGCAATTGTATTTGTCTCCTTGTGATATTGAGCCAATCTCTTTCTCTCTCTCTCTCCTCTCTTTCTCTCGTAATTTTCCCTTGATTAGTATTGTGTTGTATTGTATTTCTTGTATAGTTATATGGTTAGTTGGTTTATGTTATACTGTAGAGTATCATTTGTACTGTGATTCCTTTTTACAAGTATATTAGTTATAATACATATATATTAGGCTTTGGACCCTAAACAAGTATCTGTGTATTTTCTCATAGTGTTAAGTGTACTCAGAGCGTCGGAGACGCTCAAGCAGCTTTGTAGTTAAACAGGTTACACCAGGTTGCACTTACACATTGTCTCTACATAAAGGTATACTGTGTCTCTCATTGTTAAAAGGTATAGATATCAAGGTATAGCGTTGTGAGCGTCTGCGCCGCTGGTGATCTCTTCGTGGTCTCGAGCATCCGCTACGCCATAGCGAATCATTACGTTAGTCATAGCCAATAACGTGCTTGTCTGTGATCTCTGAGCCGTGAGCGAACGTGACGCTTGAGCGTCTCGCCTACGGCTGAGCGATCGTTACGCAACTAGCGTACCCTTACGGTACTTCTTAAGTAAACAGCGTACAGTGTTCTTAGACCTCATAAAGGGTTATAAGTACGATAAAAGAATTCAGCTTTATCAGGCCCATAACCACTCCCGTCTGTAGGTAGTGGGGAAAACGGCCCAGAAGGAAATCTTCCGTAGGAGCATTCTTGGTTTCACACCAAGATACGTACTTTCTCCAGATACGGTGATAATGCTTCGCCCGTACTTCCTTCCTCGCCTTTATCAGAGTAGGGATAACTTCCACCGGAATACCTATCTCTGCTAGGATTCGGGGTTCAACCGCCATGCCATCAAACGCAACCGCGGTAAGTCTTGGAACATGCAAGGCCCCTGCTGTAACAGGTCTTCCCTGAGAGGAAGAGGCCACGGATCTTCTGTGAGCATTTCCTGAAGGTCCTTCGAGGCCAATCTGGAACCACGAGTATTGCTTGTACTCTGTTTCGTCTTATGATTCTCAACACTTGAGATGAGAGGTAGAGGAGGGAACACATAGACCGACTGAAACACCCATGGTGTCACTAGGGCGTCTACCGCTACTGCCTGAGGGTCCCTTGAGCTGGCACAATACATCCAAAGCTTTTTGTTGAGGCGAGACACCATCATGTCTATCTGAGGAAGTCACCAAAGACTTGCTATCTCTGCAAAGACCTCTTGATGAAGTCCCCACTCTCCTGGAGATCGTGTCTGCTGAGGAAGTCTGCTTCCCAGTTGTCCACTCCCGGTATGAAGACTGCTGACAGAACACTTACGCGATTTTCTGCCCATCGCAGAAATCTTGTGGCTTCCGCCATTGCCACTCTGCTCCTTGTCCCACCTTGGCGGTTTACATGAGCCACAGCTGTGATGTTGTCTGATTGAATCAGAACCAGTAGGTCGCGAAGAAGATTCTCCGCTTGTCGTAGGACGTTGTATATGGCCCTCAATTCCAGTACGTTGATGTGTAGACAAGCCTCCTGGCTTGACCATATCCCCTGAAAATTTCTGCCTTTTGTGACTGCTCCTCATCCTCGGAGGCTCGCGTCCGTAGTCACCAGAACCCAGTCTTGAACGCCGAACCTGCGACCCCCTAGAAGGTGAGCACTCTGCAGCCACCACAGGAGAGACACCCTGGCCCTGGGGACAGGCTTATCTTTTGATGAAGGTGTAGATGGGACCCCGACCATTTGTCGAGAAGGTCCCACTGAAAAGTCCTCGCATGGAACCTGCCAAAGGGAATGGCCTCATAGGCCGCCACAATTTTTCCCAGAACTCAAGTGCATTGATGCACCAACACTCTTTTTGGCTTTAGCAGGTCCCTGACCATGTTCTGGATGTCCTGGGCTTTTTCTATTGGTAGAAAAACCCTCTTCTGTTCCGTGTCCAGAATCATGCCTAGGAATGATAGTCGAGTCGTTGGAAGCAACTGTGACTTTGGCAGATTGAGAATCCAACCGTGTTGATGTACACTCTCAGGGAGAGTGGCCCTCATTCTGAGTTGATCGCAGCAGCAAGAAAGTTAGCAATTGGGCAAAACCATGTGCACTGCAGGGGGGGCAGATATAACATGTGCAGAGAGAGTTAGATTTGGGTGGGTTATTTTGTTTCTGTGCAGGGTAAATACTGGCTGCTTTATTTTTACACTGCAAATTAGATTGCAGATTGAACACACCCCACCCAAATCTAACTCTCTCTGCACATGTTATATCTGCCCCCCCTGCAGTGCACATGGTTTTGCCCAATTGCTAACTTTCTTGCTGCTGCGATCAACTCAGAATGAGGGCCAGTGACACGCTTTTCAGCAATTGATCCCTTGATATCGCCTTTATCAGGAGATTGTCCAAGTAGGGGATAATTATGACAACCTGCTTGCGCAGGAGCACCATCACTTCCACCATCACCTTGGTGAAAATCCTCGGTGCCGTGGAAAGCCCAAACGGCAACGTCTGAAACTGGTAATGACAGTCCTGTACCACGAAACGCAGGTATTCTTGATGAAGAGGAAATATGGGGACATGAAGGTAGGCATCCTTCACATCCATCGACACCATAAAATCCCCTGCATCCAGACTGGATATCACAGTCCTGAGTGATTCCATCTTGAATTTGAACTTTTTAAGTATAGGTTTAGTGATTTTAGATTCAAAATTGATCTGACCGAACCATCCGGCTTCGGGACCACAAACATTGTTGAATAGTACCCTTTTCCCTGTTGGCCTAGGGGAACTTTGACAATCACTTGCTGTTGACACAGCTTTTGAATTGCATCTAATACCACTTCCCTCTCCGGGGAAGAGGTTAGCAAGGCCGACTTGAAAAATCGGCGAGGGAGCACCTCTTCGAACTCCAGTTTGTAACCTTGGGATACAATTTCCAACGCCCAAGGATCAACGCCCAATAGGACCCAGACCTGGCTGAAGAGTCGAAGACGTGCCCCCACCGGTGCGGACTCCCTCCGTGGAGCCCCAGCGTCATGCGGTGGATTTAGCAGAAGCCGGGGAGGACTTCTGCTACTGGGAACTAGCCGAAGCAGGTGTTCTCTTACCTCTACCCTTACCTCTGGCGAGGAAAGAGGAGCCTCGACCTCTTCTGGACTTATGTGACCGAAAAGACTGCATCTGATATTGTGAGGTTCTCTTTTGCTGTGGAGGAACAAAAGGCAAAAATGTAGATTTACTCGCGGTAGCTGTGGAAACCAGGTCCGCGAGACCATCCCCAAACAAAACTTCACCCTTGTAAGGTAAAACCTCCATATGCTTTTTTGAGTCGGCATCACCCGACCATTGGCGGGTCCAGAGAGCTCGCCTTGCCGAAACCGCCATGACGTTGACTCTGGAACCAAGCAGCCCCACGTCTCTTTGAGCGTCTCATATACAAGACTGCGTCCTTAATGTGGCCTAAAGTCAGGACAATGGTATCCTTGTCCAGGGTATCCATGTCAGCCAACAAAATATCTGTCCATGCTGTAACAGCGCTACAGACCCATGCTGATGCGATTGCCGGTCTGAGTAAAGCCCCTGTATGTACATAAACTTTAAGGTAGTCTCCTGTCTACAATCCGCAGGATCCTTGAGGGCTGCGGTGTCTGGAGACTGTAGCGCCACCTTTTTGGACAGACGCGTTAATGCCTTGTCCACCCTGGGCGAGGATTCCCAACGTACCCTGTCCTTTGCAGGGAAAGGATACGCCACAAGGATCCTCTTGGGAATCTGCAGTTTTTTGTCTGGAGTTTCCCAAGCTTTTTCAAATAATTTGTTCAGTTCATGAGATGTAGAAAAATGTTACCTCAGGTTTCTTCCCCTTAAACATGTGTACCCTCGTGTCAGGGACAGAGGGGTCATCTGTGATATGCAAAACATCCTTTATTGCCATAATCATATAACGAATACTTTGGGTGTAACCTTGCCTCATCATGGTCGACACTGAAGTCAGAATCCGTGTCGGTACCCGTGTCTACCATTTGTGATAAGGGACGCTTTTGAGACCCTGACGGGCCCTGTGACCCAGTCAAATCCGCGGATTGACTCCCTGCTGTTTCCCTGGACTCAGCTTTGTCCATTCTCTTATGTAATAAGGTCACATTAGCATTTAAAATATTCCACATATCATACCAATCATGAGTCGGCGTTGCCGAGGGAGACACCACAATCATCTCCTCCACCTCCTACTTGGATGAGCCCTCCGCTTCAGACATGTCGACACACGTGTACCAACACCGTCACACACACACAGGGATCTATCTGTAAGGGGACAGGTCCCCAACAAGGCCCTTTGGAGAGACAGAGAGAGTATGCCAGCACACACCCAGCGCCAACTGACAGTGGAACCAATTCCCAGATAAAGCGCTTTTATGTTAATTGTGTAATACACTCACTGCGCCAAAATGTGCCCCCCCCCCCCCCCTTTTATTTCAGCCCTGTATCACGGTTCTGCAGGGGAGAGTCCGGGGAGACAGCTTCTCTTCAGCACACTGTGGAGAAAATGGCGCTGGTTAGTGCTGTGCGACCAAGCTCCGCCCCCTCTAGTGGCAGGCTTCGGTCCCGCTCAAATTCACAATTAATGGCGGGGGATGAACATAGTCACTGACTCCGCAGTCCCTATATGTGTATTGTGCCAAAAATAGAAGTATATATTGCTGCCCAGGGCGCCCCCCCTGCGACCTGCACCAATCAGTGCCTGCCATCTTCTACCGCCTTAGAAGTCTTCTTTCTTCTTATACTCACCCGGCTTCCATCTTCCGGGTCTGTGAGGAGGATGGCGGCGCGGCTCCGGGACGAACGGCAGGGGGAGACCTGCGTTTCGATCCCTCTGGAGCTAATGGTGTCCAGTAGCCCAAGAAGCAGAGCCTATCAGTTAAGTAGGTCTGCTTCTCTCTCCTCAGTCCCTCGATGCAGGGAGCCTGTTGCCAGCAGAGCTCCCTGAAAATAGAAAAAACCTAACAAAATTCTTTTTTCAGAGAAACTCAGTAGAGCTCCCCTGTAGTGCACCCATTCTCCTCTGGGCACAGAATCTAACTGAGGTCTGGAGGAGGGGCATAGAGGGAGGAGCCAGTGCACACCCATACTAAAAGTTCTTTAGAGTGCCCATATGTCCTGCGGAGCCCGTCTATACCCCCATGGTCCTTACGGAGTCCCCAGCATCCTCTAGGACGTAAGAGAAAATATACGTTATGGTAAGAACTTACCGTTGATAACGTGTTTTCTCTTATGTCCACAGGGATCCACAGGATAACATTGGGATATTGTCGAGCGACAGCGAAAATGGCACCAACACGGTCACAAACTTTCTGGTCTCCCAGGATGCATTGGGGCCTCCACTATATAGTCCCGCCCACTGACTCAGTCAGATCAGTTCTTTCCACAGCGATTTTAGGCAGTAACATTAGGTAGAGACCTGTACAGGCAATAAGAACACACATGCACACCCTTCCATACAAGAAGGAAGAGGTTTTAGTGATTGTCTAGAACCTCAAATCAGATGCGTCCGGGTGGGATCCCTGTGGATACCTGTGGACATAAGAGAAATCACGTTATCAACGGTAAGTTCTTACCATAACGTTCATTTCTCTGGCTGGGTCCACAGGATAACATTGGGATTCCCAAAGCCATTTTAGTGGTGGGGACGCTCCTGATTGCGTCATGAGAGGCAAAAGTATCCAAGGCATAATGTCTGATGAATGTGTTTATGGAAGACCATGTGGCTGCCTTACATATCTGTTCTGCTGATGCACCCTGTTGTGCTGCCCAAGAAGGACCTACCTTACGTGTAGAGTGTGCAGAGACATTAGCCGGAATAGGGAGATCTGCATGAGAATAAGCTTCTGATATTACCATTCGGAGCCATCTCGCCAGCGTCTGTTTACTAGCAGGCCATCCTCTTCTATGGAATCCATAGAGGATAAAGAGGAAATCTGTTCTCCTGATGGCACTAGTATGATCTATGTAGATTTTTAAAGCCCGGACCACGTCCAGCGACGCTTCTCCCGCAGAAAGTCCCGATACCTGAAAAGCTGGGACTACAATCTCTTCATTCAGGTGAAACTTTGATACCACCTTTGGAAGATAGCTAGATCTCGTCCTGAGAACTGCTCTGTCTGGATAAAAACTTAGGAAAGGAGACTTACATGATAATGCTCCTAAATCTGACACTCTTCTGGCTGACGCCATTGCCAGTAAAAAAAGAACTTTAACCGTTAACCACTTAAGATCTGCTCTCTCAAAGTGGTTCAAACAGAGGACCCTGGAGAAATTTAAGAACTAGATTCAAATCCCAGGGAGCTGCAGGAGGAACAAATGGTGGTTGAATATGTACTACTCCTTGAAAAAACGTACGTACAATCTTCTGCTGAAACCATACAGTTAACGCTGATACTTGGATACTCAAGGAAGCAGCTTTCAAACCCTTATCCAAGCCTGCCTGAAGGAAATCCAATATCCTAGCTATTTTAAAAGATCTCGGATTAAAGTTTTTTCCAGTACACCGGTGAATATATGCTTGCCATATTCTATGATATACACGGGCCGAAGAAGGCTTTCCTGCTCTAAGCATGGTTTGGATTACTTCCTTCGAAAATCCTTTAGCCTCTAAGATAGAGGTTTCAACAGCCACGCCGTCGAAGACAGGCGATCCAGATGACTGACAACAAGGACCCTGCATTAACAGATCTGGACGTTGAGGGAGCAGTATCGGTGCTTCCACGAACATTCTCAACAGATCTGTGTACCAATGCCTTCTTGGCCAAGCTGGAGCTATTAGAATGATTGCTCCTTTTGCCTGTTTTATCTCTCACTACTCTGGGTAACAGAGATATTGGAGGGAACAGATATGCCAGCTGAAACCTCCATTCTACTGACCGTGCGTCTATCAGGACCACTCCTGGGTCTTGTTCTTGATCCGTACCTTGGAACTTTGTTGTTTAGTCGAGACGCCATCAGGTCTTTCTCCGGTAGACCCCATCTGTTCACCAGTGCCTGAAACACTTCTGGGTGTAGTGCCCATTCGGTTTCCTAAATGGTGTGCCGACTGAGAAAATCCGCTTCCCAATTTAGTACACCCGGGACAAATACTGCTGACAATGCCGGGAGATGGAGTTCTGCCCATTTTAGAATGGGAGTTACTTCTTCCATCAGACTCTTGCTGCGAGTCCCTCCTTGATGATTTATGTATGCTACTGCCGTCGCATTGTCTGAGCGGATCTGGATTGGTCTTTCTAGTAGATTGTCCTTTGCCTGAACTAGAGCCAAGTAAACGGCCCTTACCTTCAAGAGATTTATCGGCAGGCGACTTTCCCTTGCGGACCATTTTCCCTGGAACCATAGGCTTCCGAATACCGCCCCCCAGCTTTGCAAGCTGGCATCTGTTGTCAGGACTTGCCACTCTTTTATACAAAAGGGTCTCCCCTTGTTTAAATGGTCTGTCTGTAGCCACCACGCTAGAGACCTTTTTACATTCACTGGAATCTTTATCATCTGCTTCTTTATCGTCTGATGATTTCCGTTCCATTTGGTCAGAATAAGGTGCTGCAATGGTCTGGAGTGGAATTGCGCATATTCCACCATGTCGAAGGTTGATACCATCAGACCCAACAGTCGCATTACTGCATGGACTGACAATGTCTGGGCTTGCAACGCTTCCTGAGCCATGACCTGCACCTTGACTATCTTTACAATATGGCCCCCAAATGAACCATCCGCTGTGACGGATTCAGGGATGACTTTTCCCAATTTATGAACCACCCGTGTCTCTGTAAAGAAACTATCGTCTGTTGAAGATGGCTCAACAGTAAATCTTGCGACTGTGCTAAGATTAACAGGTCGTCCAGGTATTGGAATATTCTTATCCCCTGTTTGCGCAGACAAGCTGCCATAACCACCATGATCTTGGTAAACACCCTGGGTGCTGTAGCTAGCACGAAAGGCAGAACTTGGAACTGGAAATGTTCCTGGAGGATGGCAAACCTGAGGTAACACTGATGTGATAGTGCTATAGGCACATGAAGGCAAGCATCCTGTACATCCAGAGATACCATGTAATCTCCCGGTTCCATAGCCAACATTATGGAGCGCAACGTCTCCATGTGGAACTTCATCTGTTGTTGACTGTTGCCATATGTGTGCAAAATGCAGGAGTCGGCCCCCAACCCTGGAAACCTCCAGGTGGAGGCCCGTCTCTTCAGGCTGACGGTTTCTGTTCAGGTTTGGAAGCTGGCTTTTTGCTAGCCCACTGCTTCCTACCCCTGGGTTTAAACTGGGGTTGCTTAGGCTCCTCTTTTGCCTTGGCTTTACTTTGTCAACGAAATGAGCGAAATTTTAAACCCTTGGATTTAGGGTTATAGGTAGCCGGAAATCTGACCTTTTTCGATTCAGCCTCTGATTCTAGGATATCCGATAAAGGTTTCCCAAATAATATATTACCGACAAAAGGCAATGCTTCCAATTTCTTCTTGGACTCCGCATCTGCCTTCCAGTTACGTAGCCAAACTGCTCTGCGAGCGACTACTGTCAAGGCTAAAGCTTTAGAAGCAACTGTACCTACATCAATTGCTGCTTCTTCCAAATACTGGGCAGATTGTCTTAAACGGCAAAAGCTATCCTCTTGTTCCCTAGTAGGGGAAGGGATGCTATACTCTAGTTCCTCTATCCATTCGCCCATTGCCTTTGCTACCCAGGCCAAAGCCATAGCAGGTCTTACCACTGCTCCAACAAGAGAAAAAATATTTTTCAATAGGCTCTCTACCCTTCTGTCTGTGACATCATTCAAAGAGGTAGATGACAGTGGTAAAGCAGATTTATGCACAAGTCGCAGAACATGTGCATCTACTTTTGGAGGAACTTCTCTTTTCGAACAATCCACAGCTGGAAATGGATAATAAGAATCCCATCTTTTAGGGATCTTAAACTTTTTACTGGGCGCCGCCCAAGACTCATCCATCATTTCCGTCAGCTCATCTGACGCTGGGAATTCAGCTTTCACTGACTTTGTTCGTTTAAATACAGGTGCTTTACTTTTTAACACTGACTTGGCTGGCTCTTCCAAAGAGAGAACAGCCTTCACAGCATTAATCAGTTCAGATACATCATCTGAACTAAAACTCTGCGACTGATCATCATACGGAGTCGAATCTATTGTATCATCATCCGTTGTATCATCCTGTGTAGTCTGCCACATAGACGTATCTGTCTTAGTCTTACCTGCCCCTTGGTTGCTTGTAGAGGCTACTGGAACCAAGCCATAGGAAGGGAGCTGCATGTATGGGTTCATAGTGTAACCTAACACTTGAGGTGGTGCTACTGGAGTTAACCTGTCCGCTATAGAAGATAGTCTTTGCGAACATATTCCATGGTGGCTCTGTTGGTGGCTGAACCAACTCCTGTTTTTTACTTCGCTGAAACGCGAAACAGTTTGCACACAAACCCTCATAAGTGACCAATTGATTCATATCTATTACCCCTGTCTTACAAGATAAGCATGTTAGGGATGTAGGAGTGCTTGATAAATTCTCCTCATCACTTTTGCCGCTCACAGACATGGTAATAATCTGTTAATGACTACACAATTTGTGACTGAAAATCACCTATATATGAGTATATAGAAGTGAAATCAATCTGACCACAGTGCACCTGATTTGAGGGTCAGAACAGGACTGACATTACACAGAAAAGTCAGCACACATACTAGCAGTCAGTCACATGTTAAAGCATTAGACCTTGTCATATGAGAATACAACCTCCATAACAATTTATACATAAGTAGGAAAAATAAGAATTTACTTACCGATAATTCTATTTCTCGTAGTCCGTAGTGGATGCTGGGACTCCGTAAGGACCATGGGGAAATAGCGGCTCCGCAGGAGGCTGGGCACATCTAAAGAAAGCTTTAGGACTAGCTGGTGTGCACTGGCTCCTCCCCCTATGACCCTCCTCCAAGCCTCAGTTAGGATACTGTGCCCGGACGAGCGTACACAATAAGGAAGGATTTTGAATCCCGGGTAAGACTCATACCAGCCACACCAATCACACTGTACAACCTGTGATCTGAACCCAGTTAACAGCATGATAACAGAGGAGCCTCTGCAAAGATGGCTCCCAACAATAAAAACCCAATTTTGTAACAATAACTATGTACAAGTATTGCAGACAATCCGCACTTGGGATGGGCGCCCAGCATCCACTACGGACTACGAGAAATAGAATTATCGGTAAGTAAATTCTTATTTTCTCTGACGTCCTAAGTGGATGCTGGGACTCCGTAAGGACCATGGGGATTATACCAAAGCTCCCAAACGGGCGGGAGAGTGCGGATGACTCTGCAGCACCAAATGAGAGAACTCCAGGTCCTCCTCAGCCAGGATATCAATTTTGTAGAATTTTACAAACGTATTTGCTCCTGACCAAGTAGCTGCTCGGCAAAGTTGTAAAGCCGAGACCCCTCGGGCAGCCGCCCAAGATGAGCCCACCTTCCTTGTGGAATGGACATTTACAGATTTTTGTCTGTTGCAGGCATGCCACAGAATGTGCAAGCTGAATTGTATTACCAATCCAATGAGCAATAGTCTGCTTAGAAGCAGGAGCACCCAGCTCGTTGGGTGCATACAGGATAAACAGCGAGTCAGATTTCCTGACTCCAGCCTTCCTGGAAACATATATTTTCAGGGCCCTGACAACGTCTAGCAACTTGGAGTCCTCCAAGTCCCTAGTAGCCGCAGGCACCGCACTAGGTTGGTTCAGGTGAAACGCTGAAAACACCTTAGGGAGAAACTGAGGACGAGTCCTCAATTCCGCCCTGTCCGAATGGAAAATCAGATAAGGGCTTTTACAGGATAAAGCCGCCAATTCTGACACGCGTCTGGCCCAGGCCAGGGTCAACAGCATGACCACTTTCCATGTGAGATATTTTAACTCCACAGAGTTTAAGTGGTTCAAACCAATGTGACTTTTGGAACCCAAAACTACGTTGAGATCCCAAAGTGCCACTGGAGGCACAAAAGGAGGCTGCATATGCAGTACCCCTTCTACAAAACGTCTGAACTTCAGGAACTGAAGTCAGTTCTTTTTTGGAAGAAAATTTACAGAGCCGAAATTGAACCATAATGGACCCCAATTTCAGGCCCATAGACACTCCTGTTTGCAGGAAATGTAGGAATCGACCCAGTTGAATTTCCTCCATCGGGCCTTACTGGCCTCGCTCCACGCAACATATTTTCGCCAAATGCGATGATAATGTTTTGCGGTTACATCCTTCCTGGCTTTGATCAGGATAGGGATGACTTCATCCGGAATTTTCCTTCAGGATCCGGCGTTCAACCGCCATGCCGTCAAATGCAGCCGCGGTAAGTCTTGGAACAGACAGGGTCCTTGCTGGAGCAGGTCCCTTCTTAGAGGTAGAGGCCACGGATCCTCCGTGAGCATCTCTTGAAATTCCGGTTACCAAGTCCTTCTTGGCCAATCCGGAGCCACGAATATAGTGCTTTCTCCTCTCCATCTTATCAATCTCAGTACCTTGGGTATGAGAGGCAGAGGAGGGAACACATATACTGACTGGTACACCCCCAGTGTTACCAGAGCGTCTACAACTATTGCCTGAGGGTCCCTTGACCTGGCGCAATACCTGTCGAGTTTTTCCCAACAGTTTATAATCATGTGGAAGACTTCTGGGTGAAGTCCCCACTCTCCCGGGTGGAAGTTGTGCTGAGGAAGTCTGTTTCCCAGTTGTCCACCCCCGGAATGAATACCGCTGACAGTGCTATCACATGATTTTTCGTCCAGCGAAGAATCCTTGCAGCTTCTGCCACCCTGTCTGTTTACGTAGGTGACTGCCGTGATGTTGTCCGACTGGATCAACACCGGCTGACCTTGAAGCAGAGGTCTTGCTAAGCTTAGAGCATTGTAAATGGCCCTTAGCTTCAGGATATTTATGTGAAGTGATGTCTCCAGGCTTGACCATAAGCCCTGGATAATCCTTCCCTGTGTGACTGCTCCCCAGCCTAGCAGGCTGGCATCCGTGGTCACCAGGACCCAGTCCTGAATGCCGAATCTGCGGCCCTCTAGAAGATGAGCACTCTGCAACCACCACAGGTGGGATACCCTTGTCCTTGGTGACAGGGTTATCCGCTGATGCATCTGAAGATGCGACCCGGACCTTTGTCCAGCAGGTCCCACTGGAAATTCTTGCGTGGAATCTTCCGAATGGGATTGCTTCGTAGGAAGCCATCATTTCTCACAGAACCTTGTGCATTGATGCACTGAGCCTTGGCTCGGTTTTAGGAGGTTCCTGACTAGCTCGGATAACTCCCTGGCTTTCTCCACCGGGAGAAACACCTTTTTCTGGACTGTGTCCAGGATCATCCCTAGGAATAGAAGACAAGTCGTCGGAATCAGCTGCAATTTTGGAATATTGAGAATCCAACCGTGCTGTCGCAACACTACCTGAGATAGTGCTACACCGACCTCCAACTGTTCCCTGGATCTTACCCTTATCAGGGAATCATCCAAGTAAGGGATAACTAAAATTCCCTTCCTTCAAAGGAAAATCATTATTTCGGCCATTACCTTGGTAAAGACCCGGGGTGCCGTGGACCATCCCTACGGCAGCATCTGAACTGATAGTGACAGTTCTGTACCATAAACCTGAGGTACCTTTGGTGAGAAAGGTAAATTTTGACATGAAGGTAAACATCCTTGATGTCCCGAGACATCATGTAGACCCCTTCTTCCAGGTTCGCAATCACTGCTCTGAGTGACTCAATCTTGAATTTGAACCTCTGTATGTAAGTGTTCAAAGATTTTAGATTTTGAATCGGTCTCACCGAGCCGTCTGGCTTCGGTACCACAATAGTGTGGAATAATACCCCGTTCCCTGTTGTAGGAGGGGTACCTTGATTATCACCTGCTGGGAATACAGCTTGTGAATGGCTTCCAAAACCTGTCTCCGTGTCAGAAGGAGACATCGGTAAAGCCGACTTTAGGAAAACGGCGAGGGGGAGACGTCTCGAATTCTAATTTGTACCCCTGAGATATCACCTAAAGGATCCAGGGGTCTACTTGCGAGTGAGCCACTGCGCATTGAAATTCATTGAGACGGACCCCCCACCGTGCCTGATTCTGCTTGTAAAGCCCCAGCGTCATACTGAGGGCTTAGCAGAGGCGGGAGAGGGTTTCTGTTCCTAGGAACTGGCTGATTTCTGCAGCCATTTTTCCTCTCCCTCTGTCACGGGGCAGAAATGAGGAACCTTTTGCCCCTTGTCCACGAAAAGACTGCGCCTGTTAATACGGCGTCTTCTCATGTTGAGAGGCGACCTGGGGTACGAACGTGGATTTCCCAGCTGTTGCCGTGGCCACCAGGTCTGAAAGACCGACCCCAAATAACTCCTCCCTTCATAAGGCAATATTTCCAAATGCCGTTTGGAATACGCATCACCTGACCACTGACGTGTCCATAAACCTCTGCTGGTAGGAATGAACCACGCACTTAGGCTTGATGCCAGTCGGCAAATATTCCGCTGTGTATCACGCATATATAGAAATGCATCTTTTAAATGCTCTATAGGCAAAAATATACTGTCCCTATCTAGGGTATCAATATTTTCAGTCAGGGAATCCGACCACGCCAACCCAGCCCTGCACATCCAGGCTGAGGCTATTGCTGGTCGCAGTATAACACCAATATGTGTGTAAATACATTTTAGGATACTCTATCAGCAGGATCCTTAAGGGCGGCCATCTCAGGAGAGGGTGGAGCCCCTACCAGCGTGTGAGCGCTTTATCCCCCCCCCTAGGGGGTGTTTCCCAACGCATCCCAACCTCTGGCGGGAAAGGATATACTGTCAATAACACTTTAGAAATTATCAGTCGTTATCGGGGGAAACCCACGCATCATCACACACCTCATTTAATTTCTCAGATTCAGGAAAACTACAGGTAGTTTTTCCTCACCGAACATAATACCCCTTTTTGGTGGTACTCGTATTATCAGAAATGTGTAAAACATTTTTTATTTTTTTTTTCCCATTGCCTCAATCATGTAATGTGTGGCCCTACTGGAAGTCACATTTGTCTCTTCACCGTCGACACTGGAGTCAGTATCCGTGTCGGCGTCTATATCTGCCATCTGAGGTAACGGGCGCACTAGAGCCCCTGACGGCCTATGAGACGTCTGGACAGGCACAAGCTGAGTAGCCGGCTGTCTCATGTCAACCACTGTCTTTTATACAGAGCTGACACTGTCACGTAATGCCTTCCAACAGTTCATCCACTCAGGTGTCGACCCCCTAGGGGGTGACATCACTATTACAGGCAATCTGCTCAGTCTCCATATCATTTTTCTCCTCATACATGTCGACACCAACGTACCGACACACAGCACACAGACAGGGAATGCTCTGATAGAGGACAGGACCCCACTAGCCCTTTGGGGAGACAGAGGGAGAGTATGCCAGCACACACCAGAGCGCATACATATACATATATATACATATATATATACATATATATATACATATATATATATATATATACATACATATATACATATATATTCCATAGACAAAAAACCTTACGGTTTCACATGTCCCATTAAGGCTTCTTAGACATGATCAAAATTTCAGAAACCTGTTGTAACTCTTCCACTCAAACTCCAAAAAGCAATGAAATTCCGATCATTAAGGCTGACGCCTTAATGGACGTGTTCCTTGCGCAATACAGATATGGTATGCCATCACAGCCTGTGGGTAAGTGCAGATTCAGCACTCTCACAGAGTGAGATTGCTGTCACTCACACAATGGTGGAGCTGCTAATTCACAGATTTGTGTGCTCATTGGAATACACACATGCAGTCTATGCAACTGAAGGTCTGAGCGGAAGCCAAAGCTGCTCAGATGAGGTAAGAGTGTTGTTGATTGGAGGGAGGAGAGCGGTGTGGATGTGGGAACAGAAGTGTGTGGATAGAGGGAACACTAAGCAGCACTGATGGGGGGGGGACAAAGAAACACAGGGGGTAATTCAGACCGCAGCAGCAGCAATCGCTGTCTGAATTAGTTTGTGAGGTGCGCACGTGCAATGGCCGCACTGCGCGTGCGTACCCCAGGAGCCCAGTGAGATGGGGGCATGGTCTACACAACGGAGGCGTTTCCGGACCACTGGGGGGTGGGCTGTAGCGGTTATTCCCCTGCCAAGAGCGCAGGATCCACAAAATTTACCTTCAGGATGTCCGCTACATGAATGGGGTAAGAGTGGTGTGGATAGGGGGTAGATTATGCAGCAAGTATGGGAAGGGAGACAGAGCGGTGCAGATGGAGGAAATGGTGCAGATGGGTTGAAAACACTGGCATGGATGGGTAGAAAACTGGTGCAGATGGGAGAGAAGATAGTGTGCCCTGTACTGGAGGAGGCAGAGTGACGTTGAAGAGGGAAACACTGAGCAGCACAGAGAGAAGGAAACGGTGGTACAGACAAGGCACAGGTGGGGAAAGGCAGATGGTACAGACAAGTTAGTACAGACTAGCACAGATGGGAGAACACAGCAGTAGGGATTGGGGAAGACAGCAGCATGGGGGTGTATAGGGGAAGCAAGTGTAGATGCGTAGACCGTATATGGGGTATTATAGTTTTAGCAATTAACCAAGATGTTTGAGGGAGCTAAATGTGTATACTAAGTGAGATGGATGTATGGAGTGAGAAGCTGTTGTAACAAGGTGGCATTGTTGTGGTGACTGAATGGGATGGTTGTGGGCACTGTGTGGGATGGGAGCACCACAAAACCGCTCAGACCTTCAGTTGCATAGACTGCATGTGTGTATTCCAATGAGCACACAAATCTGTGAATTAGCAGCTCCACCATTGTGTGAGTGACAGCAATCTCACTCTGTGAGAGTGCTGAATCTGCACTTACCCACAGGCTGTGATGGCATACCATATCTGTATTGCGCAAGGAACACGTCCATTAAGGCGTCAGCCTTAATGATCGGAATTTCATTGCTTTTTGGAGTTTGAGTGGAAGAGTTACAACAGGTTTCTGAAATTTTGATCATGTCTAAGAAGCCTTAATGGGACATGTGAAACCGTAAGGTTTTTTGTCTATGGAATTTCATCGCTTTTTTTAAATTAATTTTTTTTATTCAGAAATGTAAAATTTCACTGTAAGAATAAACATTTGATTTTTTTAAATGTTTAATGAAAATGTTTGTATAACATCACTGTTCTGTGCAAAATTATTTTATTAACCAAACCGAATTGTTTAAGGTCCATACACACTTAACGATTTAATGAGCAACGTCGCTCATTTTCCCCCTCCTTGAGCGACGTCGCTCGTTTTATCGTTAAGTGTGTATGCTGCCAGCGACGAACGATGCGCGGCCCCGCGGGTCGGCAACAATCGTCGCTGTCGGTAGGTAATGCATGAAGGATGTGGACTGTCGTGACGTCACTGAGCGATATGAGCGGTCATATCGCTCAGTGTGTACAGTCGGACGCCGGCCGGCCCAGGAGGGGGAAACATTAGACGATGTCGCTCACAGAGTGACATCGTTTAATGTGTATGGGCCTTTAGACTTTGGTCAAAATATTTTGCTGCCTTTGCAGCTGATGCAGGGAGGGGGGTAGGTGGCAGCAGCCTGTGACTGAGGCTGGAGGTAGGCGTGAAATGCATTGCTTGTACGTGTGAGTGCGTGGTGTCAGTTTTCTTTTTTGGTAATAGCATATCTATTTATATTAGAAGGGATTAGGTACTTGGTTTGTCTTTTTTGGAGGCACAAGTATTATTTATATATTTTTTAAAAGATTATTATTATTTTTTAAATGGAATGTGAAATGTGAAAAACCCGAAAAAAAAATTGCGTGGGGTCCCTCCTTAAAGCATAACCAGCCTCGGGCTCTTCGAGCCGGTTCTGGTTCTAAAAATCCGGGGGGAAAACGGACAGGGGATCCCCCGTATTTTTAAAACCAGCACCGGGCTCTGCGCCTGGTGCAAAAAATATGGGGGACAAAAAGAGTAGGGGTCCTCCGTATTTTTTACACCAGCATCGGGCTCCACTAGCTGGACAGATAATGCCACAGCCGGGGGTCACTTTTATACAGTGCCCTGCGGCCGTGGCATTAAATATCCAACTAGTCACCCCTGGCCGGGGTACCCTAGGGGAGTGGGGACCCCTTTAATCAAGGGGTCCCCAGCCACCAAGGGCCAGAGGTGAAGCCAGAGGCTGTCCCCCCCATCCAAGGGCTGCGGATGGGAGGCTGATAGCCTTGAGAAAATTGAAAGAATATTGTTTTTTCCAGTAGTACTACAAGTCCCAGCAAGTCTTCCCCGCAAGCGGGTACTTGGAGAACCACAAGTACCAGCATGCGGGAGAAAAACGGGCCCGCTGGTACCTGTAGTTCTACTGGGAAAAAAATACCCAAATAAAAACAGGAGACAGACACCGTGAAAGTAAAACTTTATTTCACACCTGCCGACACACACATACTTACCTATGTTGACACAAAGCAGTCGGTCCTCTTCTCCAAGTAGAATCCACGGGTACCTGAAAATAAAAGATAATTATACTCACCTGATCCAGGTTCCAGTTTAAATCCACGTACTTGGCAAAACAACAAACCGAACACCCGGACCAGACGGACTGAAAAGGGTTCCATGTCCAAGAATGCAGACATCCGAATCTCGCGAGAATCCGACAGCGGGATGACAACGTTCCGGCGCGCTCGGGTTAGCCGAGCAAGGCGGGAAGGTTCAAACCTGCCTCGGACCCGTGTAAAATGGGTGAAGTTTGGGGGGTTCGGATTCCGACAAACCGAACCCATCATCACTAGTATGTACGTGTGTGTCAGGTGCCGTGCGTGTACGTACGTGTGTGTCAGGTGTCGTGCGTGTACGTGTGTGTACGTGTGTGTGTGTCAGGTGGCGCGTACCTACATGTGTGTATGTCAGGTGTGTATGTGTGTACGTACACGCGTGTATGTGTCAGGTGCCACGTGTGTACGTGTACGTGTGTGTGTGTGTGTGCCAGGTGCCGCGCGTATACGTGTGTGTGTGTGTGTGTGTGTGTGTGTGTCAGGAGCCGCGCGTGTACGTACATGTGTGTGTGTGTGTGTCAGGAGCCACGCGTGTGCATACGTGTGTGTGTGTGTGTGTGTGTGTGTCAGGTGCTGCGTGTGCGTGTGTGTCAGGTGCTGCGTCTGTGTGTCAGATGCTGCATATGCGTGTGTCAGGCACTGCATGTCTGGGGGGGTAGCCGGACACACAGCAGGGAGGGGAGGGTGGCCGGACACACAACAGGGAGGGGGGGGGGGGCGGACACAAAGCAGGGGAGGGGAGGGTGGCTGGACACATAGCAGGGGGGAGGGGGTGGCTGGACACATGGCAGGGAGGGAAGGGGGTAGGGGGTGGCCGGACACAGCGGGAAGAGGGGAGGGGGTTGGCTGAACACACAGCAGGGGAGGGGAGGGTGGCCGGACAAACAGCAGGGGAGGAGGGAGGGTGGCCTGACACACAGCAGGGGAGGGGAGGGTGGCCGGACACACAGCAGGGGAGGGGAGGGTGGCCGGACACACAGCAGGGGAGGGGAGGGTGGCCGGACACACAGCAGGGGAGGGGAGGGTGGCCGGACACACAGCAGGGGAGGGGAGGGTGGCCGGACACACAGCAGGGAGGGGAGGGGATGGCCGGACACACAGCAGGGAGGGGAGGGTGGCCGGACAAACAGCAGGGGAGGGTGGCCGGACAAACAGCAGGGGAGGACGGAGGGTGGCCTGACACACAGCAGGGGAGGGGAGGGTGGCCGGACACACAGCAGGGGAGGGGAGGGTGGCCGGACACACAGCAGGGGAGGGGAGGGTGGCCGGACACACAGCAGGGGAGGGGAGGGTGGCCGGACACACAGCAGGGGAGGGGAGGGTGGCCGGACACACAGCAGGGGAGGGGAGGGTGGCCGGACACACAGCAGGGAGGGGAGGGGATGGCCAGACATAGCGGGAGGAGTGGGGCTGGGCGAATACACAGCAGGGGAGGGGAGGGTGACCGGACACACAGCAGGGAGGAGGGGGGTAGGCCGGACACATGGCAAGGAGGGGAGGGTGGCCGGACACACGGCAGGGAGGGGAGTGGGGTGGCCGGCTGCAGGCTAGGCTCCACCTATCACACACTCAGCGATCACTGTGCTACAGCAAGCGTGGCGTGCAGCGGTGCTGGACATTAGGGAGTGCCTGTGCGCACCAGGCACCCCCTGTACGCACGCCTATGCGCTACCAGCCCACATATGCCACACTACATCACTATGCTATATCCCTCCCATATGCTGCACTTCATAATTACACTATACATACAACATACTACATCACCACACTACACTACTCACAATAAAATTAAAACATCCCAGTTCCTCATTCTTAATGAGCTCACGTGAGTTCTCTCCCCAACGAAGCTCCAGACCAAGTAACAATGAAGACACCAGCAGCGTGTAGGGGGCAGGCCTGGTCCACTTATCAGGAGAGAGCAGTCACAGGAGGGTAAGAAGGGGGCGGGGCCTAGTCCTACAGACGGGAGAGAGCAAGGTACAGGGGTAGAAGGGGACGGCTGATGTGAAGAAGGGGGCGGGCCTATTCTTACAGGCTTTCAAAATTCGACTTTTTAAAATTCGACATTTAACAAATTCTACTTTTCTGCAATGGTACAAATGCAGCAATTCGACAAAAGTATATTCAATTGAAGTTTGTAAATTCGACAACAGTGCTTTTAAACTGTAAATTCATCATTTTCAATCCGCCACACTTTGCAGGCGGAATCTAATAAATAAAAGTGTTTTTTTTTTGGTAATTGCATATCTATATTAGAAGGGATTAGGTACTTGGTTTGTCTTTTTTGGAGGCACAAGTATTATTTATATATTTTTTAAAAGATTATTATTTTTTAAAAGGAATGTAAAAAACCCGGAAAAAAAAATTGCGTGGGGGCCCCCCTCCAGAGCATAACCAGCCTCGGGCTCTTCGAGCCGGTCCTGGTTCTAAAAATCCGGGGGGAAAACGGACAGGGGATCCCCCGTATTTTTAGAACCAGCACCGGGCTCTGCGCCTGGTGCTGGTGCAAAAAATACGGGGGACAAAAAGAGTAGGGGTCCCCCGTATTTTTTACACCAGCATCGGGCTCCACTAGCTGGACAGATAATGCCACAGCCGGGGGTCACTTTTATACAGTGCCCTGCGGCCGTGGCATTAAATATCCAACTAGTCACCCCTGGCCGGGGTACCCTGGGGGAGTGGGGACCCCTTCAATCAAGGGGTCCCCCCCCCCCCAGCCACCCAAGGGCCAGGGGTGAAGCCCGAGGCTGTCCCCCCCATCCAAGGGCTGCGGATGGGAGGCTGATAGCCTTGAGAAAATTGAAAGAATATTGTTTTTTCCAGTAGTACTACAAGTCCCAGCAAGCCTCCCCCGCAAGCTGGTACTTGGAGAACCACAAGTACCAGCATTCGGGAGAAAAACGGGCCCGCTGGTACCTGTAGTTCTACTGGGAAAAAAATACCCAAATAAAAACAGGACACAGACACCGTGAAAGTATAACTTTATTTTACACCTGCCGACACACACATACTAACCTATGTTGACACAAAGCAGTCGGTCCTCTTCTCCAAGTAGAATCCACGGGTACCTGAAAATAAAAGATAATTATACTCACCTGATCCAGGTTCCAGATTAAATCCACGTACTTGGCAAAACAACAAACCGAACACCCGGACCAGACGGACTGAAAGGGGTCCCATGTTTACACATGGGACCCCTTTCCACGAATGCAGACATCCGAATCTCACGAGAATCCAGACAGCGGGATGATGACGTTCGGGCGCGCTCGGGTTAGCCGAGCAAGGCGGAAAGGTTCGAACCTGCCTCGGACCCGTGTAAAATGGGTGAAGTTCTGGGGGTTCGGATTCCAACAAACCGAACCCACTCATCACTAGTATGTACGTGTGTGTCAGGTGCCGTGCGCGTACGTACATGTCAGTGCCAAGCGTGCACGTACGTGTGTGTCAGGTGCCGTGCGTGTACGTACGTGTGTGTCAGGTGTCGTGCGTGTACGTGTGTGTGTGTGTGTGTGTGTGTGTCAGGTGGCGCGTACCTACATGTGTGTTTGTCAGGTGCTGTGCATGTGTGTACGTACACGCGTGTATGTGTCAGGTGCCGCGCATGTACGTGTGTGTGTGTGTGTGTGTGTGTGCCAGGAGCCACGCGTGTACATGCGTGTGGGTGTCAGGATATACGTACATACGTGTAGGTGTCAGGTGCCACGCATATACGTACATACGTGTGTGTGTCAGGAGACGCGCGTGTACGTACATGTGTGTGTGTGTGGATATCAGGAGCCACGCGTGTGCATACGCGCGTGTGTGTGTGTGTGTGTGTGTCAGGTGCCGCGCGTGTACGTGTGTGTGTGTGTCAAGTGCCGCGTGTGTACGTACGTATGTATGTGTGTGCCTGGAGCCACGCGTGTACATACGTGTGTGTGTGTGTCAGGTGCTGTACGTGTATGTGTGTATCTCAGGTGCTGCATTTGTATGCGTCAGCTGCCACGTGGGTGTCAGGTGTTGAGCGTGTATTTTTTTGTGTCAGGTGTCGCATCTGTATGTGTGTGACTGTCAGGTGCTGTGTGTGTATGTGTGTGTCAGGTGCTGCATGTATATATGTGTGTGTTAGGTGCTGTTCATGTATGTGGGAGTGGCAGGTGCATGTGTATATATGTGTGAGTGGCAGGTGCTGCGTGTGTATACGAGTGTGTGTGAGGTGCTGCGAGTGTATGTGTGTGTTAGGTGCTCTGAGTGTATATGATTGTGTGTCAGGTGCTGTGCGTGTATGCGTTAAATGCCACATGTATATATGTGTGTCAGGTGCTGCCTGTGTGTGTGTGTGTCAGGTGCTGCATGTCTGTAAGTGTGTGGGTGTGTCAGGTGCTGCATGTCTGTGTGTGGGTGTGTCAGGTGCTGCATGTCTGTGTGTGTGGGTGTGTCAGGTGCTGCATGTCTGTGTGTGTGGGTGTGTCAGGTGCTGCATGTCTGTGTGTGTGTCTGTCAGGTGCTGCATGTCTGTGTGTGTGGGTGTCTGGTGCTGCATGTCTGTGTGTGTGTCTGTCAGGTGCTGCATGTGTGTGTCAGATGCTGCATGTATGCGTGTGTGTCAGGCGCTGCGTGTGTGTGTGTGTGTGTCAGGCGCTGCATGTCTGTGTGTCAGGTGCTGCGTGTGTTTGTGTCAGGTGCTGCGTGTGTGTGTGTCAGGTGCTGCGTGTGTGTCAGCTGCTGCATGTCTGCGTGTGTGTGTCATGTGCTGCGAGTCTGCGTGTGTGTGTCATGTGCTGCGAGTCTGCGTGTGTGTGTGTCAGGTGCTGCGTGTCTTCGTGTGTGTCAGGTGCTGCGTGTCTGCGTGTTTGTGTGTCAGGTGCTGCGTGTGTGTCAGGTGCTGCGTGTCAGGTGCTGCGTGTGTGTCAGGTGCTGCGTGTCAGGTGCTGCGTGTCTGCGTGTGTGTCAGGTGCTGCGTGGCAGTATGTCAGGTGCTGCGTGTGAGTGCGTGTGTCAGGTGCGTGAGTGTGTGTGTCAGGTGCGTGTGAGTGTCAGGTGCTGCGTGTGTGTCAGGTGCTGCGTGTGAGTATGTCAGGTGCTGCGTGTGAGTATGTCAGGTGCTGCGTGTGAGTGCGTGTGTCATGTGCGTGTGAGTGTCAGGTGCGTGTGAGTGCGTGTGTCAGGTGCTGCGTGTGAGTGCGTGTGACAGGTGCTGCGTGTGCGTGTGTGTCAGGTGCTGCGTGTGTGTGTGTGTGTGTGTGTCAGGTGCTGCGTGTGTGTGTGTTTAAGGTGCGTGAGTGTATGTGTGTCAGGCGCTGCGTGTCTGTGTGTGCCAGGCGCTGCGTGTTTGTGTGTGTCAGGCGCTGCGTGTCTGTGTGTGTGTCAGGCGCTGCGTGTCTGTGTGTGCCAGGCGCTGCGTGTCTGTGTGTGCCAGGCGCTGCGTGTCTGTGTGTGCCAGGCGCTGCGTGTCTGTGTGTGCCAGGCGCTGCGTGTCTGTGTGTGCCAGGCGCTGCGTGTTTGTGTGTGCCAGGCGCTGCGTGTCTGTGTGTGCCAGGCGCTGCGTGTCTGTGTGTGCCAGGCGCTGCGTGTTTGTGTGTGTCAGGCGCTGCGTGTCTGTGTGTGTCAGGCGCTGCGTGTCTGTGTGTGCCAGGCGCTGCGTGTCTGTGTGTGCCAGGCGCTGCGTGTCTGTGTGTGGGTCAGGCGCTGCGTGTCTGTGTGTGCCAGGCGCTGCGTGTCTGTGTGTGCCAGGCGCTGCGTGTTTGTGTGTGTCAGGCGCTGCGTGTCTGTGTGTGCCAGGCGCTGCGTGTCTGTGTGTGCCAGGCGCTGCGTGTTTGTGTGTGCCAGGCGCTGCGTGTCTGTGTGTGTGTCAGGCGCTGCGTGTCTGTGTGTGCCAGGCGCTGCGTGTCTGTGTGTGCCAGGCGCTGCGTGTCTGTGTGTGTGTCAGGCGCTGCGTGTCTGTGTGTGCCAGGCGCTGCGTGTCTGTGTGTGCCAGGCGCTGCGTGTCTGTGTGTGCCAGGCGCTGCGTGTCTGTGTGTGCCAGGCGCTGCGTGTCTGTGTGTGCCAGGCGCTGCGTGTCTGTGTGTGTCAGGCGCTGCGTGTCTGTGTGTGCCAGGCGCTGCGTGTCTGTGTGTGTGCCAGGCGCTGCGTGTCTGTGTGTGTGCCAGGCGCTGCGTGTCTGTGTGTGTGCCAGGCGCTGCGTGTCTGTGTGTGTGCCAGGCGCTGCGTGTCTGTGTGTGCCAGGCGCTGCGTGTCTGTGTGTGTGCCAGGCGCTGCGTGTCTGTGTGTGTGCCAGGCGCTGCGTGTCTGTGTGTGCCAGGCGCTGCGTGTCTGTGTGTGCCAGGCGCTGCGTGTCTGTGTGTGTGTCAGGCGCTGCGTGTCTGTGTGTGTCAGGCGCTGCGTGTCTGTGTGTGTCAGGCGCTGCGTGTCTGTGTGTGCCAGGCGCTGCGTGTCTGTGTGTGCCAGGCGCTGCGTGTCTGTGTGTGTGCCAGGCGCTGCGTGTCTGTGTGTGCCAGGCGCTGCGTGTCTGTGTGTGCCAGGCGCTGCGTGTCTGTGTGTGCCAGGCGCTGCGTGTCTGTGTGTGTGCCAGGCGCTGCGTGTCTGTGTGTGTGTCAGGCGCTGCGTGTCTGTGTGTGTCAGGCGCTGCGTGTCTGTGTGTGCCAGGCGCTGCGTGTCTGTGTGTGCCAGGCGCTGCGTGTCTGTGTGTGTCAGGCGCTGCGTGTCTGTGTGTGGGTGTCAGGCGCTGCGTGTCTGTGTGTGTCAGGCGCTGCGTGTCTGTGTGTGGGTGTCAGGCGCTGCGTGTCTGTGTGTGGGTGTCAGGCGCTGCGTGTCTGTGTGTGGGTGTCAGGCGCTGCGTGTCTGTGTGTGTCAGGCGCTGCGTGTCTGTGTGTGGGTGTCAGGCGCTGCGTGTCTGTGTGTGGGTGTCAGGCGCTGCGTGTCTGTGTGTGGGTGTCAGGCGCTGCGTGTCTGTGTGTGTCAGGCGCTGCGTGTCTGTGTGTGCCAGGCGCTGCGTGTCTGTGTGTGCCAGGCGCTGCGTGTCTGTGTGTGCCAGGCGCTGCGTGTCTGTGTGTGCCAGGCGCTGCGTGTCTGTGTGTGCCAGGCGCTGCGTGTCTGTGTGTGTCAGGCGCTGCGTGTCTGTGTGTGCCAGGCGCTGCGTGTCTGTGTGTGTGCCAGGCGCTGCGTGTCTGTGTGTGCCAGGCGCTGCGTGTCTGTGTGTGCCAGGCGCTGCGTGTGTGTGGGTGTCAGGCGCTGCGTGTCTGTGTGTGCCAGGCGCTGCGTGTCTGTGTGTGCCAGGCGCTGCGTGTCTGTGTGTGCCAGGCGCTGCGTGTCTGTGTGTGCCAGGCGCTGCGTGTCTGTGTGTGCCAGGCGCTGCGTGTCTGTGGGTGCCAGGCGCTGCGTGTCTGTGGGTGTCAGGCGCTGCGTGTCTGTGGGTGTCAGGCGCTGCGTGTCTGTGTGTGCCAGGCGCTGCGTGTCTGTGTGTGCCAGGCGCTGCGTGTCTGTGTGTGTCAGGCGCTGCGTGTCTGTGTGTGCCAGGCGCTGCGTGTCTGTGTGTGCCAGGCGCTGCGTGTCTGTGTGTGTCAGGCGCTGCGTGTCTGTGTGTGTCAGGCGCTGCGTGTCTGTGTGTGTCAGGCGCTGCGTGTCTGTGTGTGCCAGGCGCTGCGTGTCTGTGTGTGTCAGGCGCTGCGTGTCTGTGTGTGCCAGGCGCTGCGTGTCTGTGTGTGCCAGGCACTGCGTGTCTGTGTGTGCCAGGCGCTGCGTGTCTGTGTGTGCCAGGCGCTGCGTGTCTGTGTGTGTCAGGCGCTGCGTGTCTGTGTGTGCCAGGCGCTGCGTGTCTGTGTGTGCCAGGCGCTGCGTGTCTGTGTGTGCCAGGCGCTGCGTGTCTGTGTGTGTGTCAGGCGCTGCGTGTCTGTGTGTGCCAGGCGCTGCGTGTCTGTGTGTGTGCCAGGCGCTGCGTGTCTGTGTGTGTGCCAGGCGCTGCGTGTCTGTGTGTGTGCCAGGCGCTGCGTGTCTGTGTGTGCCAGGCGCTGCGTGTCTGTGTGTGCCAGGCGCTGCGTGTCTGTGTGTGCCAGGCGCTGCGTGTCTGTGTGTGCCAGGCGCTGCGTGTCTGTGTGTGCCAGGCGCTGCGTGTCTGTGTGTGCCAGGCGCTGCGTGTCTGTGTGTGTGTCAGGCGCTGCGTGTCTGTGTGTGTCAGGCGCTGCGTGTCTGTGTGTGCCAGGCGCTGCGTGTCTGTGTGAGTGTGTCAGGCGCTGCGTGTCTGTGTGTGCCAGGCGCTGCGTGTCTGTGTGTGCCAGGCGCTGCGTGTCTGTGTGTGTGCCAGGCGCTGCGTGTCTGTGTGTGTCAGGCGCTGCGTGTCTGTGTGTGTCAGGCGCTGCGTGTCTGTGTGTGCCAGGCGCTGCGTGTCTGTGTGTGCCAGGCGCTGCGTGTCTGTGTGTGCCAGGCGCTGCGTGTCTGTGTGTGCCAGGCGCTGCGTGTCTGTGTGTGCCAGGCGCTGCGTGTCTGTGTGTGCCAGGCGCTGCGTGTCTGTGTGAGTGTGTCAGGCGCTGCGTGTCTGTGTGAGTGTGTCAGGCGCTGCGTGTTTGTGTGTGTCAGGCGCTGCGTGTCTGTGTGTGTGTCAGGCGCTGCGTGTCTGTGTGTGCCAGGCGCTGCGTGTCTGTGTGTGCCAGGCGCTGCGTGTCTGTGTGTGCCAGGCGCTGCGTGTCTGTGTGTGTCAGGCGCTGCGTGTCTGTGTGTGCCAGGCGCTGCGTGTCTGTGTGTGCCAGGCGCTGCGTGTCTGTGTGTGCCAGGCGCTGCGTGTCTGTGTGTGCCAGGCGCTGCGTGTCTGTGTGTGTCAGGCGCTGCGTGTCTGTGTGTGCCAGGCGCTGCGTGTCTGTGTGAGTGTGTCAGGCGCTGCGTGTCTGTGTGTGCCAGGCGCTGCGTGTCTGTGTGTGTCAGGCGCTGCGTGTCTGTGTGTGCCAGGCGCTGCGTGTCTGTGTGAGTGTGTCAGGCGCTGCGTGTCTGTGTGTGCCAGGCGCTGCGTGTCTGTGTGTGTCAGGCGCTGCGTGTCTGTGTGTGTCAGGCGCTGCGTGTCTGTGTGTGTGTCAGGCGCTGCGTGTCTGTGTGTGCCAGGCGCTGCGTGTGTGTGTGTCAGGCGCTGCGTGTGTGTGTGTGTGTCAGGCGCTGCATGTCTGTGTGTCAGGTGCTGCGTGTGTTTGTCAGGCGCTGCGTGTCTGTGTGTGCCAGGCGCTGCGTGTCTGTGTGTGTCAGGCGCTGCGTGTCTGTGTGTGCCAGGCGCTGCGTGTCTGTGTGTGCCAGGCGCTGCGTGTCTGTGTGTGCCAGGCGCTGCGTGTCTGTGTGTGTGTCAGGCGCTGCGTGTCTGTGTGTGCCAGGCGCTGCGTGTCTGTGTGTGCCAGGCGCTGCGTGTCTGTGTGTGTGTCAGGCGCTGCGTGTCTGTGTGTGTCAGGCGCTGCGTGTCTGTGTGTGCCAGGCGCTGCGTGTCTGTGTGAGTGTGTCAGGCGCTGCGTGTCTGTGTGTGCCAGGCGCTGCGTGTCTGTGTGTGCCAGGCGCTGCGTGTCTGTGTGTGCCAGGCGCTGCGTGTCTGTGTGTGCCAGGCGCTGCGTGTCTGTGTGTGTCAGGCGCTGCGTGTCTGTGTGTGCCAGGCGCTGCGTGTCTGTGTGTGTCAGGCGCTGCGTGTCTGTGTGTGCCAGGCGCTGCGTGTCTGTGTGTGCCAGGCGCTGCGTGTCTGTGTGTGCCAGGCGCTGCGTGTCTGTGTGTGCCAGGCGCTGCGTGTCTGTGTGTGCCAGGCGCTGCGTGTCTGTGTGTGCCAGGCGCTGCGTGTCTGTGTGAGTGTGTCAGGCGCTGCGTGTCTGTGTGAGTGTGTCAGGCGCTGCGTGTTTGTGTGTGTCAGGCGCTGCGTGTCTGTGTGTGTGTCAGGCGCTGCGTGTCTGTGTGTGCCAGGCGCTGCGTGTCTGTGTGTGCCAGGCGCTGCGTGTCTGTGTGTGTCAGGCGCTGCGTGTCTGTGTGTGTCAGGCGCTGCGTGTCTGTGTGTGCCAGGCGCTGCGTGTCTGTGTGTGTCAGGCGCTGCGTGTGTGTGTGTGTGTCAGGCGCTGCGTGTCTGTGTGTGCCAGGCGCTGCGTGTCTGTGTGTGCCAGGCGCTGCGTGTCTGTGTGTGCCAGGCGCTGCGTGTCTGTGTGTGCCAGGCGCTGCGTGTCTGTGTGTGCCAGGCGCTGCGTGTCTGTGTGTGCCAGGCGCTGCATGTCTGTGTGTGTCAGGCGCTGCGTGTCTGTGTGTGTCAGGCGCTGCGTGTCTGTGTGTGCCAGGCGCTGCGTGTCTGTGTGAGTGTGTCAGGCGCTGCGTGTCTGTGTGTGCCAGGCGCTGCGTGTCTGTGTGTGTCAGGCGCTGCGTGTCTGTGTGTGCCAGGCGCTGCGTGTCTGTGTGAGTGTGTCAGGCGCTGCGTGTCTGTGTGTGCCAGGCGCTGCGTGTCTGTGTGTGTCAGGCGCTGCGTGTCTGTGTGTGTCAGGCGCTGCGTGTCTGTGTGTGTGTCAGGCGCTGCGTGTCTGTGTGTGTCAGGCGCTGCGTGTCTGTGTGTGCCAGGCGCTGCGTGTGTGTGTGTCAGGCGCTGCGTGTGTGTGTCAGGCGCTGCATGTCTGTGTGTCAGGTGCTGCGTGTGTTTGTCAGGTGCTGCGTGTGTGTGTGTCAGGTGCTGCATGTCTGCGTGTGTGTGTCATGTGCTGCGAGTCTGCGTGTGTGTGTCATGTGCTGCGAGTCTGCGTGTGTGTGTGTCAGGTGCTGCGTGTCTTCGTGTGTGTCAGGTGCTGCGTGTCTGCGTGTTTGTGTGTCAGGTGCTGCGTGTGTGTCAGGTGCTGCGTGTCAGGTGCTGCGTGTGTGTCAGGTGCTGCGTGTCAGGTGCTGCGTGTCTGCGTGTGTGTCAGGTGCTGCGTGGCAGTATGTCAGGTGCTGCGTGTGAGTGCGTGTGTCAGGTGCGTGAGTGTGTGTGTCAGGTGCGTGTGAGTGTCAGGTGCTGCGTGTGTGTCAGGTGCTGCGTGTGAGTATGTCAGGTGCTGCGTGTGAGTGCGTGTGTCATGTGCGTGTGAGTGTCAGGTGCGTGTGAGTGCGTGTGTCAGGTGCTGCGTGTGAGTGCGTGTGACAGGTGCTGCGTGTGCGTGTGTGTGTCAGGTGCTGCGTGTGTGTGTGTGTGTGTCAGGTGCTGCGTGTGTGTGTGTGTGTGTGTCAGGTGCTGCGTGTGTGTGTGTGTGTGTGTCAGGTGCTGCGTGTGTGTGTTTAAGGTGCGTGAGTGTATGTGTGTCAGGCGCTGCGTGTCTGTGTGTGCCAGGCGCTGCGTGTCTGTGTGTGGGTGTCAGGCGCTGCGTGTCTGTGTGTGCCAGGCGCTGCGTGTCTGTGTGTGTCAGGCGCTGCGTGTCTGTGTGTGTGCCAGGCGCTGCGTGTCTGTGTGTGCCAGGCGCTGCGTGTCTGTGTGTGTCAGGCGCTGCGTGTCTGTGTGTGGGTGTCAGGCGCTGCGTGTCTGTGTGTGGGTGTCAGGCGCTGCGTGTCTGTGTGTGTGTGCCAGGCGCTGCGTGTCTGTGTGTGGGTGTCAGGCGCTGCGTGTCTGTGTGTGCCAGGCGCTGCGTGTCTGTGTGTGCCAGGCGCTGCGTGTCTGTGTGTGCCAGGCGCTGCGTGTCTGTGTGTGCCAGGCGCTGCGTGTCTGTGTGTGCCAGGCGCTGCGTGTCTGTGTGTGCCAGGCGCTGCGTGTCTGTGTGTGCCAGGCGCTGCGTGTCTGTGTGTGCCAGGCGCTGCGTGTCTGTGGGTGCCAGGCGCTGCGTGTCTGTGGGTGCCAGGCGCTGCGTGTCTGTGGGTGCCAGGCGCTGCGTGTCTGTGGGTGCCAGGCGCTGCGTGTCTGTGGGTGTCAGGCGCTGCGTGTCTGTGGGTGTCAGGCGCTGCGTGTCTGTGGGTGTCAGGCGCTGCGTGTCTGTGTGTGTGTCAGGCGCTGCGTGTCTGTGTGTGTGTCAGGCGCTGCGTGTCTGTGTGTGTGTCAGGCGCTGCGTGTCTGTGTGTGTCAGGCGCTACGTGTCTGTGTGTGTCAGGCGCTGCGTGTCTGTGTCAGGCGCTGCGTGTCTGTGTGTGTCAGGCGCTGCGTGTCTGTGTGTGCCAGGCGCTGCGTGTCTGTGTGTGCCAGGCGCTGCGTGTCTGTGTGTGTGTCAGGCGCTGCGTGTCTGTGTGTGTGTCAGGCGCTGCGTGTCTGTGTGTGTGTCAGGCGCTGCGTGTCTGTGTGTGGGTGTCAGGCGCTGCGTGTCTGTGTGTGCCAGGCGCTGCGTGTCTGTGTGTGTGTCAGGCGCTGCGTGTCTGTGTGTGTCAGGCGCTGCGTGTCTGTGTGTGTCAGGCGCTGCGTGGCTGTGTGTGTCAGGCGCTGCGTGTCTGTGTGTGCCAGGCGCTGCGTGTCTGTGTGTGCCAGGCGCTGCGTGTCTGTGTGTGGGTGTCAGGCGCTGCGTGTCTGTGTGTGTCAGGCGCTGCGTGTCTGTGTGTGCCAGGCGCTGCGTGTCTGTGTGTGCCAGGCGCTGCGTGTCTGTGTGTGCCAGGCGCTGCGTGTCTGTGTGTGCCAGGCGCTGCGTGTCTGTGTGTGCCAGGCGCTGCGTGTCTGTGTGTGCCAGGCGCTGCGTGTCTGTGTGTGCCAGGCGCTGTGTGTCTGTGGGTGCCAGGCGCTGCGTGTCTGTGGGTGCCAGGCGCTGCGTGTCTGTGGGTGCCAGGCGCTGCGTGTCTGTGTGTGTCAGGCGCTGCGTGTCTGTGTGTGTGTCAGGCGCTGCGTGTCTGTGTGTGTGTCAGGCGCTGCGTGTCTGTGTGTGTCAGGCGCTGCGTGTCTGTGTGTGCCAGGCGCTGCGTGTCTGTGTGTGCCAGGCGCTGCGTGTCTGTGTGTGCCAGGCGCTGCGTGTCTGTGTGTGTGTCAGGCGCTGCGTGTCTGTGTGTGCCAGGCGCTGCGTGTCTGTGTGTGTCAGGCGCTGCGTGTGTGTCAGGCGCTGCGTGTCTGTGTGTGCCAGGCGCTGCGTGTCTGTGTGTGCCAGGCGCTGCGTGTCTGTGTGTGCCAGGCGCTGCGTGTCTGTGTGTGTGTCAGGCGCTGTGTGTCTGTGTGTGTGTCAGGCGCTGCGTGTTTGTGTGTGTCAGGCGCTGCGTGTCTGTGTGTGCCAGGCGCTGCGTGTCTGTGTGTGCCAGGCGCTGCGTGTCTGTGTGTGTGCCAGGCGCTGCGTGTCTGTGTGTGCCAGGCGCTGCGTGTCTGTGTGTGCCAGGCGCTGCGTGTCTGTGTGTGCCAGGCGCTGCGTGTCTGTGTGTGTCAGGCGCTGCGTGTCTGTGTGTGTCAGGCGCTGCGTGTCTGTGTGTGTCAGGCGCTGCGTGTCTGTGTGTGTCAGGCGCTGCGTGTCTGTGTGTGTGCCAGGCGCTGCGTGTCTGTGTGTGTGCCAGGCGCTGCGTGTCTGTGTGTGTGCCAGGCGCTGCGTGTCTGTGTGTGCCAGGCGCTGCGTGTCTGTGTGTGCCAGGCGCTGCGTGTCTGTGTGTGCCAGGCGCTGCGTGTCTGTGTGTGCCAGGCGCTGCGTGTCTGTGTGTGCCAGGCGCTGCGTGTCTGTGTGTGCCAGGCGCTGCGTGTCTGTGTGTGTCAGGCGCTGCGTGTCTGTGTGTGCCAGGCGCTGCGTGTCTGTGTGTGTCAGGCGCTGCGTGTCTGTGTGTGTGTCAGGCGCTGCGTGTCTGTGTGTGCCAGGCGCTGCGTGTGTGTGTGTGTGTCAGGCGCTGCGTGTGTGTGTGTGTGTCAGGCGCTGCATGTCTGTGTGTCAGGTGCTGCGTGTGTTTGTGTCAGGTGCTGCGTGTGTGTGTGTCAGGTGCTGCGTGTGTGTGTGTGCCAGGCGCTGCGTGTCTGTGTGTGTCAGGCGCTGCGTGTCTGTGTGTGCCAGGCGCTGCGTCTGTGTGTGTGTCAGGCGCTGCGAGTCTGCGTGTGTGTGTGTCATGTGCTGCGAGTCTGCGTGTGTGTGTGTCAGGTGCTGCGTGTCTTCGTGTGTGTCAGGTGCTGCGTGTCTGCGTGTTTGTGTGTCAGGTGCTGCGTGTGTGTCAGGTGCTGCGTGTCAGGTGCTGCGTGTGTGTCAGGTGCTGCGTGTCAGGTGCTGCGTGTCTGTGTGTGTGTCAGGCGCTGCGTGTCTGTGTGTGTGTCAGGCGCTGCGTGTCTGTGTGTGTCAGGCGCTGCGTGTCTGTGTGTGCCAGGCGCTGCGTGTCTGTGTGTGTCAGGCGCTGCGTGTCTGTGTGTGCCAGGCGCTGCGTGTCTGTGTGTGTGTCAGGCGCTGCGTGTCTGTGTGTGCCAGGCGCTGCGTGTCTGTGTGTGTCAGGCGCTGCGTGTGTGTCAGGCGCTGCGTGTCTGTGTGTGCCAGGCGCTGCGTGTCTGTGTGTGCCAGGCGCTGCGTGTCTGTGTGTGCCAGGCGCTGCGTGTCTGTGTGTGTGTCAGGCGCTGTGTGTCTGTGTGTGTGTCAGGCGCTGCGTGTTTGTGTGTGTCAGGCGCTGCGTGTCTGTGTGTGCCAGGCGCTGCGTGTCTGTGTGTGCCAGGCGCTGCGTGTCTGTGTGTGTGCCAGGCGCTGCGTGTCTGTGTGTGCCAGGCGCTGCGTGTCTGTGTGTGCCAGGCGCTGCGTGTCTGTGTGTGCCAGGCGCTGCGTGTCTGTGTGTGTCAGGCGCTGCGTGTCTGTGTGTGTCAGGCGCTGCGTGTCTGTGTGTGTCAGGCGCTGCGTGTCTGTGTGTGTCAGGCGCTGCGTGTCTGTGTGTGTGCCAGGCGCTGCGTGTCTGTGTGTGTGCCAGGCGCTGCGTGTCTGTGTGTGTGCCAGGCGCTGCGTGTCTGTGTGTGCCAGGCGCTGCGTGTCTGTGTGTGCCAGGCGCTGCGTGTCTGTGTGTGCCAGGCGCTGCGTGTCTGTGTGTGCCAGGCGCTGCGTGTCTGTGTGTGTCAGGCGCTGCGTGTCTGTGTGTGCCAGGCGCTGCGTGTCTGTGTGTGTCAGGCGCTGCGTGTCTGTGTGTGCCAGGCGCTGCGTGTCTGTGTGTGTCAGGCGCTGCGTGTCTGTGTGTGTCAGGCGCTGCGTGTCTGTGTGTGTGTCAGGCGCTGCGTGTCTGTGTGTGCCAGGCGCTGCGTGTGTGTGTGTGTGTGTGTCAGGCGCTGCGTGTGTGTGTGTGTGTCAGGCGCTGCATGTCTGTGTGTCAGGTGCTGCGTGTGTTTGTGTCAGGTGCTGCGTGTGTGTGTGTCAGGTGCTGCGTGTGTGTGTGTGCCAGGCGCTGCGTGTCTGTGTGTGTCAGGCGCTGCGTGTCTGTGTGTGCCAGGCGCTGCGTGTCTGTGTGTGTGTCAGGCGCTGCGAGTCTGCGTGTGTGTGTGTCATGTGCTGCGAGTCTGCGTGTGTGTGTGTCAGGTGCTGCGTGTCTTCGTGTGTGTCAGGTGCTGCGTGTCTGCGTGTTTGTGTGTCAGGTGCTGCGTGTGTGTCAGGTGCTGCGTGTCAGGTGCTGCGTGTGTGTCAGGTGCTGCGTGTCAGGTGCTGCGTGTCTGCGTGTGTGTCAGGTGCTGCGTGGCAGTATGTCAGGTGCTGCGTGTGAGTGCGTGTGTCAGGTGCGTGAGTGTGTGTGTCAGGTGTGTGAGTGTGTGTGTCAGGTGCTGCGTGTGTGTCAGGTGCTGCGTGTGAGTATGTCAGGTGCTGCGTGTGAGTGCGTGTGTCATGTGCGTGTGAGTGTCAGGTGCGTGTGAGTGCGTGTGTCAGGTGCTGCGTGTGAGTGCGTGTGACAGGTGCTGCGTGTGCGTGTGTGTGTCAGGTGCTGCGTGTGTGTGTGTGTGTGTGTGTCAGGTGCTGCGTGTGTGTGTGTGTGTGTGTCAGGCGCTGCGTGTGTGTGTGTGTGTGTGTCAGGCACTGCGTGTCTGTGTGTGCCAGGCGCTGCGTGTCTGTGTGTGGGTGTCAGGCGCTGCGTGTCTGTGTGTGCCAGGCGCTGCGTGTCTGTGTGTGCCAGGCGCTGCGTGTCTGTGTGTGCCAGGCGCTGCGTGTCTGTGTGTGCCAGGCGCTGCTTGTCTGTGTGTGCCAGGCGCTGCGTGTCTGTGTGTGCCAGGCGCTGCGTGTCTGTGTGTGTGCCAGGCGCTGCGTGTCTGTGTGTGTGCCAGGCGCTGCGTGTCTGTGTGTGTCAGGCGCTGCGTGTCTGTGTGTGTCAGGCGCTGCGTGTCTGTGTGTGTCAGGCGCTGCGTGTCTGTGTGTGTCAGGCGCTGCGTGTCTGTGTGTGTCAGGCGCTGCGTGTTTGTGTGTGCCAGGCGCTGCGTGTCTGTGTGTGTCAGGCGCTGCGTGTCTGTGTGTGCCAGGCGCTGCGTGTCTGTGTGTGCCAGGCGCTGCGTGTCTGTGTGTGTCAGGCGCTGCGTGTCTGTGTGTGTCAGGCGCTGCGTGTCTGTGTGTGCCAGGCGCTGCGTGTCTGTGTGTGGGTGTCAGGCGCTGCGTGTCTGTGTGTGTGTCAGGCGCTGCGTGTCTGTGTGAGTGTGTCAGGTGCTGCGTGTCTGTGTGAGTGTGTCAGGTGCTGCGTGTGTGTGTCAGGTGCTGCGTGTGTGTGTCAGGTGCTGCGTGTGTGTGTCAGGTGCTGCGTGTGTGTGTCAGGTGCTGCGTGGGAGGGGTGGCTGGACACACAGAAGGGGTCGGGAGGGTGGCCGAACACACAGCAGGGAGGGGAGGGGGGTGGCCGGACACACCGCAGGGAGGGGAGGGGGGTGGCCGGACACACAGCAGGGAGGGGGGGGGTGGCCGGAGACACAGCAGGGAGGGAGGGAGAAGGGGGGGCGGCCGGACACACAGCAGAGAGGGAGGGAGGGGCGGCCGGACACACAGCAGGGGGAAGGGGGGGGGGCGGACACACAGCAGGGAAGGCGGGGGGAGGTGACACACAGCAGGGAGGGCGGAGGGGGGGAGCACAGCAGGGAGGGCGGGAGGCGGGACACACAGCAGGGCGGGGGGGGGACACACAGCAGGGTGGGGGGGGACACACAGCAGGGTGGGGGGGGACACACAGCAGGGTGGGGGGGGGGACACACAGCAGGGTGGGGGGGGGGACACACAGCAGGGTGGGGGGGGGGACACACAGCAGGGTGGGGGGGACACACAGCAGGGTGGGGGGGGACACACAGCAGGGTGGGGGGGGGGGGGGACACACAGCAGGGTGGGGGGGGGGACACACAGCAGGGTGGGGGTGGGGACACAGCAGGGATGGGAGGGGAGGGGAGGGGGGGGGGACACACAGCAGGGCGGGGGTGGGACACACAGCAGGGATGGGAGGGGGACACACACACACACAGCATGGAGGGCATGGGGGGACACACAGCAGGGAGGGCAGGGGGGACGGCACAGCAGGGAGGGCGGGTGGGGGGGACGGCACAGCAGGTAGGGGGGGCACAGCAGGGAGGGGGGGGGACACACAGCAGGGAGGCAGGGTGGGCGGGGACACAGCGGGAGGCAGGGAGGGGGGGGAGGGGGCACACAGCGGAGGAGGGGGGGCGGCACACAGCGGAGGAGGGGGGGCGGCACACAGCGGAGAAGGGGGGGGCGGCGCACAGCGGAGAAGGGGGGGGCGGCACACAGCGGAGGAAGGGGGGGGCGGCACACAGCGGAGGAGGGGGGGGCGGCACACAGCGGAGGAGGGGGGGGGGCGGCACACAGCGGAGGAGGGGGGGGGGCGGCACACAGCGGAGGACTCTGAGCACTCAGCATCTCTATGTGAAAAGCACAGCACATGTGAGGACGTGGACAATCTGGAGGAATCATGTTTCAGCTTGCCCCTAATTGAGGGGGGGAAAAAGTTACTGCAACTGAGGCACTTCAGTTCTACAAGAAGCTACGGTTCTGCTAAATATACTTTCTAGCCTGACTAACGGTATATATATTATTTTGTAATAAAACACAAATGTAATAGCCTGTGGCAAGTCCATGAATTTAGTGCACAAAGGTTACTACACAGAGAAAAATGAATGAGCACAGTTTCTAGAGAGGCAGCTAGTACAGTAGGTCTATATACTGGTACTGTACCTGAGTGACAGCTATACTGACAGCTTGTGCCCTGCCTGGGGAATAGCCATTGCAGCGCTTCTTATTTGTGCTGCACTGTGCGGTATGTTAGTTACATTTTACCAGTATTCTGCAGAGGGGGATATGTTACAGGCCTGTCACCCATCCCCATACTGGAGAACAGCACAGTCTCAGAAAGTGACATTAACCTGTCGCCCTGACACTGGAGTAGAGGAGTGATGAGGAGGACAGAGGCGATAACACAGATACAGGCACACAGAGGTTAGTAAATCACATTAGCTCCGCCCCATACCTGGAGTCGAACTTCGTGCCGTCCGGGAAGGATCCGTGGTAGTGGTAGCGCACGAAGTCTCCGTCCTGCACACGGCGCCGGCACAGCTCCGGCTCCCAGCTCCGCTCAATGTGCAGCTGCGGCTCTCCGGGCACCGGCGGGGCGTCGTTACAGGTCACAAAGCTGACCAAGAAGGCGGCCTGCAGCGCCAGCACCGGCCAGCGGCTCACCGGTAATCCGCTACGCCTGATAGCCGCGGGGGGACAGTAGGAGCGACAGCAGCGGGCAGCCCACGGCACCACAGGCAGAGGAGACGCAGGCAGCCACCAGGAGCGGTCAGGCTGGCGGCCGCGCACACAGCGGGAGGGGAGTGTGGCCGGACACGCAGGGGGGAACGGGAAAATAAGCAGGGTACACAGTGGGGGGCTGCCTGATAATACTCACCCAGCGGTGTGCAGCTCCGGCGATCTTCTCCCGCTGGCTGTCCTCCTGCAGCTCCACGTGACTCCTTCCCTCTCTGTCTCCTCGTGCCCAACGGCCCAACTACAGCTACTCACTGTACACCCCCTGCTGGCGGCCACTGCGCAGGCGCAACAAATTGAAATGCCCTATCTCTATAATGGGGCATATTTCTCTTCATTAAAAAAACCCTATAACTTTCTGAAAAACCACAACCCCAAAAGGCACTACACTGGGACATACTCTATCTAATAAAACAAACCCCAAGGCTTTATTTGTCCTCTATCCTGAGTTATGCCTTCCCAAAAATTTCCTCATTCACTCTATAGGAAAACCATGTCAAAAAGCCACAGAGGGAGTGGCAGAAAAAAACTGACAGTTGGAACTTTAGGTTACTCCCAATTCCTCAATTTTTATTATTTTGCCCTGAAATTTGGCATGCAGCACCGGGTGACGATTCTACGCGCCCATGCCAAATTTCAGCTCAGTACGTCCAATCAGTTTTGAGGTGTAGCCCCTCAAACACCATGCCCCCATCTCAGAAGTTCCCTATGGGAGAATTCCGTTTGTTCGATTCAGCCTTAATATAAGGGCACGACCGTGCCCATATATATATATATATATATATATATATATATATATATATATATATATATATATATATATGGATAACCTTATACAAGTGTTTTTCCCCTTATAGCTGCTGTATCTTTATTACTGCGCTTAATCAGTGCCCCCCCCTCTCTTTTTTTAACCCTTTCTGTAGTGCAGTGACTGCAGGGGAGAGACAGGGAGCTTCCCTCCAACGGAGCTGTGAGGGAAAATGGCGCCAGTGTGCTGAGGAGATAAGGCCGCCGATAAGGGGGCGGAGCCTATCTCCCATTTTTTTATGTATTTAGCAGGGGTTAAATGCATCCATATAGCCCAGGAGCTATATGTGATGCATTTGTTTTGCCATCCAAGGTGTTTTTTATTGCGTCTCAGGGCGACCCCCCCAGCGCCCTGCACCCTCAGTGACCGGAGTGTGAAGTGTGCTGAGAGCAATGGCGCACAGCTGCAGTGCTGTGCACTACCTTGTTGAAGACAGGACGTCTTCTGCCGCCGATTTCTGGACAATCTTCATGCTTCTAGGTTTGTAAGGGGGCCGGCGGCGCGGCTCTGGGACCCATCCAAGCTGGGCCTGTGATCGTCCCTCTGGAGCTAATGTCCAGTAGCCTAAGATGCCCAATCCACTCTGCACGCAGGTGAGTTCGCTTCTTCTCCCCTTAGTCCCTCGATGCAGTGAGCCTGTTGCCAGCAACCTAACTAAAACTTTCACTAAGAAGCTCAGGAGAGCCCCTAGTGTGCACCCTTCTCGTTCGGGCACAGAGATCTGAGGCTTGGAGGAGGGTCATAGGGGGAGGAGCCAGTGCACACCAGCTAGTCCTAAAGCTTTCTTTAGATGTGCCCAGCCTCTTGCGGAGCCGCTATTTCCCCATGGTCCTTACGGAGTCCCAGCATCCACTTAGGACAGAAGTACAATTTCTCTGACGTCCTAACTGGTTCTTTTTCAACATAACATGCAGAAAACACAGTAATATACAGGTCTCATATGCAATAGGTACTAAAAATTAACAATGCATACTAAGAAGTAGAGAGAATTTTTAGTACTGTATACCCTGCCTCCAGAGAGCGGGATACAGGGAGACTCACCACACTTCCATATCCAAGCAAATGCGCTCGCAAGACGCTGAGTGGATTCAGACGCTACTGATGTACACTACCGCTCTTATATAACTGATAACGGACAAGGACGCTCACTGACGGACACGGACGCTGAGCGACTTCCACGTGTATGCAGACGCTAAGGCCTGCGACTCGGTCTGGGCGGGTTTATATCCAGTGTACACAACCGCAGCGTCTAAGCTGCGACCGAGTACCCTTGTGGTAGCGTCTGAGCCGGAAGTGAGGTCATTCAGTTCATGAAACGAGAGACACGCGAGAACTGGCCATGAACTCGGAGGAGGGGCGGCCAGGAGAGCGTCTGAATCCCCCTGTTGACTTAAACTCCCAGGATCGCGGCCTCTACCTAGTCCTGGCGCCTATAATCCTGGAGCATAGCGCTGTCGCACTCAAATGTTCGGCGCATCAACACACTGTAGTCTCCACCAAATCAGCGTAGCTGTGTCCTGACCCCTCTAGTAAGAGGAAGTCTAGTGTTCACTCTAGGCTGTTTTACCAGGGCGCCGGGCCCTGCCCGTTTTTTACCAGGCAAAACCCGCCCTGCCCCTTTTGCGGCGCCCTGCTAGAACAGCCGCCCGCTCCCTGCCCTCCCGGCGTGTATAGATGCCGTGCGCATGCACGCGGCATCCATTCACGCATTGGGAGAGGGCTGGGGGGGAAGCCCAGCACAGACGGAGGTGCTGGGCACGCCCCCAACAGTGACGTCGCCGGCCACAGACGCTCTCTATAGTAGCGTCTGTGGGCCGCACCGCCCCCTAAGATGACGTAGGCGTGGCCACACCCCCTAATTTGCATGGCCACACCCCCATTTTGCGCGCATGTGCCCCCGGATTCCGGCGCCCTGCCCCATTTCACTCCTAAAGTGAACACTAGAAGTCCATAGACTCATCGTCTCCCCATGCTCCGGCCACAGCCTGGTAACGTCTGCTGGACATGGTAACGTCTGCTAGAACATCCGACACAGACGCCCGTCGAGACAGCACTGATACCCGAAGGTAAGCGTAGTTGCGACCCGGTGGGGAGTTGTTGGAGCGACTCTTTCTAGTATGCGTTTAAGACGCTGTTAAGAGAAATCGCTCAAAAAACATATAGTAAGTCTATAAAAATAAAGTAAAGTAAAAGCTTGAGGCTGCTCTCTCAGCAGCACTGTGACCATGCGGCTCCTGCCGCACCAAGCAAAAAACTGATCTGACTGAGTCAGTGGGCGGGACTATATAGTGGAGGCCCCAATGCATCCTGGGAGGTCAGAAAGCATGTGGCCGTGTTGGTGCCATTTTCGCTGTCGCTCGACAATATCCCAATGTTATCCTGTGGATAACCCTGTGGACCCAGCCAGAGAAACACACAATAAGCATTTCCTGTGAACTACCTATATTAAACAATAACCCTGACGCACTTATCCCCCTCAGGGTATAGAATATATGGATAGCAGGAGTTAGATACACAGAGTAGATATCACAGAGCAGTTACAAGCGGGGTTATAGAGGAGGCGCTATGCATTCTGGGAACAGTCAAAACTTTTAGCCTGTTGGTGGTTCAGATCAAGATCCTACTCTATACCCCAATGTTATTCCTTGTGGAACCCAGTGTACCCTGCAGCAGAAAAAAAAACACAACACTATAATGACATTTGCATACAGTCAGATTAAACTGAGGTGAAACAGTATAATATCAGTGTATAAGACACACAGCTCCTCTACAAATCATATAGTGACAGTCACTTTGGTATATTGGGGAGACCCTAAATCCCACCTACCTGATCCTCCTGTGGGATCCTGTGATTCTCCTCTGTACAATCCTGGGAATACAGAGGACGGGGACATCTCTCTGGGGTATCTCTGTTACTGGGCCCATCTGTAGGAGACACAAAGTGACTGAGTATAATGTATATATGTGATTATCATGTGATGTGTGTATATAGGGGGCCCCCATACCTGCTCTCCCCTGTATAATACATAACAGTCTCCTCTTACCCAGTGATGTGAGGGGCCGGTGATTCTCCATCATCACGTTCTTGTACAGACCCCTGTGTTCCTCTATATACTCCCCCTCCTGCATGGAGACATAGACAGTGACATCGTGACACCTTATAGGAACCAGACACACACAGTGATACAGTCATCACCCAGACACATCCCCTGGTGTTACTGTATAATGCCCCATTCCCAGCAGTCACCTCTCCAGTCATCACCCAGACACATCCCCTGGTGTTACTGTATAATGCCCCATTCCCAGCAGTCACCTCTCCAGTCATCACTCAGACACGTCCCCTGGTGTTACTGTATAATGTCCCATTCCCAGCAGTCACCTCTCCAGTCATCACCCAGACACATCCCCTGGTGTTACTGTATAATGTCCCATTCCCAGCAGTCACCTCTCCAGTCATCACCCAGACACATCCCCTGGTGTTACTGTATAATGTACCATTCCCAGCAGTCACCTCTCCAGTCATCACCCAGACACATCCCCTGGTGTTACTGTATAATGCTCCATTCCCAGCAGTCACCTCTCCAGTCATCACCCAGACACATCCCCTGGTGTTACTGTATAATGTCCCATTCCCAGCAGTCACCTCTCCAGTCATCACCCAGACACATCCCCTGGTGTTACTGTATAATGTCCCATTCCCAGCAGTCACCTCTCCAGTCATCACCCAGACACATCCCCTGGTGTTACTGTATAATGCACCATTCCCAGCAGTCACCTCTCCAGTCATCATCCAGACACATCCGCTGGTGTTACTGTATAATGCCCCATTCCCAGCAGTCACCTCTCCAGTCATCACCCAGACACATCCCCTGGTGTTACTGTATAATGTACCATTCCCAGCAGTCACCTCTCCAGTCATCATCCAGACACATCCGCTGGTGTTACTGTATAATGCCCCATTCCCAGCAGTCACCTCTCCAGTCATCACCCACACACATCCCCTGGTGTTACTGTATAATGTCCCATTCCCAGCAGTCACCTCTCCAGTCATCACCCAGACACATCCCCTGGTGTTACTGTATAATGTCCTATTCCCAGCAGTCACCTCTCCAGTCATCACCCAGACACATCCCCTGGTGTTACTGTATAATGCCGCATTCCCAGCAGTCACCTCTCCAGTCATCACCCAGACACATCCCCTGGTGTTACTGTATAATGTCCCATTCCCAGCAGTCACCTCTCCAGTCATCACCCAGACACGTCCCCTGGTGTTACTGTATAATGCCCTATTACCAGCAGTCACATCTCCAGTCATCACCCAGACACATCCCCTGGTGTTACTGTATAATGCCCCATTCCCAGCAGTCACATCTCCAGTCATCACCCAGACACATCCCCTGGTGTTACTGTATAATGCCCCATTCCCAACAATCACCTCTCCAGTCATCACCCAGACACATCCCCTGGTGTTACTGTATAATGCCCCATTCCCAGCAGTCACCTCTCCAGTCATCATCCAGACACATCCGCTGGTGTTACTGTATAATGCCCCATTCCCAGCAGTCACCTCTCCAGTCATCACCCAGACACATCCCCCGGTGTTACTGTATAATGCCCGATACCCAGCAGTCACCTCTCCAGTCATCACCCAGACACATCCTGTTACTGTATAATGTCCCATACCCAGCAGTCACCTCTCCAGTCATCACCCAGACACATCCCCTGGTGTTACTGTATAATGCTCCATTCCCAGCAGTCACCTCTCCAGTCATCACCCAGACACATCCCCTGGTGTTACTGTATAATGTACCATTCCCAGCAGTCACCTCTCCAGTCATCACACAGACACATCCCCTGGTGTTACTGTATAATGTCCCATTCCCAGCAGTCACCTCTCCAGCCATCACCCAGACACACCCCCTGGTGTTACTGTATAATGCCCCATTCCCAGCAGTCACCTCTCCAGTCATCACCCAGACACATCCCTCTGTGTTACTGTATAATGCCCCATTCCCAGCAGTCACCTCTCCAATCATCACCCAGACACATCCCTGATGTTACTGTATAATGCCCCATTCCCAGCAGTCACCTCTCCAGTCATCACCCAGACACGTCCCTTGGTGTTACTGTATAATGTCCCATTCCCAGCAGTCACCTCTCCAGTCATCACCCAGACACATCCCCCGATGTTACTGTATAATGCCCCATTCCCAGCAGTCACCTCTCCAGTCATCACCCAGACACATCCCCTGGTGTTACTGTATAATGCCCCATTCCCAGCAATCACCTCTCCAGTCATCACCCAGACACATCCCCTGGTGTTACTGTATAATGCCCCATTCCCAGCAGTCACCTCTCCAGTCATCACCCAGACACATCTCCTGGTATTACTGTATAATGTCCCATTCCCAGCAGTCACCTCTCCAGTCATCACCCAGACACATCCCCCGGTGTTACTGTATAATGTCCCATTCCCAGCAGTCACCTCTCCAGTCATCACCCAGACACGTCCCCCGGTGTTACTGTATAATGTCCTATTCCCAGCAGTCACCTCTCCAGTCATCACCCAGACACATCCCCCGGTGTTACTGTATAATGTCCCATTCCCAGCAGTCACCTCTCCAGTCATCACCCAGACACATCACCCTGTGTTACTGTATAATGTCCTATTCCCAGCAGTCACCTCTCCTGTCATCACCCAGACACATCCCCCGGTGTTACTGTATAATGTCCCATTCCCAGCAGTCACCTCTCCAGTCATCACCCAGACACACCCCCTGGTGTTACTGTATAATGTCCCATTCCCAGCAGTCACCTCTCCAGTCATCACCCAGACACGTCCCCCGGTGTTACTGTATAATGTCCTATTCCCAGCAGTCACCTCTCCAGTCATCACCCAGACACGTCCCCCGGTGTTACTGTATAATGTCCCATTCCCAGCAGTCACCTCTCCAGTCATCACCCAGACACGTCCCCCGATGTTACTGTATAATGTCCCATTCCCAGCAGTCACCACTCCAGTCATCACCGAGAGACATCCCCCGGTGTTACTGTATAATGTCCCATTCCCAGCAGTCACCTCTCCAGTCATCACCCAGACACATCCCCCGGTGTTACTGTATAATGTCCTATTCCCAGCAGTCACCTCTCCAGTCATCACCCAGACACGTCCCCCAATGTTACTGTCTAATGTCCCATTCCCAGCAGTCACATCCCCCGGTGTTACTGTATAATGCCCCATTCACAGCAGTAAAATCACCCAGAGTTACTGTATAATGTCCCATTCCCAGCAGTCACCTCTCCAGTCATCACCCAGATACGTCCCCCGGTGTTACTGTATAATGCCCCATTCCCAGCAGTCACCTCTCCAGTCATCACCCAGACACGTCCCCCGGTGTTACTGTATAATGCCCCATTCCCAGCAGTCACATCCCCCGGTGTTACTGTATAATGCCCCATTCACAGCAGTAAAATCACCCAGAGTTACTGTATAATGTCCCATTCCCAGCAGTCACCTCTCCAGTCATCACCCAGACACATCCCCCGGTGTTACTGTATAATGTCCTATTCCCAGCAGTCACCTCTCCAGTCATCACCCAGACACATCCCCTGGTGTTACTGTATAATGTCCCATTCCCAGCAGTCACCTCTCCAGTCATCACCCAGACACATCCCCCGGTGTTACTGTATAATGTCCTATTCCAAGCAGTCACCTCTCCAGTCATCACCCAGACACGTCCCCCGGTGTTACTGTATAATGTCCCATTCCCAGCAGTCACCTCTCCAGTCATCACCCAGACACGTCCCCCGATGTTACTGTATAATGTCCCATTCCCAGCAGTCACCTCTCCAGTCATCACCCAGACACATCCCCCGGTGTTACTGTATAATGCCCCATTCCCAGCAGTCACCTCTCCAGTCATCACCCAGACACATCCCCCGTGTTACTGTATAATGCCCCATTCCCAGCAGTCACCTCTCCAGTCATCACCCAGACACGTCCCCTGGTGTTACTGTATAATGTCCCATTCCCAGCAGTCACCTCTCCAGTCATCACCCAGACACGTCCCCCGGTGTTACTGTATAATGCCCCATTCCCAGCAGTCACCTCTCCAGTCATCACCCAGACACGTCCCCCGGTGTTACTGTATAATGCCCCATTCCCAGCAGTCACATCCCCCGGTGTTACTGTATAATGCCCCATTCACAGCAGTAAAATCACCAAGAGTTACTGTATAATGTCCCATTCCCAGCAGTCACCTCTCCAGCCATCACCCAGATACGTCCCCTGGTGTTACTGTATAATGTCCCATTCCCGGCAGTCACCTCTCCAGTCATCACCCAGACACGTCCCCTGATGTTACTGTATAATGTCCCATTCCCGGCAGTCACCTCTCCAGTCATCACCCAGACACGTCCCCTGATATTACTGTATAATGTCCCATTCCCAACAGTCACCTCTCCAGTCATCACCCAGACACATCCCCTGGTGTTACTGTATAATGTCACATTCCCAGCAGTCACCTCTCCAGTCATCACCCAGACGCATCCCCTGGTGTTACTGTATGTCCCATTCCCAACAGTCACCTCTCCAGTCATCACCCTGACACATCCCCTGATGTTACTGTATAATGTCCCATTCCCGGCAGTCACCTCTCCAGTCATCAACCAGACACATTCCCCGGTGTTACTGTATAATGTCCCATTCCCAGCAGTAAAATCACCCAGAGTTACTGTATATTGTCCCATTCCCAGCAGTCACCTCTCCAGTCATCACCCAGACACATCCCCCGGTGTTACTGTATAATGCCCCATTCCCAGCAGTCACCTCTCCAGTCATCACCCAGACACATCCCCCGGTGTTACTGTATAATGCCCCATTCCCAGCAGTCACCTCTCCAGTCATCACCCAGACACATCCCCCGGTGTTACTGTATAATGCCCCATTCCCAGCAGTCACCTCTCCAGTCATCACCCAGACACGTCCCCTGGTGTTACTGTATAATGTCCCATTCCCAGCAGTCACCTCTCCAGTCATCACCCAGACACGTCCCCCGGTGTTACTGTATAATGTCCCATTCCCAGCAGTCACCTCTCCAGTCATCACCCAGACACGTCCCCCGGTGTTACTGTATAATGTCCCATTCCCAGCAGTCACCTCTCCAGTCATCACCCAGACACGTCCCCCGGTGTTACTGTATAATGCCCCATTCCCAGCAGTCACCTCTCCAGTCATCACCCAGACACGTCCCCTGGTGTTACTGTATAATGTCCCATTCCCAGCAGTCACCTCTCCAGTCATCACCCAGACACGTCCCCCGGTGTTACTGTATAATGCCCCATTCCCAGCAGTCACATCCCCCGGTGTTACTGTATAATGCCCCATTCACAGCAGTAATATCACCCAGAGTTACTGTATAATGTCCCATTCCCAGCAGTCACCTCTCCAGTCATCACCCAGATACGTCCCCCGGTGTTACTGTATAATGCCCCATTCCCAGCAGTCACCTCTCCAGTCATCACCCAGACACATCCCCTGGTGTTACTGTATAATGCCCCATTCCCAGCAGTCACCTCTCCAGTCATCACCCAGACACGTCCCCCGATGTTACTGTATAATGCCCCATTCCCAGCAGTCACATCCCCCGGTGTTACTGTATAATGCCCCATTCACAGCAGTAAAATCACCCAGAGTTACTGTATAATGTCCCATTCCCAGCAGTCACCTCTCCAGCCATCACCCAGATACGTCCCCCGGTGTTACTGTATAATGCCCCATTCCCAGCAGTCACCTCTCCAGTCATCAGCGAGACACATCCCCTGGTGTTACTGTATAATGTCCCATTCCCAGCAGTCACCTCTCCAGTCATCACCCAGACACATCCCCCGGTGTTACTGTATAATGCCCCATTCCCAGCAGTCACCTCTCCAGTCATCACCCAGACACGTCCCCTGATATTACTGTATAATGTCCCATTCCCAGCAGTCACCTCTCTAGTCATCACCCAGACACATCCCCTGGTGTTACTGTATGTCACATTCCCAGCAGTCACCTCTCCAGTCACCACCCTGACACATCCCCTGATGTTACTGTATAATGTCCCATTCCCGGCAGTCACCTCTCCAGTCATCAACCAGACATATTCCCCGGTGTTACTGTATAATGCCCCATTCCCAGCAGTAAAATCACCCAGAGTTACTGTATAATGTCCCATTCCCAGCAGTCACCTCTCCAGTCATCACCAGACACATCCCCTGGTGTTACTATATAATGTCCCATTCCCAGCAGTCACATCCCCCGGTGTTACTGTATAATGCCCCATTCACAGCAGTAAAATCACCCAGAGTTACTGTATAATGTCCCATTCCCAGCAGTCACCTCTCCAGTCATCACCCAGACACATCTCCTGGTGTTACTGTATAATGTCACATTCCCAGCAGTCACCTCTCCAGTCATCACCCAGACACATCCCCTGGTGTTACTGTATAATGTCCCATTCCCAGCAGTCACCTCTCCAGTCATCACCCAGACACGTCCCCTGGTGTTACTGTATAATGTCCCATTCCCAGCAGTCACCTCTCCAGTCATCACCCAGACACGTCCCCCGGTGTTACTGTATAATGCCCCATTCCCAGAAGCCACCTCTCCAGTCATCAACCAGACACATCCCCCGGTGTTACTGTATAATGCCCCATTCCCAGCAGTCACATCCCCCGGTGTTACTGTATAATGCCCCATTCACAGTAGTAAAATCACCCAGAGTTACTGTATAATGTCACATTCCCAGCAGTCACCTCTCCAGTCATCACCCAGACACGTCCCCCGGTGTTACTGTATAATGCCCCATTCCCAGCAGCCACCTCTCCAGTCATCACCCAGACACATCCCCTGGTGTTACTGTATAATGCCCCATTCCCAGCAGTCACCTCTCCAGTCATCACCCAGACACATCCCCTGGTGTTACTGTATAATATCCCATTCACAGCAGTCACCTCTCCAGTCATCACCCAGACACATCCCCCGGTGTTACTGTATAATGTCTCATTCCCAGCAGTCACCTCTCCAGTCATCACCCAGACACATCCCCTGGTGTTACTGTATAATATCCCATTCCCAGCAGTCACCTCTCCAGTCATCACCCAGACACATCCCCTGGTGTTACTGTATAATATCCCATTCCCAGCAGTAACCTCTCCAGTCATCACCCAGACACATCCCCCGGTGTTACTGTATAATGTCCCATTCCTAGCAGTCACCTCTCCAGTCATCACCCAGACACATCCCCGGTGTTACTGTATAATGCCCCATTCCCATCAGTCACCTCTCCAGTCATCACCCAGACACATCCCCTGGTGTTACTGTATAATGACACATTCCCAGCAGTCACCTCTCCAGTCAGCAGCTGAATGATCTTGTTGGCGAGTTCCAGGATCTTCTGGTCATTGTGTCTCTCATGTATCAGTGAGTGAGGTGGAGGCACCGGGATGGGGTTCTGGGTCCTGCTATGTCCTCCTGACACGTGGGGATAGCTGGGCGTCTTCTTCACCACTGTGTAATCCTGTGAAATGCGGGAGACACCAAATATCATTGTATACACTCCTAGATCCCCTCACCTCCCCAGTCATGTCCCTGTATTATAACTATAGATATAAGTGATGTCACTGTGTCGCTCACAGATCCCCTCACCTCAAGAAGGAGGGTGGCAGAAGACAGGCTAGTGGAAGGAGAGGGGGCAGCAGGGGCAGACTGGGCGGCAGGTGAAGGGTCGGCAGGAAATAGACTGGGGGTAGCAGGAAAGGGTGGTAGTAGAAGACAGGTGGCAGCAGGTGAGGTGGGAGGATGGGGGAGGCGGTAGGTGAGGAGGGGTTGCAGTAGAGATGCAGTAATGACAGGCAGGGAGCTGCATGTGGGGGGGGGGGGGGGAGACAATGGTCAGCAGGTGAGGAAGGGAGAAGGTGAGGGGGTCAACAGGAGACAGGTGGGGAGCGGCTGGAGACTAGGAAGGTACAGGTAGGGGGCAGCAGAAAGTGGTGGCAGGGGGTCACAAGGCAAGGGGGGTTGCAGGGTGAGATAGGATACGACAGCCATTACCTGGAGGATGAGAGCGGCAGGAAATGGAGGAGGGTGGGGATGCTGTTAGCGTCTGCCAGTCTTGTAAATGTCCCTCCAAAAATGGTCGCCATCTCTTCTAGCAACAGTCTGAAGTGTCTCATCTGAGGCGGTGGCCATTTTGGGTGAGACACTTTCAACATTATTCCATGCGGAAAGCCAGATATGGAATACTGTCTCAAAGAGACCGCGGCCGCATGCGCCCCGTGTGATTGCACAGATCACCTAACCCTAGAAATGGCTCTGATGGCAGAAGACTGGGGTGCGGCAGGAGATAGGTGAAGGGGCAACAGGAGAATGACAGGGAGCGGCAGGTTAAAAGGACAGCAAGTGAGGGACAGACAGGGGGCTGCAGGCGAGGAGGCATTAGGAAAATGTCAGGGGCAGCAGGTGAGGGGGCATTAGGAGAATATAAGGGCAGCAGGTGACTGACACGGGTAGCAAATGAGGGGGCATTAGGAGAATGTAAGGGCAGCAGGTGAGGGGTATTAGGAGAATGTAGGGGCAGAAGGTGACAGACAGGGGGTAGTAAATGAGGGGGCATTAGGATGTCAGGGGCAGCAGATAACAGACGGACAGCAGGTGAGTGGGCATTAGGCGAATGTCAGGGACATGAGAGGGGGTATTAGGAGAGGTTGGGGGCAGGTGAGTGGGCATTAGGTGAATGTCAGGGACATGAGAGGGGGTATTAGTATATAGGGGCAGGAGAGGGGGTATTAGGAGAGGGTGGGGGCAGAAGAGGGGGTATTAGGAGAGGTTGGGGGCAGGAGAGGGGGTATTAGGAGAGGTTGGGGGCAGGAGAGGGGGTATTAGGAGAGGTTGGGGGCAGGAGAGGGGGTATTAGGAGAGGTTGGGGGCAGGAGAGGGGGTATTAGGAGAGGTTGGTGGCAGGAGAGGAGGTATTAGGAGAGGTTGGTGGCAGGAGAGGGGGTATTAGGAGAGGTTGGGGGCAGGAGAGGGGGTATTAGGAGAGGTAGAGGGCAGGAGAGGGGGTATTAGGAGAGGTAGAGGGCAGAAGAGGGGGTATTAAGAGAGGATGGGGGCAGGAGACGGGGTATTAAGAGAGGAGGGGGTATTAGGAGAGGTAGAGGGCAGGAGAGGGGGTATTAGGAGAGGTAGAGGGCAGGAGAGGGGGTATTAGGAGAGGTAGAGGACAGGAGAGGGGGTATTAGGAGAGGTAGAGGACAGGAGAGGGGGTATTAGGAGAGGTAGAGGACAGGAGAGGGGGTATTAGGAGAGGTAGAGGGCAGGAGAGGGGGTATTAGGAGAGGTAGAGGGCAGGAGAGGGGGTATTAGGAGAGGTAGAGGGCAGGAGAGGGGGTATTAGGAGAGGAGGGGGGTATTAGGAGAGGTAGAGGGCAGGAGAGGGGGTATTAGGAGAGGTTGGGGCAGGAGAGGGGGTATTAGGAGAGGTAGAGGGCAGGAGAAGGGGTATTAGGAGAGGTAGAGGGCAGGAGAAGGGGTATTAGGAGAGGTAGAGGGCAGGAGAAGGGGTATTAGGAGAGGAAGAGGGCAGGAGAAGGGGTATTAGGAGAGGTAGAGGGCAGGAGAAGGGGTATTAGGAGAGGTAGAGGGCAGGAGAAGGGGTATTAGGAGAGGTAGAGGGCAGGAGAAGGGGTATTAGGAGAGGTAGAGGGCAGGAGAAGGGGTATTAGGAGAGGTAGAGGGCAGGAGAAGGGGTATTAGCAGAGGAGGGGGTATTAGGAGAGGTAGAGGGCAGGAGAAGGGGTATTAGGAGAGGAGGGGGTATTAGGAGAGGTAGAGGGCAGGAGAGGGGGTATTAGGAGAGGAGGGGGTATTAGGAGAGGTTGGGGCAGGAGAGGGGGTATTAGGAGAGGTTGGGGCAGGAGAGGGGGTATTAGGAGAGGTTGGGGCAGGAGAGGGGGTATTAGGAGAGGTTGGGGCAGGAGAGGGGGTATTAGGAGAGGTAGAGGGCAGGAGAAGGGGTATTAGGAGAGGTAGAGGGCAGGAGAAGGGGTATTAGGAGAGGTAGAGGGCAGGAGAAGGGGTATTAGGAGAGGTAGAGGGCAGGAGAAGGGGTATTAGGAGAGGTAGAGGGCAGGAGAAGGGGTATTATGAGAGGTAGAGGACAGGAGAGGGGGTATTAGGAGAGGTAGAGGGCAGGAGAGGGGGTATTAGGAGAGGTAGAGGGCAGGAGAGGGGGTATTAGGAGAGGAGGGGGTATTAGGAGAGGTTGGGGCAGGAGAGGGGGGTATTAGGAGAGGTTGGGGCAGGAGAGGGGGTATTAGGAGAGGTAGAGTGCAGGAGAAGGGGTATTAGGAGAGGTAGAGGGCAGGAGAAGGGGTATTAGGAGAGGTAGAGGGCAGGAGAAGGGGTATTAGGAGAGGTAGAGGGCAGGAGAAGGGGTATTAGGAGAGGTAGAGGGCAGGAGAAGGGGTATTAGGAGAGGTAGAGGGCAGGAGAAGGGGTATTAGGAGAGGTAAAGGGCAGGAGAAGGGGTATTAGGAGAGGTAGAGGGCAGGAGAAGGGGTATTAGGAGAGGTAGAGGGCAGGAGAAGGGGTATTAGGAGAGGAGGGGGTATTAGGAGAGGTAGAGGGCAGGAGAAGGGGTATTAGGAGAGGAGGGGGTATTAGGAGAGGTAGAGGGCAGGAGAAGGGGTATTAGGAGAGGAGGGGGTATTAGGAGAGGTTGGGGCAGGAGAGGGGGTATTAGGAGAGGTTGGGGCAGGAGAGGGGGTATTAGGAGAGGTTGGGGCAGGAGAGGGGGTATTAGGAGAGGTTGGGGCAGGAGAGGGGGTATTAGGAGAGGTTGGGGCAGGAGAGGGGGTATTAGGAGAGGTTGGGGCAGGAGAGGGGGTATTAGGAGAGGTTGGGGCAGGAGAGGGGGTATTAGGAGAGGTAAAGGGCAGGAGAAGGGGTATTAGGAGAGGTAGAGGGCAGGAGAAGGGGTATTAGGAGAGGTAGAGGGCAGGAGAAGGGGTATTGGTAGAGGGCAGGAGAAGGGGTATTATGAGAGGTAGAGGGCAGGAGAAGGGGTATTAGGAGAGGTAGAGGGCAGGAGAAGGGGTATTAGGAGAGGTAGAGGGCAGGAGAAGGGGTATTAGGAGAGGAGGGGGTATTAGGAGAGGTTGGGGTAGAAGAGGGGGTAATAGGAGAGGATGGGGGCAGGAGAGGGGGTATTAGGAGAGGATGGGGGCAGGAGAGGGGGTATTAGGAGAGGATGGGGGCAGGAGAGGGGGTATTAGGAGAGGATGGGGGCAGGAGAGGGGGTATTAGGAGAGGATGGGGGCAGGAGAGGGGGTATTAGGAGAGGATGGGGGCAGGAGAGGGGGTATTAGGAGAGGTTGGGGGCAGGAGAGGGGGTATTAGGAGTGGTTGGGGCAGGAGAAGGGGTATTAGGAGAGGTTGGGGCAGGAGAAGGGGTATTAGGAGAGGTAGAGGGCAGGAGAGGGGGTATTAGGAGAGGTTGGGGGCAGGAGAGGGGGTATTAGGAGAGGTTGGGGGCAGGAGAGGGGGTATTAGGAGAGGTTGGGGGCAGGAGAGGGGGTATTAGGAGAGGTTGGGGGCAGGAGAGGGGGTATTAGGAGAGGTTGGGGGCAGGAGAGGGGGTATTAGGAGAGGTTGGGGGCAGGAGAGGGGGTATTAGGAGAGGTTGGGGGCAGGAGAGGGGGTAATAGGAGAGGTTGGGGGCAGGAGAGGGGGTAATATGAGAGGTTGGGGGCAGGAGAGGGTGTAATAGGAGAGGATGGGGGCAGGAGAGGGGGTAATAGGAGAGGATGGGGGCAGGAGAGGGGGTAATAGGAGAGGATGGGGGCAGGAGATGGGGTAATAGGAGAGGATGGGGGCAGGAGAGGGGGTAATAGGAGAGGATGGGGGCAGGAGAGGGGGTAATAGAAGAGGATGGGGGCAGGAGAGGGGGTATTAGGAGAGGTTGGGGCAGGAGAGGGGTAATAGGAGAGGATGGGGGCAGGAGAGGGCGTAATAGGAGAGGATGGGGGCAGGAGAGGGGGTATTGGGAGAGGAGGGGGTAATAGGAGAGGTTGGGGGCAGGAGAGGGGGTAATAGGAGAGGGGGTAATAGGAGAGGTTGGGGGCAGGAGAGGGGGTAATAGGAGAGGTTGGGGGCAGGAGAGGGGGTATTATGAGGTTGGGGGCAGGAGAGGGGGTATTATGAGGATGGGGCAGGAGAGGGGGTATTAGGAGAGGTTGGGGGCAGGAGAGGGGGTATTAGGAGAGGTTGGGGGCAGTAGAGGGGTATTAGGAGAGTTTGTGGGCCGGAGAGGGGGTATTAGGAGAGGATGGGGGCAGGAGAGGGGGTATTAGGAGAGGATGGGGGCAGGAGAGGGGGTATTAGGAGAGGATGGGGGCAGGAGAGGGGGTATTAGGAGAGGATGGGGGCAGGAGAGGGGGTATTAGGAGAGGATGGGGGCAGGAGAGGGGGCATTAGGAGAGGTTGGGGGCAGGAGAGGGGGTATTAGGAGAGGTTGGGGCAGGAGAGGGGGCATTAGGAGAGGTTGGGGGAAGAAGAGGGGGTATTAAGAGAGGGGGTATTAGGAGAGGTTGGGGGCAGGAGAGGGGGGTATTAGGAGAGGTTGGGGGCAGGAGAGGGGGTATTAGGAGAGGTTGGGGGCAGGAGAGGGGGTATTAGGAGGTTGTAGGCAGGAGAGGGGGCATTAGGAGAGGATGGGGGCAGGAGAGGGGGTATTAGGAGAGCTTGGGGGAAGAAGAGGGGGTATTAGGAGAGGATGGGGGAAGAAGAGGGGGTATTAGGAGAGGATGGGGGAAGAAGAGGGGGTATTAGGAGAGGATGGGGGCAGGAGAGGGGGTATTAGGAGAGGTTGGGGGCAGGAGAAGGGGTATTAGGAGAGGATGGGGAAGGATAGGGGGTATTAGGAGGACTTGGGGCAGGAGAGGGGGTATTAGGAGAGGATGGGGCAGGAGAAGGGGTATTAGGAGAGGATGGGGCAGGAGAAGGGGTATTAGGAGAGGTTGAGGGCAGGAGAGGGGGTATTAGGAGAGGATGGGGGCAGGAGAGGGGGTATTAGGAGAGGATGGGGGCAGGAGAGGAGGGGGTATTAGGAGAGGATGGGGGCAGGAGAGGGGGTATTAGGAGAGGATGGGGGCAGGAGAGGGGGTATTAGGAGAGGATGGGGGCAGGAGAGGGGGTATTAGGAGAGGATGGGGGCAGGAGAGGGGGTATTAGGAGAGGTTGGGGCAGGAGAGGGGGTATTAGGAGAGGGGGTATTAGGAGAGGTTGGGGCAGGAGAGGGGGTAATAGGAGAGGTTGGGGGCAGGAGAGGGGGTAATAGGAGAGGTTGGGGGCAGGAGAGGGGGTATTAGGAGAGGAGGGGGTATTAGGAGAGGGGGGTATTAGGAGAGGTTGGGGCAGGAGAGGGGGTAATAGGAGAGGTTGGGGGCAGGAGAGGGGGTAATAGGAGAGGATGGGGGCAGGAGAGGGGGTAATAGGAGAGGATGGGGGCAGGAGATGGGGTAATAGGAGAGGATGGGGGCAGGAGAGGGGGTAATAGGAGAGGATGGGGGCAGGAGAGGGGGGTAATAGAAGAGGATGGGGGCAGGAGAGGGGGTATTAGGAGAGGTTGGGGGCAGGAGAGGGGTAATAGGAGAGGATGGGGGCAGGAGAGGGCGTAATAGGAGAGGATGGGGGCAGGAGAGGGGGTATTGGGAGAGGAGGGGGTAATAGGAGGTTGGGGCAGGAGAGGGGGTAATAGGAGAGGGGGTAATAGGAGAGGTTGGGGGCAGGAGAGGGGGGTAATAGGAGAGGTTGGGGGCAGGAGAGGGGGTATTATGAGGTTGGGGGCAGGAGAGGGGGTATTATGAGGATGGGGCAGGAGAGGGGGTATTAGGAGAGGTTGGGGGCAGGAGAGGGGGGTATTAGGAGAGGTTGGGGGCAGTAGAGGGGGTATTAGGAGAGGTTTGTGGGCCGGAGAGAGGGGGTATTAGGAGAGGATGGGGGCAGGAGAGGGGGTATTAGGAGAGGATGGGGGCAGGAGAGGGGGTATTAGGAGAGGATGGGGGCAGGAGAGGGGGTATTAGGAGAGGATGGGGGCAGGAGAGGGGGTATTAGGAGAGGATGGGGGCAGGAGAGGGGGCATTAGGAGAGGTTGGGGGCAGGAGAGGGGGTATTAGGAGAGGTTGGGGCAGGAGAGGGGGCATTAGGAGAGGTTGAAGAAGAGGGGGTATTAAGAGAGGGGGTATTAGGAGAGGTTGGGGGCAGGAGAGGGGGTATTAGGAGAGGTTGGGGGCAGGAGAGGGGGTATTAGGAGAGGTTGGGGGCAGGAGAGGGGGTATTAGGAGGTTGTAGGCAGGAGAGGGGGCATTAGGAGAGGATGGGGGCAGGAGAGGGGGTATTAGGAGAGCTTGGGGGAAGAAGAGGGGGTATTAGGAGAGGATGGGGGAAGAAGAGGGGGTATTAGGAGAGGATGGGGGAAGAAGAGGGGGTATTAGGAGAGGATGGGGGCAGGAGAGGGGGTATTAGGAGAGGTTGGGGGCAGGAGAAGGGGTATTAGGAGAGGATGGGGAAGGATAGGGGGTATTAGGAGGACTTGGGGCAGGAGAGGGGGTATTAGGAGAGGATGGGGCAGGAGAAGGGGTATTAGGAGAGGATGGGGCAGGAGAAGGGGTATTAGGAGAGGTTGAGGGCAGGAGAGGGGGGTATTAGGAGAGGATGGGGGCAGGAGAGGGGGTATTAGGAGAGGATGGGGGCAGGAGAGGGGGTATTAGGAGAGGATGGGGGCAGGAGAGGGGGTATTAGGAGAGGATGGGGGCAGGAGAGGGGGTATTAGGAGAGGATGGGGGCAGGAGAGGGGGTATTAGGAGAGGATGGGGGCAGGAGAGGGGGTATTAGGAGAGGTTGGGGCAGGAGAGGGGGTATTAGGAGAGGGGGTATTAGGAGAGGTTGGGGCAGGAGAGGGGGGTAATAGGAGAGGTTGGGGGCAGGAGAGGGGGTAATAGGAGAGGTTGGGGGCAGGAGAGGGGGTATTAGGAGAGGAGGGGGTATTAGGAGAGGATGGGGGCAGGAGAGGGGGTATTAGGAGAGGAGGGGGTATTAGGAGAGGATGGGGGCAGGAGAGGGGGTATTAGGTGAGGATGGGGGCAGGAGAGGGGGTATTAGGAGAGGTTGGGGCAGGAGAGGGGGTATTAGGAGAGGATGGGGCAGGATAGGGGGTATTAGGAGAGGATGGGGAAGGATAGGGGTATTAGGAGAGGATGAGGAAGGATAGGGGGTATTAGGAGGACTTGGGGCAGGAGAGGGGGTATTAGGAGAGGATGGGGCAGGATAGGGGGTATTAGGAGAGGATGGGGGCAGGAGAGGGGGTATTAGGAGAGGTTGGGGCAGGAGAGGGGGTATTAGGAGAGGATGGGGGCAGGAGAGGGGGTATTAGGAGAGGATGGGGGCAGGAGAGGGGGTATTAGGAGAGGATGGGGCAGGAGAGGGGGTATTAGGAGAGGATGGGGGCAGGAGAGGGGGTATTAGGAGAGGTTGGGGGTAGGAGAGGGGGTATTAGGAGAGGTTGGGGGCAGGAGAGGGGGTAATAGGAGAGGATGGGGGCGGGAGAGGGGATATTAGGAGAGGATGGGGCAGGAGAGGGGGTATTAGGAGAGAATGGGGCAGGAGAGGGGTATTAGGAGAGGTTGGGGGCAGGAGAGGGGTATTAGGAGAGGTTGGGGCAGGAGAGGGGCTATTAGGAGAGGTTGGGGCAGGAGAGGGGGTATTAGGAGAGGATGGGGGCAGGAGAGGGGGTAGTAGGAGAGGTTGGGGCAGGAGACAGGTGGGATGAGAGGACATTACCTGGAGGATGAGGCAGCAGGAGAGATCACACCGTGGACACAGAGGGATGTGTACCGGAAGTGGGCGGGGCGGTATTTCCGAGTAATCGTCAGTGTCCCCCAAGCGCATGGGATTATGGGTAGTGACTACCACGGTAACTCAGCAACCAGGAGCAGCCCCGCCCACTCACTGCCCATAGGCCGCAGCCTCCAGTCACTGCTACACCCAGCCCCGCCCTCTCTCCCTCTCATAGGCCGCATTGCCCCGTCACTCATTTACCTCCAGCCCCGCCCACTCACTGTCCTGCAGTTTCGCGTCACGCAACAACCCCCACTGCCTCGCCCACTATCCTGCCCACTGGCCGTCGTATCCTATCACTCTTCTGCCCATAGGCCGCAACTTCCAGTCAGTTACAGCCAGCCCCGCCCTCTCTCGCTCTCATAGGCCACAAAGCTCCGTCACTCATTTACTTCCAGCCCCGCCCTCTCTCTGCCCATAGGACGCATCGTCTCGTCACAGAATCACACTGCCCCGCTCACTATCCCGCCCATTGGCTGCCGTATCCTATCACTCTCCTGCCTATTCACCGAGGCCACGCCCACTCTGTTGCTCATAGGCCGCAGCTTTCAGTCACCGTTACACCCAGCCCCGCCCTCTCTCCCTCTCATAGGCCGCAATTACCTCAAGCCCCGCCCGCTCACTGCCCATAGGACTGTGTCTCGTGAGACAACCGCCTGCCCCGCCCATTATCCTGCCCATTGGCCGCCGTATTCTAACACTCTCTTGCCCTTTGGCCGCGTCCACGCCCACTCTCCTGCTCATAGGCCGCAGTTTCCAGTCACTGTCACACCCAGCCCCGCCCTCTCTCCGTCTCATAGGCCGCAATGCCCCCGTCACTCAACTACCTCCAGCTCCGCCCACAGCACTGTGCCTCCCGTCACTCAGCCATCATTAGCCCCGCCTACTCTCTAGCCCCGGCTCCCTGTATACAGCTCTAGCTGCGCTAGCACAGACTAAGCCAACATGGCGGCGCCCATAGGGAGCCGGGAACATGGCGCTTGCCCCGTCCTGATGCTGTGATGTGTGTATAATAATAATGGGTGATGTGTGGTCACAGCTGCTGTGTTACTGACCGGGCTGCAGCCACCTAGTCTTCATGTCCCAGCACACACAGTGCCAGCCATGGTGGAGAGCCAGTGTGGGACTGGGGGGTGATGGGCCCATGGGGGGAATGTAGTGACAGGGGCCCATGGGGGGGGAATGTAGTGACAGGGGCCCATGGGGCGGATGTAGTGACAGGGGCCCATGGGGGGAATGTAGTGACAGGGGCCCATGGGGGGAATGTAGTGACAGGGGCCCATGGGGGGGATGTAGTGACAGGAGCACATGGGGGGAATGTAGTGACAGGAGCACATGGGGGGAATGTAGTGACAGGGGCCCATGGGGGGAATGTAGTGACAGGGGCCCATGGGGGAATGTAGTGACAGGGGCCCATGGGGAGAATGTAGTGACAGGGGCCCATGGGGGGGATGTATGACAGGGCCCATGTCAGCCATGGCGGAGAGCCAGTGTGGGACTGGGGGGTGATGGGCCCATGGGGGCAATGTAGTGATAGGGGCCCATTGGGGGAATGTAGTGACAGGGGCCCATGGGGGCAATGTAGTGACAGGGGCCGATGGGGGCAATGTAGTGATAGGGTCCCATGGGGGGAATGTAGTGACCGGGGCCCATGCGGGGAATGTAGTGACAGAGGCCCATGGGGGAGATGTAGTGACAGGGCCCATGCGGGGTATGTAGTGACAGGGGTAGGGGCCCATGCGGGGAATGTAGTGACAGGGGCCCATGGGGGGAATGTAGTGACAGGGGTCCATGGGGGGAATGTAGTGACAGGGGTCCATGGGGGGAATGTAGTGACAGGAGCACATGGGGGGAATGTAGTGACAGGAGCACATGGGGGGAATGTAGTGACAGGGGCCCATGCGGGGAATGTAGTGACAGGGGCCCATGGGTGGGCAGTATGACAGGGCCCATGTCAGCCATGGTGGAGAGCCAGTGTGGGACTGGGGGGTGATGGGCCCATGGGGGAAATGTAGTGATAGGGGCCCATGCGGGGAATGTAGTGATAGGGGCCCATCGGGGAAATGTAGTGATGGGCCCATGGGGGAAATGTAGTGATAGGGGCCCATGCGGGGAATGTAGTGATAGGGGCCCATGCGGGGAATGTAGTGACAGGGGCCCATGGGGGGAATGTAGTGACAGGGGCCCATGGGGGGAATGTAGTGACAGGGGCCCATGGGGGGAATGTAGTGACAGGGGTAGGGGCCCATGCGGGGAATGTAGTGACAGGGGCCCATGGGGGGAATGTAGTGACAGGGGCCCATGCGGGGAATGTAGTGACAGAGGCCCATGGGGGGAATGTAGTGACAGGGGTCCATGGGGGGAATGTAGTGACAGGAGTCCATGGGGGGAATGTAGTGACAGGAGCACATGGGGGGAATGTAGTGACAGGGGCCCATGGGGGGAATGTAGTGACAGGGACCCATGGGGGGGATGTATGACAGGGCCCATGTCAGCCATGGCGGAGAGCCAGTGTGGGACTGGGGGGTGATGGGCCCATGGGGGCAATGTAGTGATATGGGCCCATGGGGGGAATGTAGTGACAGGGGCCCATGGGGGCAATGTAGTGACAGGGGCCCATGGGGGGAATGTAGTGATAGGGTCCCATGGGGGGAATGTAGTGACAGGGACCATGGGGGGATGTAGTGACAGGGGCCCATGGGGGGAATGTAGTGACGGGCCCATGCGGGGAATGTAGTGACAGGGGCCCATGGGTGGGATGTATGACAGGGCCCATGTCAGCCATGGTGGAGAGCCAGTGTGGGACTGGGGGGTGATGGGCCCATGGGGGAAATGTAGTGATAGGGGCCCATGCGGGGAATGTAGTGATAGGGGCCCATGGGGGAAATGTAGTGATAGGGGCCCATGCGGGGAATGTAGTGATAGGTGCCCATGCGGGGAATGTAGTGATAGGGGCCCATGCGGGGAATGTAGTGATAGGGGCCTATGGGGGGAATGTAGTGACAGGGGCCCATGGGGGGAATGTAGTGACAGGGGTAGGGGCCCATGCGGGGAATGTAGTGACAGGGGTCCATGGGGGGAATGTAGTGACAGGAGCACATGGGGGGAATGTAGTGACAGGGGCCCATGGGGGGAATGTAGTGACAGGGACCCATGGGGGGGATGTATGACAGGGCCCATGTCAGCCATGGCGGAGAGCCAGTGTGGGACTGGGGGGTGATGGGCCCATGGGGGCAATGTAGTGATATGGGCCCATGGGGGGAATGTAGTGACAGGGGCCCATGGGGGCAATGTAGTGACAGGGGCCCATGGGGGGAATGTAGTGATAGGGTCCCATGGGGGGAATGTAGTGACAGGGACCATGGGGGGATGTAGTGACAGGGGCCCATGGGGGGAATGTAGTGACGGGCCCATGCGGGGAATGTAGTGACAGGGGCCCATGGGTGGGATGTATGACAGGGCCCATGTCAGCCATGGTGGAGAGCCAGTGTGGGACTGGGGGGTGATGGGCCCATGGGGGAAATGTAGTGATAGGGGCCCATGCGGGGAATGTAGTGATAGGGGCCCATGGGGGAAATGTAGTGATAGGGGCCCATGCGGGGAATGTAGTGATAGGGGCCCATGCGGGGAATGTAGTGATAGGGGCCCATGCGGGGAATGTAGTGATAGGGGCCCATGCGGGGAATGTAGTGATAGGGGCCTATGGGGGGAATGTAGTGATAGGGGCCCACGGGGGCAATGTAGTGATAGGGGCCCATGCGGGGAATGTAGTGACAGGGGCCCATGGGGGCAATGTAGTGATAGAGTCCCATGGGGGGAATGTAGTGACAGGGGCCCATGCGGGGAATGTAGTGACAGAGGCCCATGGGGGAGATGTAGTGACAGGGCCCATGCGGGGAATGTAGTGACAGGGGTAGGGGCCCATGCGGGGAATGTAGTGACAGGGGCCCATGGGGGGAATGTAGTGACAGGGGTCCATGGGGGGAATGTAGTGACAGGGGTCCATGCGGGGAATGTAGTGACAGGGGCCCATGCGGGGAATGTAGTGACAGGGGCCCATGCGGGGAATGTAGTGACAGGGACCCATGGGTGGGATGTATGACAGGGCCCATGTCAGCCATGGTGGAGAGCCAGTGTGGGACTGGGGGGTGATGGGCCCATGGGGGAAATGTAGTGATAGGGGCCCATGCGGGGAATGTAGTGATAGGGGCCCATGGGGGAAATGTAGTGATAGGGGCCCATGGGGGCAATGTAGTAATAGAGGCCCATGGGGGCAATGTAGTGATAGGGGCCCATGCGGGGAATGTAGTGACAGGGGCCCATGGGGGGAATGTAGTGACAGGGGCCCATGGGGAGAATGTAGTGACAGGGGTAGGGGCCCATGCGGGGAATGTAGTGACAGGGGCCCATGGGGGGAATGTAGTGACAGGGGCCCATGCAGGGAATGTAGTGACAGAGGCCCATGGGGGGAATGTAGTGACAGGGGTCCATGGGGGGAATGTAGTGACAGGGGCCCATGGGGGGAATGTAGTGACAGGGGTCCATGGGGGGAATGTAGTGACAGGGGTCCATGGGGGGAATGTAGTGACAGGGGTCCATGGGGGGAATGTAGTGACAGGGGTCCATGGGGGGAATGTAGTGACAGGAGCACATGGGGGGAATGTAGTGACAGGGGCCCATGGGGGGAATGTAGTGACAGGGGCCCATGGGGGGATGTATGACAGGGCCCATGTCAGCCATGGCGGAGAGCCAGTGTGGGACTGGGGGGTGATGGGCCCATGGTGGCAATGTAGTGACAGGGGCCCATGGGGGGAATGTAGTGACAGGGGCCCATGGGGGCAATGTAGTGACAGGGGCCCATGGGGGCAATGTAGTGACAGGGGCCCATGGGGGCAATGTAGTGACAGGGGCCCATGGGGGCAATGTAGTGACAGGGGCCCATGGGGGGAATGTAGTGATAGGGTCCCATGGGGGGAATGTAGTGACAGGGACCATGGGGGGGATGTAGTGACAGGGGCCCATGGGTGGGATGTATGACAGGGCCCATGTCAGCCATGGTGGAGAGCCAGTGTGGGACTGGGGGGTGATGGGCCCATGGGGGAAATGTAGTGATAGGGGCCCATGCGGGGAATGTAGTGATAGGGGCCCATGGGGGAAATGTAGTGATAGGGGCCCATGGGGGCAATGTAGTGATAGGGGCCCATGCGGGGAATGTAGTGATAGGGGCCCATGCGGGGAATGTAGTGACAGGGGCCCATGGGGGAATGTAGTGACAGGGGCCCATGGGGAGAATGTAGTGACAGGGGTAGGGGCCCATGCGGGGAATGTAGTGACAGGGGCCCATGGGGGGAATGTAGTGACAGGGGCCCATGCAGGGAATGTAGTGACAGAGGCCCATGGGGGGAATGTAGTGACAGGGGTCCATGGGGGGAATGTAGTGACAGGGGCCCATGGGGGGAATGTAGTGACAGGGGTCCATGGGGGGAATGTAGTGACAGGGGTCCATGGGGGGAATGTAGTGACAGGGGTCCATGGGGGGAATGTAGTGACAGGGGTCCATGGGGGGAATGTAGTGACAGGAGCACATGGGGGGAATGTAGTGACAGGGGCCCATGGGGGGAATGTAGTGACAGGGGCCCATGGGGGGGATGTATGACAGGGCCCATGTCAGCCATGGCGGAGAGCCAGTGTGGGACTGGGGGGTGATGGGCCCATGGGGGCAATGTAGTGACAGGGGCCCATGGGGGGAATGTAGTGACAGGGGCCCATGGGGGCAATGTAGTGACAGGGGCCCATGGGGGCAATGTAGTGACGGGCCCATGGGGGGAATGTAGTGATAGGGTCCCATGGGGGGAATGTAGTGACAGGGACCATGGGGGGGATGTAGTGACAGGGGCCCATGGGGGGAATGTAGTGACGGGCCCATGCGGGGAATGTAGTGACAGGGGCCCATGGGTGGGATGTATGACAGGGCCCATGTCAGCCATGGTGGAGAGCCAGTGTGGGACTGGGGGGTGATGGGCCCATGGGAGAAATGTAGTGATAGGGGCCCATGCGGGGAATGTAGTGATAGGGGCCCATGGGGGAAATGTAGTGATAGGGGCCCATGGGGGCAATGTAGTGATAGGGGCCCATGCGGGGAATGTAGTGATAGGGGCCCATGCGGGGAATGTAGTGACAGGGGCCCATGGGGGGAATGTAGTGACAGGGGCCCATGGGGAGAATGTAGTGACAGGGGTAGGGGCCCATGCGGGGAATGTAGTGACAGGGGCCCATGGGGGGAATGTAGTGACAGGGGCCCATGCAGGGAATGTAGTGACAGAGGCCCATGGGGGGAATGTAGTGACAGGGGTCCATGGGGGGAATGTAGTGACAGGGGCCCATGGGGGGAATGTAGTGACAGTGTTATGAGCCACGGCTGTGGCTCATTCCTGTTTTGCATTTTTGTTAGGTATTTCATGTTATACTTCTGTTTATGTTCCCCGTGGGTGTCATGGGGTGCTCGGAGCTCACCCTTAAGGAGGGGATACTGTTATGAACCACAGGTAGTGGTTCATTTCTATTTTATGTTTATTAAGTTGTCTTGCATGCCAGGATTTCCTGTTGCTCTGTTTTAGTATGCTCTTGTCTGCTGCCGCTGGTTAGTCTGTGTAATTGCAGCTTGTTCCATGTGTTCAGCCTCACCTGGCTGCTAATTGCATCTTGTCAGTTGGAATCATGCAATAGGCCAGCTGCTCTGGATTATTAATTAGGCCTCTCTGTTATATGCTGGCTGATTGCAGTTCACAGACGCTGGTGATATTTCTGGGTTTTCAGTCTGCTTGAGTTCTGAGCTTGGTTCCTGCTAGTTCCTGAGCTTCCTGTTTGCTGTATCTGTTGCAGAGAGTGTTTCCAGTCCTGCTCTATCCGGTCGTTCCTGTCCTCAGTGGTCCAGTGCTCGGAGGTTGTCGTCTGTTCCTGGAGTCCTGACCGAGCACCTTTAGCATCCTGTGGTGTTCGTGAGTCGCGGCGTGGCCGTGTGTTGCGGCTTGACCGCTTACTATTTATTATTTGTTATATTGAGTCTCGGAGCTTTTGCGGGGGATTCCGCTCCCACAAATCCACTCTGGTATCCAGCGGTGCTGGGTAGGAGTAGCGGATTAGTGGATTTTGGTTGTCCTTTTCCCTGGCGGTTTGTCCGCACATACTTCTGGTTTGAGTTTAGTTAGCTTGTAGCCCCTGGCCTGGTTGTTTAGTCAGAGGGCCCCTTGTTATCACCCTGTCTCGGATTTCCCTTTGTCTCCCATTAAGACCTGAGGGGGCATCGGAGTTGGGCAGACATAATCCGCCCTTCAAACGCGGCTGCCATGGGCTCAAGCAACCATAGTCTCGCAGGGGATTTCTGATAACACGGGCGAGACAACGGAGTTAGGGCGCCAGGGGTTACTAGGCTTTCCTGCTCCCGTAACCAGCATTCCCCTCCAGTACTCTGGCCTTTGTCATAAGATCTCCTCTGGTCAGAAGTACTGGAATCATAACTTTATCACCAGCCATACCACAAAAAAGAAATAAAACTTTTTTTTCTTTTTTGGCCCAGTCCAGTGTCTAGTCTAGAATCCAGTCCTGTCTAGAATTCAGTGTGCAGAATCCAATCCGGTGTTTAGAATCCAGTCCTGTATAGAATTCAGTGTGCAGATTCCAGTCCGGTGTTTAGAATCCAGTCCTGTCTAGAATTCAGTGTTTAGAATCCAGTCCGGTGTTTAGAATCCAGTCCGGTGTTTAGAATCCAGTCCGGTGTTTAAAAAAAAAAAAAAAAAAAAAAAAGTCTTGATTTGTTTAGCAAAATTTAGTCTTGCCTTGTCTTAAATCCTCCTATGTCTACTATGCAAGCCCTGCAGGCATCTCTCGAAGCCCTGAACTCTGTATTCAGTGCTTTGAGACCAGAGCGACTACAAGTTTGGCAGCAATCCCTAAAGCAACTGCAAAACCTTCTGACTAAAATCTTGCTCATTTTGCCAGAAGTCGTTGAGAGTACATCTATCTCTAAAGAGACTCTTGTTCACAGTATGGTGACAAGAGAATCCTCTGGTTTAATTGAAGAGAAAAGGTTTAAAAGTTTTCTGCGGCCCAGGCTCTCAGAAGAGGAGCGTCTGCGTCGCAGAAACTTAAACTTATGCCTATATTGTGGGGGTTTAGGCCATTATCTGCAGACCTGTGAGTTGCGCAAGCCAAAGTGTGGTGACGAGTCTTGCCCTCTGGCCAAGTTGAGTCATGATACAAGACCTACTCCTGTCTCTACTGTGGCAGAGGTACTTGTCACACAACCCACACAAAAAAGCTCTCTGTCCTATAATTGGGGTCCTTGGGCAAGGGAGCCCCATTATAGATTCAGGAATCAAAAGAGAATGTTTCTCTCCTCTCTTGAGGTTCCTGTGGAAGCGGAGTTGCAAGTCCCTGGAGTGGTGCCCGATGCTCAGGGTCCTGGAGTGGTGCCCGATGCCCAGGGTCCTGGAGTGGTGCCCGATGCCCAGGGTCCTGGAGTGGTGCCCGATGCCCAGGGTCCTGGAGTGGTGCCCGATGCCCAGGGTCCTGGAGTGGTGCCCGATGCCCAGAGTGCTGGAGCGGTACCCGATGCCCAGAGTGCTGGAGCGGTACCCGATGCCCTAGCTTATAGAGGGACATCAAATATTATAGTTCAGGTGTCCATACCGGAAGGGGTCTCAGAAGCTGTTACCCCAGGTAGGGATTTGAAAAGCGCAATCCCAGAAAGGGTATCTAAAACCATAGTTCTTGAAGGGAACTCGAGAAGCAAAACCCCAGAAGGGATCTTTGAAGTAATATCCCCAAGTGGGGTCTCGAGAGACGCAGCCCCAAAGAAGGGTCTAGAAGTCGCTTCCCCAGGAAAGAACTTAAGAAGCATAGCATTAGTGGAGGATCTGAACGTTATTGCTTCAGCAAAAGTCCCGGAAGTCATAGTCCCGGGAGAACTTTCGATAATTATCGACTCAGAGAGGGAGGCCGATGGCCCGATCACAGTCAGGGAGGCCAACGGCCCGGTCCCAGTAAAAGAATCCGAGGTGCTGACCCCAGCGGGGTTCCCGGAGGCCACTGCCCCAGCGGGGTTCCCGGAGGCCACTGCCCCAGCGGGGTTCCCGGAGGCCACTGCCCCAGCGGGGTTCCCGGAGGCCACTGCCCCAGGTGGGGTTCCCGGAGGCCACTGCCCCAGGTGGGGTTCAGGAAGTCACTGCCCCGGGTGGGGTTCAGAAAGTCACTGCCCCGGGTGGGGTTCAGAAAGTCACTGCCCCGGGTGGGGTTCAGAAAGTCACTGCCCCGGGTGGGGTTCAGAGAGTCTCAGCCTCAAGTAAGGGCAATAGTGACCAGGTCCTAGCAAAGCACTTCAGTCAGTCAGATGGGAAGGAAACAGATCCTGACTCTGATATCTCAACATCCATAATCTTTGATGGGGACTTAGCCCAATTTCTGGCGCTTTACAAACACTATTACATTATTATGTTGTCTAGACCATTTCTGGGCATCACTCCAGAGAACCTTGTGCTCTATCTTATTTATTCTTTTAAAGGAGAGCCTTTTGAGTGGGTGACCAGCCTAATGAAAGCTGAAGATCCCATTCTTCAGGATCCCCCAGCATTCAGTGATGCAATTATTAAAAGATATGGTTCCAAAGAAATTGGTTCAGGTTCCTCTAAGTCACCCGTCTTGTCTGCTGAGATTCCACCAAATACTGTAAACTCGGCACAAGAGTCCCAGCCGTTGTTTTGACTGCAGGATGTGCTTTTCTGACTTCTTCTTCTTCTAATAATAGTACTTTGCCAGAAAGTTCAGCTCCCAAGGGTAAGAAACCTGTCTCTGATTTGAACGCAGCCTTGTTGGGTGGTACCATCAGTTCAGACAATGTTTGGGGAATTACCTTGGTCAGACCTAAAGAGCTTTGTAAAAAGAAGAAGAAGAAAAAGAAATAATTTTTGACTCTTGCCTTGATAAAAAAAAAAAAAGATTTTTTTTTTCCTTATCTTGTGTCCAGTGGCCACCGTCAGGGGGAGGGCACTGTTACAAGCTGTGGTTGCAGCTTGTTTCTGTTTTCGTGTCTGTCTGACCAATGTGTCAGGTTCTGGATAGTCTGAATTTTGGGGTCTTTTGACCCCTCCTCAAGGGGGGGGTAATGTTATGAGCCACGGCTGTGGCTCATTCCTGTTTTGCATTTTTGTTAAGTATTTCATGTTATACTTCTGTTTATGTTCCCCGTGGGTGTCATGGGGTGCTCGGAGCTCACCCTTAAGGAGGGGATACTGTTATGAACCACAGGTAGTGGTTCATTTCTATTTTATGTTTATTAAGTTGTCTTGCATGCCAGGATTTCCTGTTGCTCTGTTTTAGTATGCTCTTGTCTGCTGCCGCTGGTTAGTCTGTGTAATTGCAGCTTGTTCCATGTGTTCAGCCTCACCTGGCTGCTAATTGCATCTTGTCAGTTGGAATCATGCAATAGGCCAGCTGCTCTGGATTATTAATTAGGCCTCTCTGTTATATGCTGGCTGATTGCAGTTCACAGACGCTGGTGATATTTCTGGGTTTTCAGTCTGCTTGAGTTCTGAGCTTGGTTCCTGCTAGTTCCTGAGCTTCCTGTTTGCTGTATCTGTTGCAGAGAGTGTTTCCAGTCCTGCTCTATCCGGTCGTTCCTGTCCTCAGTGGTCCAGTGCTCGGAGGTTGTCGTCTGTTCCTGGAGTCCTGACCGAGCACCTTTAGCATCCTGTGGTGTTCGTGAGTCGCGGCGTGGCCGTGTGTTGCGGCTTGACCGCTTACTATTTATTATTTGTTATATTGAGTCTCGGAGCTTTTGCGGGGGATTCCGCTCCCACAAATCCACTCTGGTATCCAGCGGTGCTGGGTAGGAGTAGCGGATTAGTGGATTTTGGTTGTCCTTTTCCCTGGCGGTTTGTCCGCACATACTTCTGGTTTTGAGTTTAGTTAGCTTGTAGCCCCTGGCCTGGTTGTTTAGTCAGAGGGCCCCTTGTTATCACCCTGTCTCGGATTTCCCTTTGTCTACCATTAAGACCTGAGGGGGCATCGGAGTTGGGCAGACATAATCCGCCCTTCAAACGCGGCTGCCATGGGCTCAAGCAACCATAGTCTCGCAGGGGATTTCTGATAACACGGGCGAGACAACGGAGTTAGGGCGCCAGGGGTTACTAGGCTTTCCTGCTCCCGTAACCAGCATTCCCCTCCAGTACTCTGGCCTTTGTCATAAGATCTCCTCTGGTCAGAAGTACTGGAATCATAACAGACAGGGGTCCATGGGGAGAATGTAGTGACAGGGGTCCATGGGGGGAATGTAGTGACAGGGGTCCATGGGGGGAATGTAGTGACAGGGGTCCATGGGGGGAATGTAGTGACAGGAGCACATGGGGGGGATGTAGTGACAGGGGCCCATGGGGGGAATGTAGTGACAGGGGCCCATGGGGGGGATGTATGACAGGGCCCATGTCAGCCATGGCGGAGAGCCAGTGTGGGACTGGGGGGTGATGGGCCCATGGGGGCAATGTAGTGACAGGGGCCCATGGGGGGAATGTAGTGACAGGGGCCCATGGGGGCAATGTAGTGACAGGGGCCCATGGGGGCAATGTAGTGACAGGGGCCCATGGGGGGAATGTAGTGATAGGGTCCCATGGGGGGAATGTAGTGACAGGGACCATGGGGGGGATGTAGTGACAGGGGCCCATGGGGGGAATGTAGTGACGGGCCCATGCGGGGAATGTAGTGACAGGGGCCCATGGGTGGGATGTATGACAGGGCCCATGTCAGCCATGGTGGAGAGCCAGTGTGGGACTGGGGGGTGATGGGCCCATGGGGGCAATGTAGTGATAGGGGCCCATGCGGGGAATGTAGTGATAGGGGCCCATGGGGGAACTGTAGTGATAGGGGCCCATGCGGGGAATGTAGTGACAGGGGCCTATGGGGGGAATGTAGTGAAAGGGGCCCATGGGGGGAATGTAGTGACAGGGGTAGGGGCCCATGCGGGGAATGTAGTGACAGGGGCCCATGGGGGGAATGTAGTGACAGGGACCCATGGGTGGGATGTATGACAGGGCCCATGTCAGCCATGGTGGAGAGCCAGTGTGGGACTGGGGGGTGATGGGCCCATGGGGGGAATGTAGTGATAGGGGCCCATGCGGGGAATGTAGTGATAGGGGCCCATGGGGGAAATGTAGTGATAGGGGCCCATGGGGGAAATGTAGTGATAGGGGCCCATGCGGGGAATGTAGTGATAGGGGCCCATGCGGGGAATGTAGTGACAGGGGCCCATGCGGGGAATGTAGTGACAGGGGCCCATGGGGAGAATGTAGTGACGGGTAGGGGCCCATGCGGGGAATGTAGTGACAGGGGCCCATGGGGGGAATGTAGTGACAGGGTCCATGGGGGGAATGTAGTGACAGGGGCCCATGAGGGGAATGTAGTGACAGTGGTCCATGGGGGGAATGTAGTGACAGGGGTCCATGGGGGGAATGTAGTGACAGGGGTCCATGGGGGGAATGTAGTGACAGGAGCACATGGGGGGAATGTAGTGACAGGGGCCCATGGGGGGAATGTAGTGACAGGGGCCCATGGGGGGGATGTATGACAGGGCCCATGTCAGCCATGGCGGAGAGCCAGTGTGGGACTGGGGGGTGATGGGCCCATGGGGGCAATGTAGTGACAGGGGCCCATGGGGGGAATGTAGTGACAGGGGCCCATGGGGGCAATGTAGTGACAGGGGCCCATGGGGGGAATGTAGTGATAGGGTCCCATGGGGGGAATGTAGTGACAGGGACCATGGGGGGGATGTAGTGACAGGGGCCAATGGGGGGAATGTAGTGACAGGGGCCCATGGGTGGGATGTATGACAGGGACAATGTCAGCCATGGTGGAGAGCCAGTGTGGGACTGGGGGGTGATGGGCCCATGGGGGAAATGTAGTGATAGGGGCCCATGCGGGGAATGTAGTGATAGGGGCCCATGGGGGAACTGTAGTGATAGGGGCCCATGCGGGAAATGTAGTGATAGGGGCACATGCGGGGAATGTAGTGACAGGGGCCTATGGGGGGAATGAAGTGAAAGGGGCACATGGGGGGAATGTAGTGACAGGGGTAGGGGCCCATGCGGGGAATGTAGTGACAGGGGCCCATGGGGGGAATGTACTGACAGGGGCCCATGGGGGGAATGTAGTGACAGGGGCCCATGGGGGGAATGTAGTGACAGGGGCCCATGGGGGGAATGTAGTGACAGAGGCCCATGGGGGGAATGTAGTGACAGGGGTCCATGGGGGGAATCTAGTGACAGGGGTCCATGGGGGGAATGTAGTGACAGGGGTCCATGGGGGGAATGTAGTGACAGGGGTCCATGGGGGGAATGTAGTGACAGGGGTCCATGGGGGGAATGTAGTGACAGGCGCCCATGCGGGGAATTTAGTGACAGGGGCCCATGGGGGGGATGTATGACAGGGCACATGTCAGCCATGGCGGAGAGCATAGTGTTGGACTGGGGGGTGATGGGCCCATGGGGGCAATGTAGTGACAGGGGCCCATGCGGGGAATGTAGTGACAGGGCCCATGTCAGCCATGGTGGAGAGCCAGTGTGGGACTGGGGGGTGATGGGCCCATGGGGGAAATGTAGTGATAGGGGCCCATGCGGGGAATGTAGTGATAGGGGCCCATGGGGGAAATGTAGTGATAGGGTCCCATGGGGGGAATGTAGTGACAGGGGCCCATGCGGGGAATGTAGTGACAGAGGCCCATGGGGGAGATGTAGTGACAGGGCCCATGCGGGGAATGTAGTGACAGGGGTAGGGGCCCATGCGGGGAATGTAGTGACAGGGGCCCATGGGGGGAATGTAGTGACAGGGGTCCATGGGGGGAATGTAGTGACAGGGGTCCATGGGGGGAATGTAGTGACAGGAGCACATGGGGGGAATGTAGTGACAGGAGCACATGGGGGGAATGCAGGGCCGGATTAACAATGGGGCGGATGGAGCTGCAGCTCCAAGCCCACCATTGAAAATAGGCCCACAGGAGACTCACTGACAGCGTTGACTGGAAAAAAACCTTTTTCCTGTCACACACTGCCAGCGGCTGCCCTCTCTCCCCTACCTTGCCTCCTTCAGCTGTGGCACTCTCTGAGATCAGCCACAGAGAGCCGTGCAGGCAGTGTGGGGGCCACCTCTCCCCTCCAGTCTCCCCTTCTCCGGGGTCCTGACTGAGCCTGTCACAAGCTCCGCCCCCCGACCACACGAGGAGCTGCACTGCTGCAGCTGCTGCAGGAAGCCTGGTACTTAAGGTATAAGTAGTGTGTACTGTGTGTGTTGTACTGAGTGCATATTCTGCAGTGGTGTGTGTACTGTGTACTCTACGGTGTGTGTATATATGTGGTGGTGTGTGTGTGTATATAAGCAGCAGCAGTAGTGTGTGTGTACTGTATGTGTGTATATGTGGTGGTGTACTGTGTGTGTATATGCAGTAGTGTGTGTGTAGTGAGTATTGTGTGTGTATATGCAGTACTGTGTGTAGTGAGTACTGTGTGTGTATATGCAGTAGTGTGTGTGTAGTGAGTATTGTGTGTGTATATGCAGTACTGTGTGTAGTGAGTACTGTGTGTGTGTATATGCAGTAGTGCGTGTGTGTGTGTGTGTGCTGTATGTGTGTATATGTGGTGGTGTGTGTTGGTGTACTGTGTGTGTATATGCAGTACTGTGTGTGTAGTGAGTACTGTGTGTGTATATGCAGTAGTGTGTGTGCTGTATGTGTGTATATGTGGTGGTGTGTGTTGGTGTACTGTGTGTGTATATGCAGTAGTGTGTGTGTGTGTGCTGTATGTGTGTATATGTGGTGGTGTGTGTTGGTGTACTGTGTGTGTATATGCAGTAGTGTGTGTGTGTAGTGAGTACTGTGTGTGTGTGTGTGTGTGTGTGTGTGTGTGTGTGTGTGTGTGTGTAGTGAGTACTGTGAGTGTATATGCAGTACTGTGTGTATATGCAGTAGTATGTGTGTATATGTGGTGGTGTGTGTTGGTGTACTGTGTGTGTGTGTGTGTATATGCAGTAGTATGTGTGTGTATATGTGGTGGTGTTTGTATATGCAGTACTGTGTGTGTATATGCAGTAGTATGTGTGTGTGTATATGTGGTGGTGTGTGTTGGTGTACTGTGTGTGTATATGCAGTACTGTGTGTGTGTGTGTGTGTGTGTGTGTGTATATGCAGTACTGTGTGTGTAGTGAGTACTGTGTGTGTATATGCAGTAGTATGTGTGTGTATATGTGTTGGTGTACTGTGTGTGTATATGCAGTACTGTGTGTGTGTAGTGAGTACTGTGTGTGTATATGCAGTAGTGTGTGTAGTGAGTACTGTGTGTGTATATGCAGTAGTGTGTGTGTAGTGTGTAGTGTGTACTGTGTGTGTGCATGTTGAGGTGGTGTACGTGTGTGTACTGTATGCATGTGTATTTTACGTGCTATAGACAGTGAGGGACACAATTTTGAAATATGCGTGGGTCCTGCAGGATGCGCTTTGACTCCCCAACCAATCATCCGCATTTCCTATCCCAGCCAATCACCGCTGGCAGCGTCCCCCGTTTTCTCTAACGTCCTAAGTGGATGCTGGGACTCCGTAAGGACCATGGGGAATAGCGGCTCCGCAGGAGACAGGGCACAAAATAAAAGCATAAGGATCAGGTGGTGTGCACTGGCTCCTCCCCCTATGACCCTCCTCCAAGCCTCAGTTAGATTTTTGTGCCCGGCCGAGAAGAGTGCAATCTAGGTGGCTCTCCTGAGCTGCTTAGAATAAAAGTTTAGTTAGGTTTTTTTATTTTCAGTGAGTCCTGCTGGCAACAGGCTCACTGCACCGTGGGACTAAGGGGAGAAGAAGCGAACTCACCTGAGTGCAGAGTGGATTGGGCTTCTTAGGCTACTGGACGTTAGCTCCAGAGGGACGATCACAGGTACAGCCTGGATGGGTCACCGGAGCCGCGCCGCCGCCCCCCTTACAGAGCCAGAAGAGACGAAGAGGTCCGGTGAAAGCGGCGGCAGAAGACATCCTGTCTTCAAGACTAAGGTAGCGCACAGCACCGCAGCTGTGCGCCATTGCTCTCAGCACACTTCACACTCCAGTCACTGAGGGTGCAGGGCGCTGGGGGGGGAGCGCCCTGAGACGCAATATTACTCAAATACCTTAGCTGGCTAAAGGAATACATCACATATAGCTCCAGGGCTATATGGATGTATTTTTTCCCCTGCCATTTTACACAGAAAAAGCGGGAGATGAGGACGTCGTGAAGGGGCGGGGCCTATCTCCTCAGCACACTGGCGCCATTTTTCCCTCACAGCTCCGCTGGAAGGACGGCTCCCTGACTCTCCCCTGCAGTCCTGCTTCTGATTCAGGGTAAAAAAGAGAAGGGGGGGCATTTTGGCAGCAGATAATAACAAAACAGCAGCTAGAAGGGATTAACACTTATATAAGGTTATCCCTGTATATATATAGCGCTGGGTGTGTGCTGGCAGACTCTCCCTCTGTCTCTCCAAAGGGCTAAGTGGGGTCCTGTCCTCTATCAGAGCATTCCCGGTGTGTGTGCTGTGTGTCGGTACGCGTGTGTCGACATGTATGAGGAGGAAAATGAGGTGGAGGCGGAGCAGTTGCCTGTGTTAGTGATGTCACCCCCTAGGGAGTCGACACCTGACTGGATGATTGTGTTTAAGCAATTAAGTGATAATGTCAGCAATTTGCAAAAAACTGTTGACGACATGAGAAAGCCAGCAAATCAATTAGTGCCTGTTCAGGCGTCTCAGACACCCTCAGGGGCCCTAAAACGGCCGCTACCTCAGTGGGTCGACACGGATCCAGATACAGATACTGAGTCTAGTGTCGACGGTGACGAGACAAACGTAATGTCCAGTAGGGCCACACGTTACATGATCACGGCAATGAAAGAGGCATTGAACCTTTCTGACACTACAAGTACCACAAAGGCGGGTATTATGTGGGGTGTGAAAAAACTGCCAATAGTTTTTCCTGAGTCTGATGAAATAAATGAGGTGTGTGATAAAGCGTGGGTTTCCCCCGATAAAAAACAGCTAATTTCTAATAAATTATTAGCACTATACCCTTTCCCGCCAGAGGTTAGGGCGCGGTGGGAAACACCCCCTAGGGTAGATAAGGCGCTCACACGTTTATCTAAACAAGTAGCGTTACCGTCCCCTGATACGGCCACCCTCAAAGAACCAGCTGATAGGAGGCTGGAAAATATCCTGAAAAGTATATACACACATACTGGTGTTATACTGCGACCAGCAATCGCATCAGCCTGGATGTGCAGTGCTGGAGTCGCATGGGCGGATTCCCTGACTGAGAATATTGATACCCTGGATAGGGACAATATTTTGTTAACTATAGAACATTTAAAGGATGCATTGCTATATATGCGTGATGCGCAGAGGGATATTTGTACCCTGGCATCAAGAGTAAGCGCAATGTCCATCTCTGCCAGAAGAGCATTATGGACCCGACAGTGGTCAGGGGACGCAGATTCCAAACGGCACATGGAAGTATTGCCGTATAAGGGGGAGGAGTTATTTGGGGCTGGTCTAACAGGCCTGGTGGCCACGGTAACGGCTGGAAAATCCACCTTTTTACCCCAGGTTACTTCACATCAGCAGAAAAAGACAGTCTTTTCAAACTCAGTCCTTTCGTTCCCATAAGTACAAGCGAGCAAAAGGCCACTCCTTTCTGCCCAAGGGCAGAGGAAGAGGAAAAAGACTGCACCATGCAGCCCCTTCCCAGGAGCAGAAGCCCTCCCCTGCTTCTGCCAAGTCTTCAGCATGACGCTGGGGCTTTACAAGCAGACTCAGACACGGTGGGGGCCCGTCTCAAGAATTTCAACGCGCAGTGGGCTCACTCGCAAGTGGATCCCTGGATTCTACAGGTAGTATCACAGGGGTACAAACTGGAATTCTAGGCGTTTCCTCCTCATCGTTTCCTGAAGTCTGCTTTACCAAAGTCTCCCTCCGACAGGGAGGCAGTTCTGGAAGCCATTCACAAGCTGTACTCCCAGCAGGTGATAATAAAGGTACCCCTCTTACAACAGGGGAAGGGGTATTATTCCACACTATTTGTGGTACCGAAGCCGGACGGCTCGGTGAGACCAATCTTAAATCTAAAATCTTTGAACACTTACATAAAAAGGTTCAAATTCAAGATGGAGTCACTCAGAGCGGTGATAGCGAACCTGGAAGAGGGGGACTATATGGTGTCGCTGGACATCAAGGATGCTTATCTCCACGTCCCAATATACCCTTCTCACCAAGGGTACCTCAGGTTTGTAGTACAAAACTGTCATTATCAGTTTCAGACGCTGCCGTTTGGATTGTCCACGGCGCCTCGGGTCTTTACCAAGGTAATGGCCGAAATGATGATTCTTCTACGAAGAAAAGGCATCTTAATTATCCCTTACTTGGACGATCTCCTGATAAGGGCAAGAACCAAGGAACAGTTAGAAGTCGGAGTGGCACTATCTCAGGTAGTGCTAAGTCAGCACGGATGGATTCTAAATATCCCAAAATCGCAGCTGATTCCAACGACACGTCTACTGTTCTTAGGAATGATTCTGGACACAGTCCAGAAGAAGGTGTTTCTCCCGGAGGAGAAGGCCAGGGAGTTATCCGAGCTAGTCAGGAACCTCCTAAAACCAGGACAGGTATCAGTGCATCAGTGCACAAGGGTCCTGGGAAAAATGGTGGCTTCTTACGAAGCGATTCCATTCGGAAGATTCCATGCAAGAACGTTTCAGTGGGATCTACTGGGAAAATGGTCCGGATAGCATCTTCAGATGCATCAACGGATAACCCTGTCGCCAAGGACAAGGGTGTCTCTCCTGTGGTGGCTTCAGAGTGCTCATCTACTAGAGGGCCGCAGATTTGGCATTCAGGATTGGATCCTGGTAACCACGGATGCCAGCCTGAGAGGCTGGGGAGCAGTCACACAGGGAAGGAATTTCCAGGGCTTGTGGTCAAGCATGGAAACATCTCTTCATATAAACATTCTGGAACTAAGGGCCATTTACAATGCCTTAATTCAAGCAAAACCTCTGCTTCAGGGTCAGGCGGTGTTGATCCAATCGGACAACATCACGTCAGTCGCCCACGTAAACAGACAGGGCGGCACGAGAAGCAGGAGGGCAATGGCAGAAACTGCAAGGATTCTTCGCTGGGCGGAAAATCATGTGATAGCACTGTCAGCAGTGTTCATTCCGGGAGTGGACAACTGGGAAGCAGACTTCCTCAGCAGACACGACCTTCACCCGGGAGAGTGGGGACTTCACCCAGAAGTCTTCCACCAAATTGTAAACCGTTGGGAAAAACCAAAGGTGGACATGATGGCGTCACGTCTAAACAAAAAACTGGATAGATATTGCGCCAGGTCAAGGGACCCTCAGGCAATAGCAGTGGACGCTCTGGTAACGCCGTGGGTGTACCAGTCAGTGTATGTGTTCCCTCCTCTGCCCCTCATACCAAAAGTATTGAGAATCATAAGAAGGAGAGGAGTAAGAACTATACTCGTGGTTCCGGATTGGCCAAGAAGGTCTTGGTACCCGGAACTTCAAGAGATGCTCACGGACGAACCGTGGCCTCTACCTCTAAGAAAGGACCTGCTACTGCAGGGGCCTTGTCTGTTCCAAGACTTACCGCGGCTGCGTTTGACGGCATGGCGGTTGAACGCCGGATCCTGAAGGACAAGGGCATTCCAGAAGAAGTCATCCCTACTCTGGTAAAAGCCAGAAAGGAAGTAACCGCAAAACATTATCACCGCATTTGGCGTAAATATGTTGCGTGGTGTGAGGCCAAGAAGGCCCCTACAGAGGAATTTCAACTGGGTCGTTTCTTGCATTTCCTGCAAACAGGACTGTCTATGGGCCTAAAATTAGGGTCCATTAAGGTTCAAATTTCGGCCTTGTCGATATTCTTTCAGAAAGAACTGGCTTCAGTACCTGAAGTTCAGACATTTGTGAAAGGGGTGCTGCACATACAGCCTCCTTTTGTGCCTCCAGTGGCACCTTGGGATCTCAATGTTGTGTTGAGATTTCTAAAATCACATTGGTTTGAACCATTGTCTACGGTAGATTTAAAATATCTCACGTGGAAGGTGTCGATGCTGTTGGCCTTGGCTTCAGCCAGGCGTGTGTCAGAATTGGCGGCTTTATCATGTAAAAGCCCTTACCTAATTTTTCATTCTGACAGGGCGGAATTGAGGACTCGTCCTCAATTTCTACCTAAGGTGGTTTCTGCATTTCACATGAACCAACCTATTGTGGTACCTGCGGCTACTAGGGACTTAGAGGACTCTAAGTTGCTGGACGTTGTCAGGGCCTTGAAAATATATGTTTCCAGGACGGCTGGAGTCAGGAAATCTGACTCGCTGTTTATCCTGTATGCACCCAACAAGCTGGGTGCTCCTGCTTCAAAGCAGATGATTGCTCGTTGGATTTGTAGTACAATTCAGCTTGCACATTCCGTGGCAGGATTGCCACAGCCAAAATCGGTAAAAGCCCATTCCACAAGGAAAGTGGGCTCATCTTGGGCGGCTGCCCGAGGGGTCTCGGCTTTACAACTTTGCCGAGCAGCTACTTGGTCAGGGGCAAACACGTTTGCAAAATTCTACAAATTTGATACCCTGGCTGAGGAGGACCTGGAGTTCTCTCACTCGGTGCTGCAGAGTCATCCGCACTCTCCCGCCCGTTTGGGAGCTTTGGTATAATCCCCATGGTCCTTACGGAGTCCCAGCATCCACTTAGGACGTTAGAGAAAATAAGATTTTACTTACCGATAAATCTATTTCTCGTAGTCCGTAGTGGATGCTGGGCGCCCATCCCTAGTGCGGATTGTCTGCAATACTTGTATATAGTTATTGTTACAAAAAAATTTGGGTTATTATTGTTGAGCCATCTTTTCAGAGGCTCCTTTGCATTTATCATACTGTTAACTGGGTTCAGATCACGAGTTGTACGGTGTGATTGGTGTGGCTGGTATGAGTCTTACCCGGGATTCAATATCCTTCCTTATTATGTACGCTCGTCCGGGCACAGTATCCTAACTGAGGCTTGGAGGAGGGTCATAGGGGGAGGAGCCAGTGCACACCACCTGATACTCAAGCTTTTATTTTGTGCCCTGTCTCCTGCGGAGCCGCTATTCCCCATGGTCCTTACGGAGTCCCAGCATCCACTACGGACTACGAGAAATAGATTTATCGGTAAGTAAAATCTTATTTTCACATCCAGGCACTGTCAGCAGCACCTCCCATCTCCACATTTAATCGCCGCCTGAGACCCGGTCAATCCCCCTGCAGCCGCGGCTCCACCTCCAGCGTGTCCCGATCACTGGTCAGTGATCGGACAGCCCAATACCTCCCCCCCTGTGCTCCCCCCCCCCCCTTCCTGGCGACTGAGTGTCTCTCTCAGAAGTGGTGTCTTCTCCCACACTGTGTCCCAATCACTGATCAGGACACGCAGTGCAGCACAGTCTGCACTGGAAACAGACGCTCAGCAGGTGATCCTCCCGCGGCGGAAGTGAAAGCCGCCCCTTAAGACTCTGCGCCTGGAGGAGATCTCAGTGTAGGGGAGCCGATCTGTGTGGGTGGACTAAAGAGTTTGTGCGTCTGTGGGGAGGATAGCTTGCTGTGTGTGTGTGTGTGTGTGTGTGCTGTGTGTGTGTGTGTGGTGGGAATAAAGAGCTGATTGGGGACTGGGGAGAGCTGTGCCTGTGTGTGGGAAACTGTATGAGGAAAGGTGACCTACGGTATAGGTGAGGGGAGGGGGCGGGATCTATGTGAGGGTGGTGCGCTGTTTGAGGGGAGCTGAGTAAGGGGGGGGGGGTTGGGTCTGTGTGAGGACAGGACAGCATTCTGATGGGGTATTGTGTGAGGGTGGAGCACTGTATGTGTGTTTCAGGGGAGCTGACTGTAATGGGTGACAGCACTGTGTGTGTGTGTGTGTGTGTGTGTGTGTGTGTGTGTGTGTGTGTGTTTTTTTAGGGGGGAGTGAGGAAGGTATAGCTATAATAGTGTAGATAGCTGTATCTGGGGAAGGGCGAGGGGCGCTGTGTGTCTGTATTAGGGGCAAAGGATGCCAAGATGGTGCTGGAGCCATCTAAGGGGGAGAGGAGCTAGGTGACACAAAAATTATGGGGATCGGTGAGTGAGCCCCATCCCATTTTGTCACCAAAGGAGGTCCGCTGACCAGCCAGGAGGGAGCGGGCAGACGGTAGATTTGGAGCAGCAGGAAGGGGGAGAAGCTTTGTGATGGGGGATTGTGTGACGGTGGTGCGATGTATGTGTGTTTCTGGGGAGCTAAGGGGGATACCTGTGTGTGTGGAGGGGGGGGGGGTCTGTGTGAGGAAGGGATAGCTATAAAAGGGTAGATAGCTGTGTGGGAGGAAGGTCGTGGGGGGCACCAAACTCTAACTTGCCTCCGGGCAATGGGGCTAATTCCAAGTTGATCGCAGCAGGAAATTTTTTAGCAATTGGGCAAAACCATGTGCACTGCAGGGGGGGCAGATATAACATGTGCAGAGAGAGTTAGATTTGGGTGGGTTATTTTGTTTCTGTGCAGGGTAAATACTGGCTGCTTTATTTTTACACTGTAAATTAGATTGCAGATTGAACACACCACACCCAAATCTAACTCTCTCTGCACATGTTAAATCTGCCTCCCCTGCAGTCTACATGGTTTTGCCCAACTGCTATCAAAATTCCTGCTGCGATCAACTTGGAATTACCCCCAATGGGAATAAACTTACGACACTGCAGCCGGGGCTTTGCCCCCTTCTGGCTGTGGCTAAGGAGCTGTGTGCACTGTGCAGTAGCGCGCTCCGGGTCACTGTGTGTGTGGCTGAGGAGCTGTGTGCACTGTGCAGTAGCGCGCTCCGGGTCACTGTGTGTGTGGCTGAGGAGCTGTGTGCAGTAGCGTGCTCTGGGTCACTGTGTGTGTGGCTGAGGAGCTGTGTGCACTGAAAAAAAGCCATTTGTTTCCCCCAGCACCCTGAATTATAACAGTAACTAGATATAAATTCCGCATGATAACAGAATTCAGAGATCTTCGTTACACATATTTGCGCAAATGTGTGATTAAGCCCCAAAGCCGCATCAAGGCGTCTCTGTATATTTGGGGTCCCTAACGCTATATCTAGGTGCATGGTGTGGCACCCCAAAACACCAGCATAAGCCAGAAAGCACAGCGTAGCATACCAGTGAAAAACTATAGTGTTAATAAACTAGTATTTAGGAAGCCGAAGCTATAGAGAAAGTGATACAAAATGAAATGCAATTAAAATAGAGAAATAGTGTTAAGAAATGAATTTTTTATTTGTTTCCCCCAGCACCCTGAGGAGCTGTGTGCACTGTGCAGTAGCGCGCTCCGGGTCACTGTGTGTGTGTGGCTGAGGAGCTGTGTGCACTGTGCAGTAGCGCGCTCCGGGTCACTGTGTGTGTGTGGCTGAGGAGCTGTGTGCACTGTGCAGTAGCGCTCTCCGGGTCACTGTGTGTGTGGCTGAGGAGCTGTGTGCAGTAGCGCGCTCCGGGTCACTGTGTGTGTGGCTGAGGAGCTGTGTGCACTGTGCAGTAGCGCGCTCCGGGTCACTGTGTGTGTGGCTGAGGATCTGTGTGCACTGTGCAGTAGCGTGCTCCGGGTCACTGTGTGTGTGGCTGAGGAGCTGTGTGCACTGTGCAGTAGCGCTCTGGGTCACTGTGTGTGTGGCTGAGGAGCTGTGTGCACTGTGCAGTAGCGTGCTCCGGGTCACTGTGTGTGTGGCTGAGGAGCTGTGTGCACTGTGCAGTAGCGCGCTCCGGGTCACTGTGTGTGTGGCTGAGGAGCTGTGTGCACTGTGCAGTAGCGTGCTCCGGGTCACTGTGTGTGTGGCTGAGGATCTGTGTGCACTGTGCAGTAGCGTGCTCCGGGTCACTGTGTGTGTGGCTGAGGAGCTGTGTGCACTGTGCAGTAGCGCGCTCCGGGTCACTGTGTGTGTGGCTGAGGAGCTGTGTGCACTGTGCAGTAGCGCTCTGGATCACTGTGTGTGGCTGAGGAGCTGTGTGCACTGTGCAGTAGCGTGCTCCGGGTCACTGTGTGTGTGGCTGAGGAGCTGTGTGCACTGTGCAGTAGCGCGCTCCGGGTCACTGTGTGTGTGGCTGAGGAGCTGTGTGCACTGTGCAGTAGCGCTCTGGGTCACTGTGTGTGTGGCTGAGGAGCTGTGTGCACTGTGCAGTAGCGCTCTGGATCACTGTGTGTGGCTGAGGAGCTGTGTGCACTGTGCAGTAGCGTGCTCCGGGTCACTGTGTGTGTGGCTGAGGAGCTGTGTGCACTGTGCAGTAGCGCGCTCCGGGTCACTGTGTGTGTGGCTGAGGAGCTGTGTGCACTGTGCAGTAGCGCGCTCCGGGTCACTGTGTGTGTGGATGGGAGTGCTGCTGCTCTATCTGATTCTGCAGGACGCGGAGTGAGAGGACTCGGGGCAGGCAGCATGAATACCAGGCTCAGCGAGAATTGGAAGAAGTCTCTACTGCTGCATTCGCACCATCTGGTGTCAGTGGAATAGCTGAGGGTGCTGGGGCCCTGGGGGTGCACTCACCAGGTAAGACATTGTAGCAGGCAGTGATTCCATAATTATCCTGCAGTGTTATAATTAATATTTAGAGACATTCTGCACATTAGGCCCATCACCCAGCGTCTGCCCCAACTCGCTCTGTCCCGCCTTCCCCCCTACCCCTGCTCTATCATGGTTCCATCCCCACCGCTCTGTCTCTGTGTGTGTGTGGCTGAGGAGCTGTGTGCACTGTGCAGTAGCGCTCCGGGTCACTGTGTGGTGGCTGAGGGAGCTGTGTGCACTGTGCAGTAGCGCTCCGGGTCACTGTGTGTGTGGCTGAGGAGCTGTGTGCACTGTGCAGTAGCGCTCCGGGTCACTGTGTGTGTGGCTGAGGAGCTGTGTGCACTGTGCAGTAGCGCGCTCCGGGTCACTGTGTGTGTGGCTGAGGAGCTGTGTGCACTGTGCAGTAGCGCGCTCCGGGTCACTGTGTGTGGCTGAGGATCTGTGTGCACTGTGCAGTAGCGCGCTCCGGGTCACTGTGTGTGTGGCTGAGGAGCTGTGTGCACTGTGCAGTAGCGCTCCGGGTCACTGTGTGTGTGGCTGAGGAGCTGTGTGCACTGTGCAGTAGCGCTCCGGGTCACTGTGTGTGTGGCTGAGGAGCTGTGTGCACTGTGCAGTAGCGCTCCGGGTCACTGTGTGTGTGGCTGAGGAGCTGTGTGCACTGTGCAGTAGCGCGCTCCGGGTCACTGTGTGTGTGGCTGAGGAGCTGTGTGCACTGTGCAGTAGCGCTCTGGGTCACTGTGTGTGTGGCTGAGGAGCTGTGTGCACTGTGCAGTAGCGCTCCGGGTCACTGTGTGTGTGGCTGAGGAGCTGTGTGCACTGTGCAGTAGCGCTCCGGGTCACTGTGTGTGTGGCTGAGGAGCTGTGTGCACTGTGCAGTAGCGCTCCGGGTCACTGTGTGTGTGGCTGAGGAGCTGTGTGCACTGTGCAGTAGCGCGCTCCGGGTCACTGTGTGTGTGGCTGAGGAGCTGTGTGCACTGTGCAGTAGCGCTCTGGGTCACTGTGTGTGTGGCTGAGGAGCTGTGTGCACTGTGCAGTAGCGCTCCGGGTCACTGTGTGTGTGGCTGAGGAGCTGTGTGCACTGTGCAGTAGCGCTCCGGGTCACTGTGTGTGTGGCTGAGGAGCTGTGTGCACTGTGCAGTAGCGCTCCGGGTCACTGTGTGTGTGGCTGAGGAGCTGTGTGCACTGTGCAGTAGCGCGCTCCGGGTCACTGTGTGTGTGGCTGAGGAGCTGTGTGCACTGTGCAGTAGCGCTCTGGGTCACTGTGTGTGTGGCTGAGGAGCTGTGTGCACTGTGCAGTAGCGCGCTCCGGGTCACTGTGTGTGTGGCTGAGGAGCTGTGTGCACTGTGCAGTAGCGCGCTCCGGGTCACTGTGTGTGTGGCTGAGGAGCTGTGTGCACTGTGCAGTAGCGCGCTCCGGGTCACTGTGTGTGTGGCTGAGGAGCTGTGTGCACTGTGCAGTAGCGCGCTCCGGGTCACTGTGTGTGTGGCTGAGGAGCTGTGTGCACTGTGCAGTAGCGTGCTCCGGGTCACTGTGTGTGTGGCTGATGAGCTGTGTGCACTGTGCAGTAGCGCGCTCCGGGTCACTGTGTGTGTGGCTGAGGAGCTGTGTGCACTGTGCAGTAGCGCTCCGGGTCACTGTGTGTGTGGCTGAGGAGCTGTGTGCACTGTGCAGTAGCGCGCTCCGGGTCACTGTGTGTGTGGCTGAGGAGCTGTGTGCACTGTGCAGTAGCGCGCTCCGGGTCACTGTGTGTGTGGCTGAGGAGCTGTGTGCACTGTGCAGTAGCGCTCTGGGTCACTGTGTGTGTGGCTGATGAGCTGTGTGCACTGTGCAGTAGCGCGCTCCGGGTCACTGTGTGTGTGGCTGAGGAGCTGTGTGCACTGTGCAGTAGCGCGCTCCGGGTCACTGTGTGTGTGGATGGGAGTGCTGCTGCTCTATCTGATTCTGCAGGACGCGGAGTGAGAGGACTCGGGGCAGGCAGCATGAATACCAGGCTCAGCGAGAATTGGAAGAAGTCTCTACTGCTGCATTCACACCATCTGGTGTTAGTGGAATAGCTGAGGGTGCTGGCGCCCTGGGGGTGCACTCACCAGGTGAGACATTGTAGCAGGCAGTGATTCCATAATTATCCTGCAGTGTTATAATTAATATTTAGAGACATTCTGCACATTAGGCCCATCACCCAGCGTCTGCCCCAACTCGCTCTGTCCCGCCTTCCCCCTACCCCTGCTCTATCATGGTTCCATCCCCACCGCTCTGTCTCGTCCCCCTATCTCTGGTCCCTTACCCCATTCTACCTTACCCCATTACCTCCCCTTTTAGGTCTGTTTCATATCTATCACAATTGGAGCAGCTGGAGCGTATACCCAAGCTTCACCTGTGCACGCATAAAGGAGACGTGACACTGTCACCCACTGCCTCTCTGTCTCCCACTATCTCTCCCCGTCACCCTCTCTATCCCCATCACCCTTTCCTGTCACCCACTGCCTCTCCGTCTCCTCCTATATCTACTTGTCACCTCACTTCCCTGTCACCAATGGGCTCTCCCATTATCCTCTATGTCACCCACACCCTGGCATCACCCAATACCTCTCACTATCATAATCTCCTGTCACCCTCTGCCTCTCCCTGTCACCCACTGCCTCACCCTCTGCTTCTCCCCATCACCCACTCTCCTGTCACTCTCTGTCTCCACAAGGCATCACACTCTACCTCTGGTTTTCTATTGCAGTTACTGCTGCAATAAAAAAACTACCTTTCACTGTGATTTACTGGTATAATTTTCAACCCCCCAAATTTACCCCCTCGCTACCCAGCATTACCTCTGACACTGTCTGCCCCTAACCCACTCCTTGCCCCCAATACTGCCCCAGCTGAAATCTACCACTATCCCCAGTACTGCCCCCAGTACCTACCTACACTTACACCCTACCTATCCCCAGCATTGCCCCAGTACTTCCCCAGCTGCTGTCTTTCCTTACCCTCTACTGCATGCCCTTATCTCCCTCTACCCCAAATTCTACCCACTCACAGCACTTCTCAAAGTGTTGCCTGCTGTTACCTCCTCACTACCCTCAGCACTGCCTGCCCTTAACCCCCTCTCGCCCTAAGTGTTCCCTGCCTCAACCCCCAGCTCTACCCCAACTGCTGCCTTCCCCCAGCACTGCCTATGATGCATAAATTGTGATGGGACCCAAAAACCGTGAAGTAGGACCCCAATTTCTTAAAGTGAAGAGTCCCTGAGACCCACTACTTTTTTTGCTCAGCGCGATCACTGCACTCCATGCCCCCCATATCACTAGCCATATCCCTTGTTGCCGCACACAATTAGGCCCTTTGTAAATTTCAGCTCCAGGCCCATGTTGCCCTTAATCTGGCACTGGGGGAATGTAGTGACAGGAGCACATGGGGGGAATGTAGTGACAGGGGCCCATGCGGGGAATGTAGTGACAGGGGCCCATGGGTGGGATGTATGACAGGGCCCATGTCAGCCATGGTGGAGAGCCAGTGTGGGACTGGGGGGTGATGGGCCCATGGGGGCAATGTAGTGATAGGAGCCCATGGGGGGAATGTAGTGACAGGGGCCCATGGGGGCAATGTAGTGACAGGGGCCCATGGGGGCAATGTAGTGATAGGGTCCCATGGGGGGAATGTAGTGACAGGGGCCCATGCGGGGAATGTAGTGACAGAGGCCCATGGGGGAGATGTAGTGACAGGGCCCATGGGGGGAATGTAGTGACAGGGCCCCATGGGGGGAATGTAGTGACAGGGCCCATGGGGGGGGATGTAGTGACAGGGGCCCATGGGGGGAATGTAGTGGCGGGCCCATGCGGGGAATGTAGTGACAGGGGCCCATGGGTGGGATGTATGACAGGGCCCATGTGGGCCATGGTGGAGAGCCAGTGTGGGACTGGGGGGTGATGGGCCCATGGGGGAAATGTAGTGATAGGGGCCCATGCGGGGAATGTAGTGATAGTGGTTCATGGGGGAAATGTAGTGATAGGGGCCCAATTGGGGAAAGTAGTGATAGGGGCCCATGCAGGGAATGTAGTGACAGGGGCCCATGGGGGGAATGTAGTGACAGGGGCCCATGGGGGGAATGTAGTGACAGGGGCCCATGGGGGGAATGTAGTGACAGGGGCCCATGGGGGGGATGTAGTGACAGGGGCCCATGCGGGGAATGTAGTGACAGAGGCCCATGGGGGGAATGTAGTGACAGGGGTCCATGGGGGGAATGTAGTGACAGGGGTCCATGGGGGCAATGTAGTGACAGGTGCCCATGCGGGGAATTTAGTGACAGGGGCCCATGGGGGGGCCCCTGGGGGAGATGTAGTGACAGGGCCCATGGGGGGGATGTAGTGACGGCCCCATGGGGGGAATGTAGTGACAGGGGCCCATGGGGGCAATGTAGTGATAGGGGCCCATGGGGGGAATGTAGTGACAGGGGCCCATGCGGGGAATGTAGTGACAGAGGCCCATTGGGGAGATGTAGTGACAGGGCCCATGGGGGGGATGTAGTAACAGGGCCCCATGGGGGGAATGTAGTGACAGGGCCCATGGGGGGGATGTAGTGACAGGGGCCCATGGGGGGAATGTAGTGACAGGGGCCCATGGGGGGAATGTAGTGACAGGGGCCCATGGGGGGAATGTAGTGACAGGGGCCCATGGGGGGAATGTTGTGACAGGGGCCCATGGGTGGGATGTATGACAGGGCCCATGTCAGCCATGGTGGAGAGCCAGTGTGGGACTGGGGGGTGATGGGCCCATGGGGGAAATGTAGTGATAGGGGCCCATGCGGGGAATGTAGTGATAGGGGCCCATGGGGGAAATGTAGTGATAGCGGCCCATGCGGGGAATGTAGTGATAGGGGCCCATGCGGGGAATGTAGTGACAGAGGCCCATGGGGGGAATGTAGTGACAGGGGTTGGGGCCCATGCGGGGAATGTAGTGACAGGGGCCCTTGGGGGGAATGTAGTGACAGGGGCCCATGCGGGGAATGTAGTGACAGGGGCCCATGGGGGGATGTAGTGACAGGGGCCCATGGGGGGAATGTAGTGATAGGGGCCCATGGGGGAAATGTAGTGATAGGGGCCCATGCGGGGAATGTAGTGATAGGGGCCCATGCGGGGAATGTAGTGACAGGGGCCCATGGGGGGAATGTAGTGACGGGGGCCCATGGGGGGAATGTAGTGACAGGGGTAGGGGCCCATGCGGGGAATGTAGTGACAGGGGCCCATGGGGGGAATGTAGTGACAGGGGTAGGGGCCCATGCGGGGAATGTAGTGACAGGGGCCCATGCGGGGAATGTAGTGACAGAGGCCCATGGGGGGAATGATGTGACAGGGGTCCATGGGGGGAATGTTGTGACAGGGGTCCATGGGGGGAATGTAGTGACAGGGGTCCATGGGGGGAATGTAGTGACAGGAGCACATGGGGGGAATGTAGTGACAGGGGCCCATGGGGGGAATGTAGTGACAGGGGCCCATGGGGGGGATGTATGACAGGGCCCATGTCAGCCATGGCGGAGAGCCAGTGTGGGACTGGGGGTGATGGGCCCATGGGGGCAATGTAGTGACAGGGGCCCATGGGGGGAATGTAGTGACAGGGGCCCATGGGGGCAATGTAGTGACAGGGGCCCATGGGGGGAATGTAGTGATAGGGTCCCATGGGGGGAATGTAGTGACAGGGACCATGGGGGGATGTAGTGACAGGGGCCCATGGGGGGAATGTAGTGACGGGCCCATGCGGGGAATGTAGTGACAGGGGCCCATGGGTGGGATGTATGACAGGGCCCATGTCAGCCATGGTGGAGAGCCAGTGTGGGACTGGGGGGTGATGGGCCCATGGGGGAAATGTAGTGATAGGGGCCCATGCGGGGAATGTAGTGATAGGGGCCCATGGGGGAACTGTAGTGATAGGGGCCCATGCGGGAAATGTAGTGATAGGGGCCCATGCGGGGAATGTAGTGACAGGGGCCTATGGGGGGAATGTAGTGAAAGGGGCCCATGGGGGGAATGTAGTGACAGGGGTAGGGGCCCATGCGGGGAATGTAGTGACAGGGGCCCATGCGGGGAATGTAGTGACAGAGGCCCATGGGGGGAATGTAGTGACAGGGGTCCATGGGGGGAATCTAGTGACAGGGGTCCATGGGGGGAATGTAGTGACAGGGGTCCATGGGGGGAATGTAGTGACAGGCGCCCATGCGGGGAATTTAGTGGCAGGGGCCCATGGGGGGGATGTATGACAGGGCACATGTCAGCCATGGCGGAGAGCCAGTGTTGGACTGAGGGGTGATGGGCCCATGGGGGCAATGTAGTGATAGGGGCCCATGGGGGCAATGTAGTGACAGGGGCCCATGCGGGGAATGTAGTGACAGAGGCCCATGGGGGAGATGTAGTGACAGGGCCCATGGGGGGGATGTAGTGACAGGGCCCCATGGGGGGAATGTAGTGACAGGGGCCCATGGGGGCAATGTAGGGATAGGGGCCCATGGGGGGAATGTAGTGACAGGGGCCCATGGGGGAGATGTAGTGACAGGGCCCATGGGGGGAATGTAGTGACAGGGCCCCATGGGGGGAATGTAGTGACAGGGCCCATGGGGGGGATGTAGTGACAGGGGCCCATGGGGGGAATGTAGTGACAGGGGCCCATGGGGGGAATGTAGTGACAGGGGCCCATGCGGGGAATGTAGTGACAGGGGCCCATGCGGGGAATGTAGTGACAGGGGCCCATGGGTGGGATGTATGACAGGGCCCATGTCAGCCATGGTGGAGAGCCAGTGTGGGACTGGGGGGTGATGGGCCCATGGGGGAAATGTAGTGATAGGGGCCCATGCGGGGAATGTAGATATAGGGGCCCATGGGGGAAATGTAGTGATAGGGTCCCATGGGGGGAATGTAGTGACAGGGGCCCATGCGGGGAATGTAGTGACAGAGGCCCATGGGGGAGATGTAGTGACAGGGCCCATGCGGGGAATGTAGTGACAGGGGTAGGGGCCCATGTGGGGAATGTAGTGACAGGGGCCCATGGGGGGAATGTAGTGACAGGGGTCCATGGGGGGAATGTAGTGACAGGAGCACATGGGGGGAATGTAGTGACAGGAGCACATGGGGGGAATGTAGTGACAGGGGCCCATGCGGGGAATGTAGTGACAGGGGCCCATGGGTGGGATGTATGACAGGGCCCATGTCAGCCATGGTGGAGAGCCAGTGTGGGACTGGGGGGTGATGGGCCCATGGGGGAAATGTAGTGATAGGGGCCCATGCGGGGAATATAGTGATAGGGGCCCATGGGGGAAATGTAGTGATAGGGGCCCATGCAGGGAATGTAGTGATAGGGGCCCATGCGGGGAATGTAGTGACAGGGGCCCATGGGGGGAATGTAGTGACAGGGGCCCATGGGGGGAATGTAGTGACAGGGGTAGGGGCCCATGCGGGGAATGTAGTGACAGGGGTCCATGGGGGGAATGTAGTGACAGGGGCCCATGCGGGGAATGTAGTGACAGAGGCCCATGGGGGGAATGTAGTGACAGGGGTCCATGGGGGGAATGTAGTGACAGGGGCCCATGGGTGGGATGTATGACAGGGCCCATGTGGGCCATGGTGGAGAGCCAGTGTGGGACTGGGGGTGATGGGCCCATGGGGGAAATGTAGTGATAGGGGCCCATGGGGGAAATGTAGTGATAGGGGCCCAATTGGGGAAAGTAGTGATAGGGGCCCATGCAGGGAATGTAGTGATAGGGGCCCATGGGGGGAATGTAGTGACAGGGGTAGGGGCCCATGCGGGGAATGTAGTGACAGAGGCCCATGGGGGGAATGTAGTGACAGGGGTCCATGGGGGGAATGTAGTGACAGGAGCACATGGGGGGAATGTAGTGACAGGGGCCCATGGGGGGAATGTAGTGACAGGGGCCCATGGGGGGGATGTATGATAGGGCCCATGTCAGCCATGGCGGAGAGCCAGTGTGGGACTGGGGGGTGATGGGCCCATGGGGGCAATGTAGTGATAGGAGCCCATGGGGGGAATGTAGTGACAGGGGCCCATGGGGGCAATGTAGTGACAGGGGCCCATGGGGGCAATGTAGTGATAGGGTCCCATGGGGGGAATGTAGTGACAGGGGCCCATGCGGGGAATGTAGTGACAGAGGCCCATGGGGGAGATGTAGTGACAGGGCCCCATGGGGGGATGTAGTGACAGGGGCCCATGGGGGGAATGTAGTGACGGGCCCATGCGGGGAATGTAGTGACAGGGGCCCATGGGTGGGATGTATGACAGGGCCCATGTGGGCCATGGTGGAGAGCCAGTGTGGGACTGGGGGTGATGGGCCCATGGGGGAAATGTAGTGATAGGGGCCCATGCGGGGAATGTAGTGATAGGGGCCCATGGGGGAAATGTAGTGATAGGGGCCCAATTGGGGAAAGTAGTGATAGGGGCCCATGCAGGGAATGTAGTGATAGGGGCCCATGGGGGGAATGTAGTGACAGGGGTAGGGGCCCATGCGGGGAATGTAGTGACAGGGGCCCATGGGGGGAATGTAGTGACAGGGGCCCATGGGGGGAATGTAGTGACAGGGGCCCATGGGGGGAATGTAGTGACAGGGGCCCATGGGGGGATGTAGTGACAGGGGCCCATGCGGGGAATGTAGTGACAGAGGCCCATGGGGGGAATGTAGTGACAGGGGTCCATGGGGTGAATGTAGTGACGGGCCCATGGGGGAAATGTAGTGATAGCGGCCCATGCGGGGAATTTAGTGACAGGGGCCCATGGGGGGATGTATGACAGGGCACATGTCAGCCATGGCGGAGAGCCAGTGTTGGACTGGGGGGTGATGGGCCCATGGGGGCAATGTAGTGATAGGGGCCCATGGGGGCAATGTAGTGATAGGGGCCCATGGGGGCAATGTAGTGACAGGGGCCCATGCGGGGAATGTAGTGACAGAGGCCCATGGGGGAGATGTAGTGACAGGGCCCATGGGGGGATGTAGTGACAGGGCCCATGGGGGGAATGTAGTGACAGGGGCCCATGGGGGCAATGCAGTGATAGGGGCCCATGGGGGGAATGTAGTGACAGGGGCCCATGCGGGGAATGTAGTGACAGAGGCCCATTGGGGAGATGTAGTAACAGGGCCCCATGGGGGGAATGTAGTGACAGGGCCCATGCGGGGAATGTAGTGACAGGGACCCATGGGTGGGATGTATGACAGGGCCCATGTCAGCCATGGTGGAGAGCCAGTGTGGGACTGGGGGGTGATGTGCCCATGGGGATAATGTAGTGATAGGGGCCCATGCGGGGAATGTAGTGACAGGAGCACATGGGGGGAATGTAGTGACAGGGGCCCATGGGGGGAATGTAGTGACAGGGGCCCATGCGGGGAATGTAGTGACAGGGGCCCATGGGTGGGATGTATGACAGGGCCCATGTCAGCCATGGTGGAGAGCCAGTGTGGGACTGGGGGGTGATGGCCCTATGGGGGGAATGTAGTGTTAGGGGCCCATGCGGGGAATGTAGTGACAGGGGCCCATGGGGGGAATGTAGTGACAGGGGCCCATGCTCAGTGCTGCGGTCGGCCACCACAGAGGCTTGGCTAGCTATGAGAGAGTGTATGATGTATATAGTAAATACTGTCAGTACATACAGGATAATGTAGCAGAGTTATAGCAGCAATGCCGCACTACTTTCTTCTTTAAGACAAGACTGAAGAATACTGTGACTGTGTCTTTAAGAGGAGACTGAAGAATACTGTGACTGTGTCTTTAAGAGGAGACAGAAGAATACTGCTGCTGTTTCTTTAAGAGAAGTATATTACGGGGAAGCTGGCACCCCACCACGGGACTCAGGATAGACCGGCAGTACCGCCCAGTTAACTGTACAGCGTACCGGGGAGCTGGCGGGTATCAAAACAGCGAGGAATGGCTAGCCAACACAGGGAGCGGAGTCGGGACCAGGACACTTGGATGGACACAGATAAATCTGCTGGAGCTCAGAGCTGGGATGCTGTCTAGTAACAACAAAGCACTGGCAGAGAGTGCCTAAAGCTCAGCTTATTTATAGGAAGTGAAGCCACGGGATTGGCTAACCACTTACCCCAGTGGTACAGAATAAACTGGTCTCCAACATGGCCGCCTCCTGTGCTGCAAACACACAGAAGCACTGCAGCCTACCTGATCCTCAATCCTCCTGGTCTCCCAGAAGTCACAAAATCCTCACTGCTGACCGCCCCGCCCCCTCCCTGCAGCCACACTAGCACCATAGCAGCCATACCGACAGTGGCCGGACCTCGCGGTGGTGAGTTCCCGCGCCATGTCGCCCTGCGGTCGCACAGCAGCGCCAACAGCCGCAGCGGCCAGACCCCGGACTCGGCGGCTGTGAGTAGTCACCTCATGACACATAGCAACCAAACCGGGGTCTAGCTTTTATCCTCTAATACAGGCATTCCCAACCACGGTCCTCAAGGCACACGAACAGTCCTGGTTTTAGTGATATCCAGGCTTGAGCACAGGTGACTTAATGAGTAGCTCAGTAATTTTGATTTAACCATCTGTGCTGCAGCCTGGATATCACTAAAACCTGCACTGTTGGTGTGCCTTGAGGACCGTGGGAATGCCTGCTCTAATAGGTGCTAGATAAATGGTAAGTAGAATCTGAATGGTTGCTATGGGCAACATCTCTACTTCTAAAAAGCCATATCTTACTCATTACTCTGACAAGGTGAGACTACTTCTCTGACATGCTCCCATGAAGGTGCCAGTTGCAGTGAAACGCGTAATGTGAGTCACACACTACACAGCTGCCTGCATATATGAAATACACTTCCATTTTACCGCTAAGATCTCTAAGAAACCACTTCTTGCACCCCGGTATCTGTGGTGGACTGACACCATACCTGTGCAAACTGCAGAAGTCTGCCTCCCACCCAGGGGTCTCACAGGTGGAGGCCCGCATGGTCAGGTGGAGGGTATGTCTTCTGATTTGGAAATCGTACGTCTGGCTGCCCAGGCATGTAACGGTTTTGATTGAAACAGTTGATTGACACTGTCTGGAATAAGCTTGTCCTTTTGCTTTGACCTGGGTCTGAAAGGACCGGAAAGCAGAGGATTTCGGTTTAGAAGTTGATGTTGAGAGCAGAAACGCTGATTTAGAGGCTGCTAAAATGGCCACTATTTTCTCCAATTCCATTCCAAACAGAATATCTTCAGCAAAGGGAGGGATTCCAACGTCTTCTTGGATTCTGAATCCCTCTTCCAGGGCTGTAGCCACACTGCTCGGCTGGCTACTACTGAGGTAGCCGAAGCTTGGGAAGCTTGTAGGCCTGTATCTAAGGCTGCTTATTCCAACTAGGCAGCTGCTTGCCTTATATTTGTTATATAGGATAGTTGTTCTCTTGTGGCGTTCACCGAGAGACTATCCTCTAAATGCATCCACCCAGCCTGCAACAGCCTTGGTCACCCATGCTGAGGCCATAGCTGGTCTTGTTATTGCCCCCGTAAGGGAAAAAATGGTTTTAAGACAGGTTCCAACTTTTCTGTCTGTCAGGTCTTTCAAAGAAGACTTTTATGGTATAGGCGAGTGATGGGAACCTTTGGCACTCCAGCTGTTGTTGAACTACACATCCCAGCATGCCTTGCTACAGTTTTGCTATTTTGCCGGACGGAGCGGGCGGTGTCCCGCACGCCACACGCGGCAGGAGCACAGGGTGATTAGTAGCCTTTATAGGTAAGACGTTTTTTGTATATGTTTGTAACCTGAGGAAAATGCCTAAATAAAAATTGGCATTGAAACGTTGTTTCATCAAACTGCCTGCTGACGAGATTTATTTCACAAGACTCCAGGAGTGCCGCGTCTAGTGGTTGTGTGTGTGTGTGTATATATATATATATATATATATATATATAACAGTGGCGTGCGGTGAGGTCGGTGGCTGGGGAGGCACAAGCAGCCTTCCACCACCCCTCCCCCCAATAGAGTGGGGTAAAAAAAAAAAGTGTAGCCCCCCCCCCACATTCGTAAAACCAGCACCGAGCAGAACCAGCTAGGGGGGGTAATGCCATAGCAGGGGAGACACTCGGTATGGGGTCCCCCTGCCATAACATTAATCTGCCCCCCCAAACCAGTCAGCCCAGGGCTGGAATTCCTCGGAAGTGGGGACCCCAAAAAATAAACATGGGGTCCCCCTCCCGAGCAATAACCAGCACTGGGCTGATAGCCCAGTGCTATGCCCCGCACCCCTGGTGGCGGTGGGTGCAGGGTTCATAGTTAATATTGTTCTTGACAGGTGGCCTACAGGTCCCAGCAAGCCTGCCCAGCATGCTGGCACTTGGAGAACCACAAGTGCCAGCATGCCCGGACATAAATGGCCCGCTGGCACCTGCGGCCCACCTGTAAAGAACAGTAATATTGTTCTTTACAGGTGGCCAACAGGTCCCAGCAAGCCTGCCCCAGCATGCTGGCACATGGAGAACCACAAGTGCCAGCATGCCTGGACATAAATGGCCTGCTGGCACCTCTTCTCCACCTGTAAAGAAAATATTAAAATAAAAACACCAGTCTCTTTAAAAAAAAAATAGTTTATTTGACAGGGTCTTCACCTGGGGGCGGCGGCCTTTAAGCTCTTTTGCATGGCCGCCGCCTCCCCAGGGCTTCCGGCGTCTTCACCTGGGCATTGCCGCCGCCAGCACCTCCGCCGTCACCCGCCCTCCGCCGCCTACACCACCGCCGCCCGCACCTCTGCCGCCAGGACTTCCGCCGACACCCGCACCTCCGCCGCCAGCACCTCCGCCGACACCCGCCGCGCCCACAACAGTGATTGACAGCGGATCCAGTGACGGATCCGCTGGCCAATCACTGTGGCCTGACTGACGGGACGTGCTTTCATAGGTTGAAAGCACGTCCCTGTGTGAAAGCGGCACCACTAATGGTGCCGCTTTCCTATACTATTTCAATGGGCTTTTAATGCCCATTGCTAGGACCCGCCCGCTCCCGCCCCCCATAATTTTCCCTATCTGACCGGGAGGCACCGCGATCGGTGCCTCCCAACCCCATTTAGACAGGGATAGTGGTTACAATAATATAAAGGAGATACTTATGACACAGAATATGTGTCATAAGTATCTTCTTTATATTATTTTAATCATTAACGACAGGGGAGGCACTGCCTCCCCTGCCTCCCCTGACTGCACGTCCCTGATATATAAACAAACAATGGAGCACTCACCAGCCTTTTCATAATTAAGTTTCAACAGGAGTTTATTAACCAGACAGCACAGCATGACTGTTCACTGCAGTCCAGCATAAATTCCCAGGTCCTCAAACGTTTTCGGTCATACACAGACCGTCATCAGGAGACACAAATTTCAATAGAAAGCTGTCCCATCATAATCTCCTTGTAGTTTACAATGTGTAAGCCTGATTGATATACATTATAATAGTACAATGCCTTTGCTGAGTTCTCATAAAGAATGGACATAATAATACAATAATTGCACAGAAAGATAAAGGTTTATTGTAAATCCAAGAACATTTTTTATATATAAGTAAAAAGAAGGTAAACAAGTAAATCAGTGACATTGAGAAACGTATCAGACAGTGATATTTATGATTCATATATCGGATAATTAGGTTACTGTGTTAATCACATATTAAATCTTGAATTCATTACATGTTATACGAAAAATGTAATCTACAACATTGAATGTATCTGTGGCCTATCATTTATAGGCAGGACATCGAGACCCCTTTAAGGTCCGCATAGGGGAGCATCTTAGAAACATCAGAAATGGTTTGGACAGTCATGCATTATCTAACCATTTCTGAAAATGTCATGATTGCTCCCCTACAGCCATGAAACATTTCATTGTTATTCAGTGGGTGAGGGGGCATTGGAGAAAAAGAGACATAGGTGCCCAATTGGCAAAGGCAGAAATGAAAAGAATATACGACTTAGGAACATTGAAACCAGGCGGTCTTAACACTGACTTCGAGGTGAAATGGTTTCTTTAAATCGATTATCTTTTGTTATCAGCATTCCCCTTTTCTACTACTGTGCGTGTGTATTATCTCAAAGTGAAGGGAGATTGATGTTTATGCTATGAACATACACTTTTGAGTTATATTTACCTATGCCGTATTTGCAATATTAATAAAATGTGTTGTTTTGTTATCATTGAAACAGCCAAATTTGTTATCCATGCGTCACTATGACAAAGGGACGCGATCTAAAGGAAACGGATATGACGGTCCCCGCACAAAGAGTCATGGGACTTGTAGTTTCTGATGTATAGAGACTTGCGCGCTGGGACCAATCAGAGCCTAGCAGGAGGTTTTTAAATACCTCCGGATGTACACGGACTCATTCACCTTTTAAGGCATACCTTGAGAAAGACCCCGGCGAGGGTCGGAATGCATGGGTGCCACTATTGGGGCACCGGACGATCACTGAGGTGGACATGACGGAAATACTTGGAGCTGCAGCCAGGGACCTTTTTCCTACTCACATGTTTTTAAGAACTGAGCGTTGCCAGTTCTTTACAACGAATTGGTAATTATCCATCCCACGAGTCTGTTCAGGATTCCCCATCATTTAAATGTGTTTCATATGCTGCTACCATACGTGGGATATTTCTGGTGCATGCGCATTTGAGAACTAGTAAAACAGTTCTCCTAACACATTGGTAATTGCATTTATTATCCAGCTACATATGGATACATGTTTAGTGTTAAATCTTGTATAAAATTCCATTTCATGTTTTTTAACATTATCCTTGTTGGGATTTTTTTAACATTGTGTCATGTATGTTATTTATTAAAACAGTATTATAATATGCACTTTCTGTTTTCCCCTCAAATTGACATGTTATTTGACTGAGAGAAAAGATGACACCATCTTCCCAATCATTGGAATAAGTATCTTTGAGTTTGTTTATGCGCTGGTGGAACGGTTTATCTACTCTTTGCACTTGAATCATTGGTGGAGGGCTGGAAAAACCTCTTTTTTTAGATATGGTATCATCAGCTGCACAGTGCGCACAGATTCAGGTGCTTCTTTCATTTTGCATACAATAAGAGAAGTCTATTGGGCAGAAGTCAGACCAGTCTCACTTGACCTCCCCTTTGCATCTGCTGCCCTTTGTGTGCCCTTTGGACAGTGGACAAGGGGATGAGAGTGCACTGGGTTTCCTTTGCATCTGCTGCCCTTTGGACAGTGGACAAGGGGATGAGAGTGCACTGGGTTTCCTTTGCATCTGCTGCCCTTTGTGTGCCCTTTGGACAGTGGACAAGGGGATGACAGTGCACTGGGTTTCCTTTGCATCTGCTGCCCTTTGTGTGCCCTTTGGACAGTGGACAAGGGGATGAGAGTGCACTGGGTTTCCTTTGCATCTGCTGCCCTTTGTGTGCCCTTTGGACAGTGGACAAGGGGATGAGAGTGCACTGGGTTTCCTTTGCATCTGCTGCCCTTTGTGTGCCCTTTGGACAGTGGACAAGGGGATGAGAGTGCACTGGGTTTCCTTTGCATCTGCTGCCCTTTGTGTGCCCTTTGGACAGTGGACAAGGGGATGAGAGTGCACTGGGTTTCCTTTGCATCTGCTGCCCTTTGTGTGCCCTTTGGACAGTGGACAAGGGGATGAGAGTGCACTGGGTTTCCTTTGCATCTGCTGCCCTTTGTGTGCCCTTTGGACAGTGGACAAGGGGATGAGAGTACACTGGGTTTCCTTTGCATCTGCTGCCCTTTGTGTGCCCTTTGGACAGTGGACAAGGGGATGAGAGTACACTGGGTTTCCTTTGCATCTGCTGCCCTTTGTGTGCCCTTTGGACAGTGGACAAGGGGATGAGAGTACACTGGGTTAGGCCAGAGATGAGAGATCTGTTGTACTGAAACCTTCACCTCAGCCGGGGAGTGAGGGGGGCACCACACAATGGGGAGGCGGTCGGTAGAGTTAAAACAGTCAAAAGTCCAACAGGGTCAAAAGGTCAACGGGGTCGACATGTTTTTATGTTTTTTTCATGCTTTTAGTTTTTTTCCATTTACTATACACGTCACAAACTATTTCCTTTAGTAACCTTGTGGCGAGCAAAGGGAACTACTGAAAGAAAAACATATTGTTAGTAAGAGAAATAATACTTCTCAAGCCGGGGGAAGAGAAATGCTGATGCACACTCTAAGCACTAAGACAACTTATTAGCACACATTTAAGCAAATATGCGGGTACATGCACCGCGACCAGATGATTTCATCACATGGGTCCCTAACATCTCTAATACTATCACATTATATACATTTATATAGGTCTTATCTTCAAATAAAGCCCTTATTAATGTGTGGTCAGCAATGTAGGAACCTGCGCTAATTAAAACACCTGAAGGTAGATGGGAGGGGTGCCAATACCAAAGTGAAGGAACCTTACATTCAAGTGTACAATATATACACAAATATAGAGGAAAAAAAGGGAGGGACTGGACTTATCAAGCTGTCAGTGCCGGGACATGGTCCTGGGCACAAGGACCATAGGTACCCAGATGGGTTGTGGTTGGACGCACGTTTCGCCGCAAGAATAAGGCTTGTTCACCAAGGTAAGTGTGAGAGGGCCTAGTGCTCCTATTTATACCACATGAGGCATATGTTCAGTTAATTGGGAGGGCTGGTTGGGGAGGAGCCAAAAGTTCAGCCCATCGGAGATTCAAAATTCCTGAACCAGTAAGAAGAGTAGCTTATGCATTGCCATGGTGGCAGGGGGAGTGGTTAATGGACTAAGATGGCAGCTGAAAAATGCCCTCCTCCACCCCATCCACATAATCAGAGCAGGTGATCTTACAGAACAGGAAACAGGTAAACAACAAAAACATAAAACTGCAGGTATAAGATGTAATGTAACACAAGTAATAGATGGTCACATAGAACCGGGATCAGGATACGATGTATATGGGGAGGTTAGACAGAAAGCTTTCCCCATGCAGACATATGTATATGTAACGTATGGTGTAACTAGATCTGACTCCTGTCATTCTCACCAGTAATAATGTTACTTATACATTTCCCCTTCTGTATATGTAACGTATGGTGTAACTAGTTCTGACTCCTGTCATTCTCACCAGTAATAATGTTACTTATACATTTCCCCTTCTGTATATGTAACGTATGGTGTAACTAGATCTGACTCCTGTCATCCTCACCAGTAATAATGTTACTTATACATTTCCCCTTCTGTATATGTAACGTATGGTGTAACTAGATCTGACTCCTGTCATTCTCACCTGTAATAATGTTACTTATACATTTCCCCTTCTGTATATGGAACATAAGGTGTAACTAGGTCTGACTCCTGTCATTCTCACCAGTAATAATGTTACTTATACATTTCCCCTTCTGTATATGTAACGTATGGTGTAACTAGATCTGACTCCTGTCATTCTCACCAGTAATAATGTTACTTATACATTTCCCCTTCTGTATATGTAACGTATGGTGTAACTAGATCCGACTCCTGTCACTCTCACCAGTAATAATGTTACTTATACATTTCCCCTTCTGTATATGTAATGTATGGTGTAACTAGATCTGACTCCTGTCACTCTCACCAGTAATAATGTTACTTATACATTTCCCCTTCTGTATATGTAACGTATGGTGTAACTAGATCTGACTCCTGTCATTCTCACCGGTAATAATGTTACTTATACATTTCCTTTTCTGTATATGTAACGTATGGTGTAACTAGTTCTGACTCCTGTCATTCTCAACAGTAATAATGTTACTTATACATTTCCCATTCTGTATATGTAAAGTATGGTGTAACAAGATCTGACTCCTGTCATTCTCACCAGTAATAATGTTACTTATACATTTCTCCTTCTGTATATGTAACGTATGGTGTAACTAGATCTGACTCCTGTCATTCTCACCAGTAATAATGTTACTTATACATTTCCCCTTCTGTATATGTGACGTATGGTGTAACTAGATCTGACTCCTGTCATTCTCACCAGTAATGTTACTTATACATTTCCTCTTCTGTATATGTAACGTATGGTGTAACTAGATCTGACTCCTGTCATTCTCCTCAGTAATAATGTTACTTATACATTTCCCCTTCTGTATATGTAACGTATGGTGTAACTAGATCTGACTCCTGTCACTATCACCAGTAATAATGTTACTTATATAATTTCCCTTCTGTATATGTAACGTATGGTGTAACTAGATCTGACTCCTGTCATTCTCACCAGTATTAATGTTACTTATACATTTACCCTTCTGTATATGTAACGTATGGTGTAACCAGACCTGACTCCTGTCATTCTCACCAGTAATGTTACTTATACATTTCCCCTTCTGTATATGTGACGTATAGTGTAACTAGATCTGACTCCTGTCATTCTCACCAGTAATAATGTTACTTATACATTTCCCCTTCTGTATATGTAACGTATGGTGTAACTAGATCTGACTCCTGTCATTCTCACCAGTAATAATGTTACTTATACATTTCCCCTTCTGTATATGGAACATAAGGTGTAACTAGGTCTGACTCCTGTCATTCTCACCAGTAATAATGTTACTTATACATTTCCCCTTCTGTATATGGAACGTATGGTGTAATTAGATCTGACTCCTGTCATTCTCACCAGTAATAATGTTACTTATACATTTCCCCTTCTGTATATGTAACGTATGGTGTAACTAGATCTGACTCCTGTCATTCTCACCAGTAATGTTACTTATACATTTCCCCTTCTGTATTTGTAACGTATGGTGTAACTAGATCTGACTCCTGTCACTCTTACCAGTAATAATGTTACTTATACATTTCCCCTTCTGTATATGTAACGTATGGTGTAACTAGATCTGACTTCTGTCATTCTCACCAGTAAGAATGTTACTTATACATTTCCCCTTCTGTATATGTAACGTCTGGTGTAACTAGATCTGACTTCTGTCACTCTCACCAGTAAGAATGTTACTTATACATTTCCCCTTCTGTATATGTAACGTATGGTGTAACTAGATCTGACTCCTGTCATTCTCATCAGTAATAATGTTACTTATACATTTCCCCTTCTGTATATGTAACGTATGGTATAACTAGATCTGACTCCTGTCATTCTCACCAGTAATGTTACTTATACATTTCCCCTTCTGTATATGTAACGTATGGTGTAACTAGATCTGACTCCTGTCACTCTTACCAGTAATAATGTTACTTATACATTTCCCCTTCTGTATATGTAACGTATGGTGTAACTAGATCTGACTTCTGTCATTCTCACCAGTAATAATGTTACTTATACATTTCCCCTTCTGTATATGAAACGTATGGTGTAACTAGATCTGACTCCTGTCATCCTCACCAGTAATAATGTTACTTATACATTTCCCCTTCTGTATATGTAACGTATGGTGTAACTACATCTGACTCCTGTCATTCTCACCAGTAATAATGATACTTATACATTTCCCCTTCTGTATATGTAATGTATGGTGTAACTAGATCTGACTCCTGTCATTCTCATCAGTAATAATGTTACTTATACATTTCCCCTTCTGTATATGTAACGTATGGTGTAACTAGATCTGACTCCTGTCATCCTCACCAGTAATAATGTTACTTATACATTTCCCCTTCTGTATATGTAACGTATGGTGTAACTACATCTGACTCCTGTCATTCTCACCAGTAATAATGATACTTATACATTTCCCCTTCTGTATATGTAATGTATGGTGTAACTAGATCTGACTCCTGTCATTCTCACCAGTAATAATGTTACTTATACATTTCCCCTTCTGTATATGTAACGTATGGTGTAACTAGATCTGACTCCTGTCACTCTCACCAATAATAATGTTACTTATACATTTCCCCTTCTGTATATGGAATATATGGTGTAACTAGATCTGACTCCTGTCATTCTCACCAGTAATAATGTTACTTATACATTTCTCCTTCTGTATATGTAACGTATGGTGTAACTAGATCTGACTCCTGTAATTCTCACCAGTAATAATGTTACTTATACATTTTCCCTTCTGTATATGTAATGTATGGTGTAACTAGATCTGACTCCTGTCATTCTCACCAGTAATAATGTTACTTATACATTTCCCCTTCTGTATATGTAATGTATGGTGTAACTAGATCTGACTCCTGTCATCCTCACCAGTAATAATGTTACTTATACATTTCCCCTTCTGTATATGTAACGTATGGTGTAACTAGATCTGACTCCTGTCATTCTCACCTGTAATAATGTTACTTATACATTTCCCCTTCTGTATATGGAACATAAGGTGTAACTAGGTCTGACTCCTGTCATTCTCACCAGTAATAATGTTACTTATACATTTCCCCTTCTGTATATGTAACGTATGGTGTAACTAGATCTGACTCCTGTCATTCTCACCAGTAATAATGTTACTTATACATTTCCCCTTCTGTATATGTAACGTATGGTGTAACTAGATCCGACTCCTGTCACTCTCACCAGTAATAATGTTACTTATACATTTCCCCTTCTGTATATGTAATGTATGGTGTAACTAGATCTGACTCCTGTCACTCTCACCAGTAATAATGTTACTTATACATTTCCCCTTCTGTATATGTAACGTATGGTGTAACTAGATCTGACTCCTGTCATTCTCACCGGTAATAATGTTACTTATACATTTCCTTTTCTGTATATGTAACGTATGGTGTAACTAGTTCTGACTCCTGTCATTCTCAACAGTAATAATGTTACTTATACATTTCCCATTCTGTATATGTAAAGTATGGTGTAACTAGATCTGACTCCTGTCATTCTCACCAGTAATAATGTTACTTATACATTTCTCCTTCTGTATATGTAACGTATGGTGTAACTAGATCTGACTCCTGTCATTCTCATCAGTAATAATGTTACTTATACATTTCCTCTTCTGTATATGTAACGTATGGTGTAACTAGATCTGACTCCTGTCATTCTCACCAGTAATAATGTTACTTATACATTTCCCCTTCTGTATATGTGACGTATGGTGTAACTAGATCTGACTCCTGTCATTCTCACCAGTAATGTTACTTATACATTTCCTCTTCTGTATATGTAACGTATGGTGTAACTAGATCTGACTCCTGTCATTCTCCTCAGTAATAATGTTACTTATACATTTCCCCTTCTGTATATGTAACGTATGGTGTAACTAGATCTGACTCCTGTCACTATCACCAGTAATAATGTTACTTATATAATTTCCCTTCTGTATATGTAACGTATGGTGTAACTAGATCTGACTCCTGTCATTCTCACCAGTATTAATGTTACTTATACATTTACCCTTCTGTATATGTAACGTATGGTGTAACCAGACCTGACTCCTGTCATTCTCACCAGTAATGTTACTTATACATTTCCCCTTCTGTATATGTGACGTATAGTGTAACTAGATCTGACTCCTGTCATTCTCACCAGTAATAATGTTACTTATACATTTCCCCTTCTGTATATGTAACGTATGGTGTAACTAGATCTGACTCCTGTCATTCTCACCAGTAATAATGTTACTTATACATTTCCCCTTCTGTATATGGAACATAAGGTGTAACTAGGTCTGACTCCTGTCATTCTCACCAGTAATAATGTTACTTATACATTTCCCCTTCTGTATATGGAACGTATGGTGTAATTAGGTCTGACTCCTGTCATTCTCACCAGTAATAATGTTACTTATACATTTCCCCTTCTGTATATGTAACGTCTGGTGTAACTAGATCTGACTTCTGTCACTCTCACCAGTAAGAATGTTACTTATACATTTCCCCTTCTGTATATGTAACGTATGGTGTAACTAGATCTGACTCCTGTCATTCTCATCAGTAATAATGTTACTTATACATTTCCCCTTCTGTATATGTAACGTATGGTATAACTAGATCTGACTCCTGTCATTCTCACCAGTAATGTTACTTATACATTTCCCCTTCTGTATATGTAACGTATGGTGTAACTAGATCTGACTCCTGTCACTCTTACCAGTAATAATGTTACTTCTACATTTCCCCTTCTGTATATGTAACGTATGGTGTAACTAGATCTGACTTCTGTCATTCTCACCAGTAATAATGTTACTTATACATTTCCCCTTCTGTATATGAAACGTATGGTGTAACTAGATCTGACTCCTGTCATCCTCACCAGTAATAATGTTACTTATACATTTCCCCTTCTGTATATGTAACGTATGGTGTAACTACATCTGACTCCTGTCATTCTCACCAGTAATAATGTTACTTATACATTTCCCCTTCTGTATATGTAACGTATGGTGTAACTAGATCTGACTCCTGTCACTCTCACCAATAATAATGTTACTTATACATTTCCCCTTCTGTATATGGAATATATGGTGTAACTAGATCTGACTCCTGTCATTCTCACCAGTAATAATGTTACTTATACATTTCTCCTTCTGTATATGTAACGTATGGTGTAACTAGATCTGACTACTGTAATTCTCACCAGTAATAATGTTACTTATACATTTTCCCTTCTGTATATGTAATGTATGGTGTAACTAGATCTGACTCCTGTCATTCTCCCCAGTAATAATGTTACTTATACATTTCCCCTTCTGTATATGTAATGTATGGTGTAACTAGATCTGACTCCTGTCATTCTCACCAGTAATAATGATACTTATACATTTCCCCTTCTGTATATGTAACGCATGGTGTAACTAGATCTGACTCCTGTCATTCTCACCAATAATAATGTTACTTATACATTTCCCCTTATGTATATGTAACGTATGGTGTAACTAGATCTGACTCCTGTCATTCTCACCAGTAATAATGTTACTTATACATTTCCCCTTCTGTATATGTAATGTATGGTGTAACTAGATCTGACTCCTGTCATTCTCACCAGTAATAATGTTACTTATACATTTCCCCTTCTGTATATGTAACGTATGGTGTAACTACATCTGACTCCTGTCATTCTCACCAGTAATAATGTTACTTATACATTTCCCCTTATGTATATGTAACGTATGGTGTAACTAGATCTGACTCCTGTCATTCTCACCAGTAATAATGTTACTTATACATTTCCCCTTCTGTATATGGAACGTATGGTGTAACTAGATCTGACTCCTGTAACTCTCACCAGTAATAATGTTACTTATATATTTCCCCTTTTCTATATGTAATGTATGGTGTAACTAGATTTGACTCCTGTCATTCTCACCGGTAATAATGTTACTTATACATTTCCCCTTCTGTATATGTAATGTATGGTGTAACTAGATCTGACTCCTGTCATTCTCACGTTACTTATACATTTCCCCTTCTGTATATGTAATGTATGGTGTAACTAAATCTGACTCCTGTCATTATCACCAGTAATAATGATACTTATACATTTCCCCTTCTGTATATGTAACGTATGGTGTAACTAGATCTGACTCCTGTTATTCTCACCAGTAATAATGTTACTCATACATTTCCCCTTCTGTATATGTAATGTATGGTGTAACTAGATCTGACTCCTGTCAGTCTCACCAGTAATAATGTTACTTATACATTACTTTGCTCCCAATAGCACTCACAGAACTTTACATTCACATTTACACAGAGCACAAGATACGCAATAAGTAGAACAGAATAAAGACCTCAGCATGTGGGATGTATATTTAGGAAGTGAAGGAACATTAATGAAACATGTGAGTAACAGTCATCAGTCTGTTTGTGGTCTCCAGGGTGGAGGTCTCTTGGACTGTGCGAGGCAGCAGGTTCCATGGTCAGGGCTGCATAGCTAACAGATCAACCACAAATGAAATACAGCAGATTCTTGGTACTGCTGGTAACAGTCTGAGGGGGAGAGGTAGGGAATTCCAGAGCAAGGGAGCAGCACGTGAAAAATCTTGGATAGGAGTGGGAGGAAGTAATCAGAAGACAGCGAGTCGGCGTGCATTAGCATATGGACCTGTTTCGCTAGGACTGAGTCACGGCCAACTGGCATCACCCACACCTGGAGCTCAGCTAGACATTTAGTATTGGTATTTTTTTCAGTACCCGGAGCAAAGACAGGTTATATGCATAGTAGAGGTAAAGGAGGACATGACGTCTTATTATTTCACCCAGTAGCAGCATGTATATTGTAAAAAAAACAAAACACAGGACATAGGATAAAGCCTGAAGGAACAATGCAGGGAAATGGTGAAGATGAGTATACTCCAGAAGATTAAAATGGTTCCCCAGCTGTGATGTCTACTGTGTCCAACAAGAGCTGATTTATTAATCACTCAGAGCATGCAAATGGCTTTACACCTCTGTGAGTTCTCTCATGTTGAACAATTTGTGATTTCTGTGTAAACCCTTTCCCACACTCAGAACATGAAAATGGCCTCTCACCTGTGTGACTTCTCTCATGTCTAACAAGATGTGATTTCTGTATAAACCCTTTCCCACACTCAGAACATGAAAATGGCTTCTCTCCAGTGTGACTTCTCTCATGTTGAACAAGATTCGATTTCAGTGAAAAACATTTCCCACACTCAGAACATGTAAATGGCTTCACTCCAGTGTGACTTCTCTCATGTATAACAAGATATGACTTGTGTGAAAAACCTTTTCCACACTCAGAACAAGAAAATGGCTTCTCTCCAGTGTGACTTCTCTCATGTTGAACAAGATTCGATTTCAGTAAAAAACATTTCCCACACTCAGAACATGTAAATGGCTTCACTCCGGTGTGACTTCTCTCATGTGTAACAAGATGTGACTTGTGTGAAAAACCTTTTCCACACTCAGAACAAGAAAATGGCTTCTCTCCAGTGTGACTTCTCTCATGTTGAACAAGATTCGATTTCAGTGAAAAACATTTCCCACACTCAGAACATGTAAATGGCTTCTCTCCGGTGTGACTTCTCTCATGTCTAATAAGAGTTGATTTCAGTGCAAAACATTTCCCACACTCAGAACATGATAATGGCTTCTCTCCGGTGTGACTTCTCTCATGTCTGATAAGAGTTGATTTCAGTGCAAAACATTTTCCACACTCAGAACATGAAAATGGCTTCTCTCCGGTGTGACTTCTCTCATGTTGAACAAGATGTAATTTCCGTGTAAAACATTTCCCACACTCAAAACATGTAAATGGCTTCTCTCCAGTGTGACTTCTCTCATGTTGAACAAGACATGATTTGTGTGAAAAACCTTTTCCACACTCAGAACAAGAAAATGGCTTCTCTCCAGTGTGACTTCTCTCATGTTGAACAAGATTCGATTTCAGTGAAAAACATTTCCCACACTCAGAACATGTAAATGGCTTCTCTCCGGTGTGACTTCTCTCATGTATAACAAGATGTGATTTCCGTGTAAAACATTTCCCACACTCAGAACATGTAAATGGACTCTCACCTATGTGAGTTTTCTGATGTATGACAAAATTTGATTTGGATGTAAAACATTTCCCACAGTCAGAACATGAAAATAGCTTCTCTCCGGTGTGACTTCTCTCATGTATAACAAGAAATGATTTCCGTGCAAAACATTTCCCACACTCAGAACATGAAAATAGCTTCTCTCCGGTGTGACTTCTCTCATGTATAACAAGAAATGATTTCCGTGCAAAACATTTCCCACACTCAGAACATGGAAATTGCCTCTCACCTGCCTTAGCTGGCTGATGTGTAATAAGCTTTGTGTTCTGTGTAAAACATGGTGCACCTATAGAACAGGAAAACACTGTATCTACTGTCAGAGCTGTAACAGATGCACCAATATCAGAGTGATCAGGAGAACATTTCCCAGGATCAGAGGGATCAGCTGATAGAGCTGGATGTACAATTGGGGTAATGAGATTAGTTCCTGGAGAATCCTGTCTACTGTCATCTTTTATTTCACAATCCGGGGATGATATTAGATGTCCTTCTGAGATATTCCTGCTTGTGTGTCCATCTGCCGGAAATAAAATACATTTTGGAAATGTGAATTTTCATTAAACAATTAAAATCTGGTAAAGATCATGATCAAAACTGGAAAATTACTATAAAATGAGTAGACAAGACCCAGGGTGTTACATGGTACAATATATAATTCTGTAACAGACAGTGGGGTAAATTTACTAAGGTCCCGATTTTGGCCGAGATGCCGTTTTTTCTTCAAAGTGTCATCTCGGTCATTTACTAAACTCAAATCACGGCAGAGATAAGGGCATTCGTATTTTTTTTGGAGTAGTTGTAAAAAAATACGAATGAATACACCATCGGTCAAAATACGCCAGCAAATTAGTAGAACTCGGTCATTTACTAAAAAGTGCAAATCTCCAAAGAGGAAAACACTGCCGTGAAAAATTACAAATCACAAAAAAGTGCTAAAAAAAAGCAGACCTGCTTTTTTGAGCCGTGATTGCATAGGCATGCAGGGATCCATGAGATCCGTGCATGTCTATAAGTGGGAAGGGGTGGGAAAGTGGTTATTTTCACACAAAAAAATGCGTGGGGTCCCCCCTCCTAAGCATAACCAGCCTCAGGCTCTTTGAGCCGATCCTGGTTGCAAAAATATGGGGGGGGAAATGACAGGGGTTCCCCCATATTTAAGCAACCAGCATCGGGCTCTGCGCCTGGTCCTGGTTCCAAAAATACGGGGGACAAAAAGAGTAAGGGTCCCCCGTATTATTAAAACCAGCACCGGGCTCCACTAGCTGGACAGATAATGCCACAGCCGGGGGTCACTTTTATATAGTGCCCTGCGGCCGTGGCATCAAAATTCCAACTAGTCACCCCTGGCCGGGGTACCCTGGGGGAGTGGGGACCCCTTCAATCAAGGGGTCCCCCCCCCAGCCACCCAAGGACCAGGGGTGAAGCCCGAGGCTGTCCCCCCCATCCAATGGGCTGCGGATGGGGTGGCTGATAGCCTTCGTTGTAAATGAAAAGATATTGTTTTTAGTAGCAGTACTACAAGTCCCAGCAAGCCTCCCCCGCATGCTGGTACTTGGAGAACCACAAGTACCAGCATGCGGCGGAAAAACAGGCCCGCTGGTACCTGTAGTACTATTACTAAAAAAATACCCAAATAAACACAAGACACACACACCTTGAAAGTAAAGATTTATTACATACATGCACACAAACATACATACATACTTACCTTATGTTCACACGCAGGTCGGTCCTCTTGTCCAGTAGAATCCATGGGGTACCTGTAGAAAAAATTATACTCACAAAATCCAGTGTAGATCGGTCCTCTTCAAATCCATTTGTAATCCACGTACTTGTGAAAATAAAAAAACGGTGTCCCGACCACAAACTGAAAGGGGCCCCATGTTTTCACATGGGACTCCTTTCCCCGAATGCCAGAAACCCACTCTGACTTCTGTCTAAGTAGGTTTCTTCAGCCAATCAGGGAGCGCAACGTTGTAGCACTCTCCTGATCAGCTGTGTGCTCCTGTCCTCACTGACAGGCAGCACACGGCAGTGTTACAATGTAGCGCCTATGCGCTCCATTGTAACCAATGCTGGGAACTTTCTGCCCTGCGGTTGACCTAAAGTGACGTCACCGCTGAGCAGAAAGTTCCCAGCATTGGTTACAATGGAGCGCATAGGCGCTACATTGTAACACTGCCGTGTGCCGCCTGTCACTCAGTACAGGAGCACACAGCAGATCAGGAGAGTGCTACAACGTGGCGCTCCCTGATTGGCTGAAGAAACCCACTTAGACAGAAGTCAAAGTGGGTTTCTGGCATTCGGGGAAAGGAGTCCCATGTGAAAACATGGGGCCCCTTTCAGTTCGTGGTCGGGACACCGTTTTTTTATTTTCACAAGTACGTGGATTACAAATGGATTTGAAGAGGACCGATCTACACTGGATTTTGTGAGTATAATTTTTTCTACAGGTACCCCATGGATTCTACTGGACAAGAGGACCGACCTGCGTGGGAACATAAGGTAAGTATGTATGTATGTTTGTGTGCATGTATGTAATAAATCTTTACTTTCAAGGTGTGTGTGTCTTGTGTTTATTTGGGTATTTTTTTAGTAATAGTACTACAGGTACCAGCGGGCCCGTTTTTCCGCCGCATGCTGGTACTTGTGGTTCTCCAAGTACCAGCATGCGGGGGAGGCTTGCTGGGACTTGTAGTACTGCTACTAAAAATATCTTTTCATTTACAACGAAGGCTATCAGCCCCCCCATCTGCAGCCCATTGGATGGGGGGGGACAGCCTCGGGCTTCACCCCTGGCCCTTGGGTGGCTGGGGGGGGGACCCCTTGATTGAAGGGGTCCCCATTCCCCCAGGGTACCCCGGCCAGGGGTGAGTTGGATTTTTGATGCCACGGCCGCAGGGCACTATATAAAAGTGACCCCCGGCTGTGGCATTATCTGTCCAGCTAGTGGAGCCAGGTGCTGGTTTTAAAAATACGGGGGACCCCTACTCTTTTTGTTCCCCGTATTTTTGGAACCAGGACCAGGCGCAGAGCCCAATGCTGGTTGCTTAAATATGGGGGAACCCCTGTCATTTTTCCCCCCATATTTCTGCAACCAGGATCGGCTCAAAGAGCCCGAGGCTGGTTATGCTTAGGAGGGGGGACCCCACGCAATTTTTTTTAAAATTTTACACTGTTTAATTTAAAAAAAAAAAAAAATGAACCCCAGCACGGATCACACAGATCCGGCCGAGATTAATTTTTAAAAAGTCGGCAGTGTTTTGCTAATCACTGCCGTAAAAATAGAAAAAAAAACACGAATGACATCGACATCGGAACAAAAGAAAAACCCGAATACGACAGCTTAGTAAATTAGTCGTAATCAATTCAAAAAGTTGCAGTTTTACACTTTCGATGTCATTCGTGATTGAACTTTGACCTTTTTCCGAAAATTACGAATGTTAGTAAATTTACCCCACTGTATCCAGTACTGTATTTCTAATATTGCTTTTATGTTTATCTTGAAAATAATACTAGGAAGCTTGGACAGGAGTGTTACTAACACAGAGATCATGTGGGATTACTAGAGGTGACATGGGCTGTGCAGTAATATAACATCGCCTGGGCATACATTTAGGTAACATTGAGATCATGTGGGATTACTAGAGGTGACATGGGCTGTGCAGTAATATAACATCACCTGTGCATACATTTAGGTAACACTGAGAGATCATGTGGGATTACTAGAGATGACATGGGCTGTGCAGTAATATAACATCACCTGTGCATACATTTAGGTAACGCTGAGATCATGTGGAATTACTAGAGGTGACATGAGCTGTGCAGTAATATAACAGCGCCATGTGCATACATTTAGGTAACACTGAGATCATGTGGGATTACTAGAGGTGACATGGGCTGTGCAGTAATATAACATCGCCTGTGCATACATTTAGGTAACACTGAGAGATCATGTGGGATTACTAGAGGTGACATGGGCTGTGCAGTAATATAACATCGCCTGGGCATACATTTAGGTAACACTGAGATCATGTGGGATTACTAGAGGTGACATGAGCTGTGCAGTAATATAACATTACCTGTGCATACATTTAGATAACATTGAGAGATTATGTGGGATTACTAGAGGTGATATGGGCTGTGCAGAGATGACATGGGCTGTGCAGTAATATAACATTACCTGTGCATACATTTAGGTAACATTGAGATTATGTGGGATTACTAGAGGTGATATGGGCTGTGCAGTAATATAACATCGCCTGTGCATACATGTAGGTAACACTGAGAGATCATGTGGGATTACTAGAGAGGACATGGGCTGTGCAGTAATATAACATTACCTGTGCATACGTTTAGGTAACACAGAGATCATGTGGGATTACTAGAGATGACATGGGCTGTACAGTAATATAACATCACCTGTGCATACATTTAGGTAACACAGAGATCATGTGGGATTACTAGAGATGACATGGGCTGTGCAGTAATATAACATCTCCTGTGCATACATTTAGGTAACACTGAGATCATGTGGGATTACTAGAGGTGACACGGGCTGTGCAGTAATATAACATCTCCTGTGCATACATTTAGGTAACACTGAGAGATCATGTGAGATTACTAGAGGTGACATGGGCTGTGCAGTAATATAACATCTCCTGTGCATACATTTAGGTAACACTGAGATCATGTGGGATTACTAGAGGTGACACGGGCTGTGCAGTAATATAACATCTCCTGTGCATACATTTAGGTAACACTGAGATCATGTGGGATTACTAGAGGTGACATGGGCTGTGCAGTAATATAACATCACTTGTGCATACATTTAGGTAACACTGAGATCATGTGGGATTACTAGTGATGACATGGGCTGTGCAGTAATATAACATCTCCTGTGCATACATTTAGGTAACACTGAGAGATCATGTGGGATTACTAGAGGTGATATGGGCTGTGCAGTAATATAACATCGCCTGTGCATACATGTAGGTAACACTGAGAGATCATGTGGGATTACTAGAGATGACATGGGCTGTGCAGTAATATAACATCGCCTGTGCATACATTTAGGTAACACTGAGATCATGTGGGATTACTAGAGGTGACATGGGCTGTGCAGTAATATAACATCGCCTGTGCATACATTTAGGTAACACTGAGATCATGTGGGATTACTAGAGGTGACATGGGCTGTGCAGTAATATAACATCGCCTGTGCATACATTTAGGTAACACTGAGAGAACATTTGGGATTACTAGAGGTGACATGGGCTGTGCAGTAATATAACATCACCTGTGCATACATTTAGGTAACACTGAGAGATCATGTGGGATTACTAGAGATGACATGGGCTGTGCAGTAATATAACATCGCCTGTGCATACATTTAGGTAACACTGAGAGATCATGTGGGATTACTAGAGGTGACATGGGCTGTGCAGTAATATAACATCGCCTGTGCATACATTTAGGTAACACTGAGAGATCATGTGGGATTACTAGAGGTGAAATGGGCTGTGCAGTAATATAACATCGCCTGTGCATACATTTAGGTAACACTGAGATCATGTGGGATTACTAGTGATGACATGGGCTGTGCAGTAATATAACATCTCCTGTGCATACATTTAGGTAACACTGAGATCATGTGGGATTACTAGAGGTGACATGGGCTGTGCAGTAATATAACATCGCCTGTGCATACATTTAGGTAACACTGAGATCATGTGGGATTACTAGAGGTGACATGGGCTGTGCAGTAATATAACATCGCCTGTGCATACATTTAGGTAACACTGAGAGATCATGTGGGATTACTAGAGGTGACATGGGCTGTGCAGTAATATAACATCGCCTGTGCATACATTTAGGTAACACAGAGATCATTTGGGATTACTAGAGGTGACATGGGCTGTGCAGTAATATAACATCACTTGTGCATACATTTAGGTAACACTGAGAGATCATGTGGTATTACTAGAGGTGACATGGGCTGTGCAGTAATATAACATCGCCTGTGCATACATTTAGGTAACACTGAGAGATCATGTGGTATTACTAGAGGTGACATGGGCTGTGCAGTAATATAACATTGCCTGTGCATACATTTAGGTAACACTGAGTGATCATGTGGGATTACTAGAGGTGACATGGGCTGTGCAGTAATATAATACCGCCTGTGCATACATTTAGGTAACACTGAGATCATGTGGGATTACTAGAGGTGACATGAGCTGTGCAGTAATATAACATTACCTGTGCATACATTTAGGTAACATTGAGATCATGTGGGATTACTAGAGGTGACATGGGCTGTGCAGTAATATAACATCACCTGTGCATACATTTAGGTAACACTGAGAGATCATGTGGGATTACTAGAGATGACATGGGCTGTGCAGTAATATAACATCGCCTGTGCATACATTTAGGTAACACTGAGAGATCATGTGGGATTACTAGAGGTGACATGGGCTGTGCAGTAATATAACATTGCCTGTGCATACATTTAGGTAACACTGAGAGATCCTGTGGGAATACTAGAGGTGACATGGGCTGTGCAGTAATATAACATCACCTGTGCATACATTTAGGTAACACTGAGAGATCATATGGTATTACTAGAGGTGACATGGGCTGTGCAGTAATATGACATCACCTGTGCATACATTTAGGTAACACTGAGAGATCATGTGGGATTACTAGAGATGACATGGGCTGTGCAGTAATATAACATCGCCTGTGCATACATTTAGGTAGCACTGAGAGATCATGTGGGATTACTAGAGGTGAAATGGGCTGTGCAGTAATATAACATCGCCTGTGCATACATTTAGGTAACACTGAGATCATGTGGGATTACTAGTGATGACATGGGCTGTGCAGTAATATAACATCTCCTGTGCATACATTTAGGTAACACTGAGATCATGTGGGATTACTAGAGGTGACATGGGCTGTGCAGTAATATAACATCTCCTGTGCATACATTTAGGTAACACTGAGATCATGTGGGATTACTAGAGGTGATATGGGATGTGCAGTAATATAACATCGCCTGTGCATACATGTAGGTAACACTGAGAGATCATGTGGGATTACTAGAGATGACATGGGCTGTACAGTAATATAACATTGCCTGTGCATACATTTAGGTAACGCTGAGATCATGTGGTATTACTAGAGGTGACATGGGCTGTGCAGTAATATAACATCGCCTGGGCATACATTTAGGTAACACTGAGATCATGTGGGATTACTAGAGGTGACATGAGCTGTGCAGTAATATAACATTACCTGTGCATACATTTAGGTAACATTGAGATCATGTGGGATTACTAGAGGTGACATGGGCTGTGCAGTAATATAACATCACCTGTGCATACATTTAGGTAACACTGAGAGATCATGTGGGATTACTAGAGATGACATGGGCTGTGCAGTAATATAACATCGCCTGTGCATACATTTAGGTAACACTGAGAGATCATGTGGGATTACTAGAGGTGACATGGGCTGTGCAGTAATATAACATTGCCTGTGCATACATTTAGGTAACACTGAGAGATCCTGTGGGAATACTAGAGGTGACATGGGCTGTGCAGTAATATAACATCACCTGTGCATACATTTTGGTAACACTGAGAGATCATGTGGTATTACTAGAGGTGACATGGGCTGTGCAGTAATATGACATCACCTGTGCATACATTTAGGTAACACTGAGAGATCATGTGGGATTACTAGAGATGACATGGGCTGTGCAGTAATATAACATCGCCTGTGCATACATTTAGGTAGCACTGAGAGATCATGTGGGATTACTAGAGGTGAAATGGGCTGTGCAGTAATATAACATCGCCTGTGCATACATTTAGGTAACACTGAGATCATGTGGGATTACTAGTGATGACATGGGCTGTGCAGTAATATAACATCTCCTGTGCATACATTTAGGTAACACAGAGATCATGTGGGATTACTAGAGGTGACATGGGCTGTGCAGTAATATAACATCGCCTGTGCATACATGTAGGTAACACTGAGAGATCATGTGGGATTACTAGAGATGACATGGGCTGTGCAGTAATATAACATCACTTGTGCATACATTTAGGTAACACTGAGAGATCATGTGGTATTACTAGAGGTGACATGGGCTGTGCAGTAATATAACATCGCCTGTGCATACATTTAGGTAACACTGAGATCATGTGGGATTACTAGAGGTGACATGGGCTGTGCAGTAATATAACATCACCTGTGCATACATGTAGGTAACACTGAGAGATCATGTGGGATTACTAGAGATGACATGGGCTGTGCAGTAATATAACATCACCTGTGCATACATTTAGGTAACACTGAGAGATCATGTGGTATTACTAGAGGTGACATGGGCTGTGCAGTAATATGACATCACCTGTGCATACATTTAGGTAACACTGAGAGATCATGTGGGATTACTAGAGATGACATGGGCTGTGCAGTAATATAACATCGCCTGTGCATACATTTAGGTAACACTGAGATCATGTGGGATTACTAGTGATGACATGGGCTGTGCAGTAATATAACATCTCCTGTGCATACATTTAGGTAACACTGAGATCATGTGGGATTACTAGAGGTGACATGGGCTGTGCAGTAATATAACATCTCCTGTGCATACATTTAGGTAACACTGAGATCATGTGGGATTACTAGAGGTGATATGGGATGTGCAGTAATATAACATCGCCTGTGCATACATGTAGGTAACACTGAGAGATCATGTGGGATTACTAGAGATGACATGGGCTGTGCAGTAATATAACATCACCTGTGCATACATTTAGGTAACACTGAGAGATCATGTGGGATTACTAGAGATGACATGGGCTGTGCAGTAATATAACATCGCCTGTGCATACATTTAGGTAACACTGAGATCATGTGGGATTACTAGAGATGACATGGGCTGTGCAGTAATATAACATCGCCTGTGCATACATTTAGGTAACACTGAGATCATGTGGGATTACTAGAGGTGACATGGGCTGTGCAGTAATATAACATCGCCTGTGCATACATTTAGGTAACACTGAAAGATCATGTGGGATTACTAGAGGTGACATGGGCTGTGCAGTAATATAACATCGCCTGTGCATACATTTAGGTAACACAGAGATCATTTGGGATTACTAGAGGTGACATGGGCTGTGCAGTAATATAACATCACCTGTGCATACATTTAGGTAACACTGAGAGATCATGTGGTATTACTAGAGGTGACATGGGCTGTGCAGTAATATAACATCGCCTGTGCATACATTTAGGTAACACAGAGATCATTTGGGATTACTAGAGGTGACATGGGCTGTGCAGTAATATAACATTACCTGTGCATACATTTAGGTAACATTGAGATCATGTGGGATTACTAGAGGTGACATGGGCTGTGCAGTAATATAACATCGCCTGTGCATACATTTAGGTAACACTGAAAGATCATGTGGGATTACTAGAGGTGACATGGGCTGTGCAGTAATATAACATCGCCTGTGCATACATTTAGGTAACACAGAGATCATTTGGGATTACTAGAGGTGACATGGGCTGTGCAGTAATATAACATCACCTGTGCATACATTTAGGTAACACTGAAAGATCATGTGGGATTACTAGAGGTGACATGGGCTGTGCAGTAATATAACATCGCCTGTGCATACATTTAGGTAACACAGAGATCATTTGGGATTACTAGAGGTGACATGGGCTGTGCAGTAATATAACATCACCTGTGCATACATTTAGGTAACACTGAGAGATCATGTGGTATTACTAGAGGTGACATGGGCTGTGCAGTAATATAACATCGCCTGTGCATACATTTAGGTAACACAGAGATCATTTGGGATTACTAGAGGTGACATGGGCTGTGCAGTAATATAACATCACCTGTGCATACATTTAGGTAACACTGAGAGATCATGTGGTATTACTAGAGGTGACATGGGCTGTGCAGTAATATAACATCGCCTGTGCATACATTTAGGTAACACAGAGATCATTTGGGATTACTAGAGGTGACATGGGCTGTGCAGTAATATAACATTACCTGTGCATACATTTAGGTAACATTGAGATCATGTGGGATTACTAGAGGTGACATGGGCTGTGCAGTAATATAACATCGCCTGTGCATACATTTAGGTAACACTGAGAGATCATGTGGGATTACTAGAGGTGACATGGGCTGTGCAGTAATATAACATTGCCTGTGCATACATTTAGGTAACACTGAGATCATGTGGGATTACTAGAGGTGACATGGGCTGTGCAGTAATATAACATCTCCTGTGCATACATTTAGGTAACACTGAGATCATGTGGGATTACTAGAGGTGATATGGGCTGTGCAGTAATATAACATCGCCTGTGCATACATTTAGGTAACACAGAGATCATTTGGGATTACTAGAGGTGACATGGGCTGTGCAGTAATATAACATCACCTGTGCATACATTTAGGTAACACTGAGAGATCATGTGGTATTACTAGAGGTGACATGGGCTGTGCAGTAATATAACATCGCCTGTGCATACATTTAGGTAACACAGAGGTCATGTGGGATTACTAGAGGTGACATGAGCTGTGCAGTAATATAACATTAACTGTGCATACATTTAGGTAACACTGAGAGATCATGTGGGATTACTAGAGGTGACATGGGCTGTGCAGTAATATAACATCGCCTGTGCATACATTTAGGTAACACTGAGAGATCATGTGGTATTACTAGAGGTGACATGGGCTGTGCAGTAATATAACATCGCCTGTGCATAGCTTTAGGTAACACTGAGAGATCATGTGGGATTACTAGAGGTGACATGGGCTGTGCTGTAATATAACATCGCCTGGGCATACATTTAGGTAACACTGAGATCATGTGGGATTACTAGAGGTGACATGAGCTGTGCAGTAATATAACATTACCTGTGCATACATTTAGGTAACACTGAGATCGTGTGGGATTACTAGAGGTGACATGGGCTGTGCAGTAATATAACATCGCCTGTGCATACACTTAGGTAACACTGAGAGATCATGTGGGATTACTAGAGGTGACATGGGCTGTGCAGTAATATAACATTGCCTGTGCATACATTTAGGTAACACTGAGAGATCCTGTGGGATTACTAGAGATGACATGGGCTGTGCAGTAATATAACATCACCTGTGCATACATTTAGGTAACATTGAGATCATGTGGGATTACTAGAGGTGACATGGGCTGTGCAGTAATATAACATCACCTGTGCATACATTTAGGTAACACTGAGAGATCATGTGGGATTACTAGAGATGACATGGGCTGTGCAGTAATATAACATCGCCTGTGCATACATTTAGGTAACACTGAGAGATCATGTGGGATTACTAGAGGTGACATGGGCTGTGCAGTAATATAACATTGCCTGTGCATACATTTAGGTAACACTGAGAGATCCTGTGGGATTACTAGAGGTGACATGGGCTGTGCAGTAATATAACATCACCTGTGCATACATTTAGGTAACACTGAGAGATCATGTGGTATTACTAGAGGTGACATGGGCTGTGCAGTAATATAACATCACCTGTGCATACATTTAGGTAACACTGAGAGATCATGTGGGATTACTAGAGATGACATGGGCTGTGCAGAAATATAACATCGCCTGTGCATACATTTAGGTAACACTGAGAGATCATGTGGGATTACTAGAGATGACATGGGCTGTGCAGTAATATAACATCACCTGTGCATACATTTAGGTAACACTGAGAGATCATGTGGTATTACTAGAGGTGACATGGGCTGTGCAGTAATATAACATCACCTGTGCATACATGTAGGTAACACTGAGAGATCATGTGAGATTACTAGAGATGACATGGGCTGTGCAGTAATATAACATCACCTGTGCATACATTTAGGTAACACTGAGAGATCATGTGGTATTACTAGAGGTGACATGGGCTGTGCAGTAATATGACATCACCTGTGCATACATTTAGGTAACACTGAGAGATCATGTGGGATTACTAGAGATGACATGGGCTGTGCAGTAATATAACATCGCCTGTGCATACATTTAGGTAACACTGAGATCATGTGGGATTACTAGTGATGACATGGGCTGTGCAGTAATATAACATCTCCTGTGCATACATTTAGGTAACACTGAGATCATGTGGGATTACTAGAGGTGACATGGGCTGTGCAGTAATATAACATCTCCTGTGCATACATTTAGGTAACACTGAGATCATGTGGGATTACTAGAGGTGATATGGGATGTGCAGTAATATAACATCGCCTGTGCATACATGTAGGTAACACTGAGAGATCATGTGGGATTACTAGAGATGACATGGGCTGTGCAGTAATATAACATCACCTGTGCATACATTTAGGTAACACTGAGAGATCATGTGGGATTACTAGAGATGACATGGGCTGTGCAGTAATATAACATCGCCTGTGCATACATTTAGGTAACACTGAGATCATGTGGGATTACTAGAGATGACATGGGCTGTGCAGTAATATAACATCGCCTGTGCATACATTTAGGTAACACTGAGATCATGTGGGATTACTAGAGGTGACATGGGCTGTGCAGTAATATAACATCGCCTGTGCATACATTTAGGTAACACTGAAAGATCATGTGGGATTACTAGAGGTGACATGGGCTGTGCAGTAATATAACATCGCCTGTGCATACATTTAGGTAACACAGAGATCATTTGGGATTACTAGAGGTGACATGGGCTGTGCAGTAATATAACATCACCTGTGCATACATTTAGGTAACACTGAGAGATCATGTGGTATTACTAGAGGTGACATGGGCTGTGCAGTAATATAACATCGCCTGTGCATACATTTAGGTAACACAGAGATCATTTGGGATTACTAGAGGTGACATGGGCTGTGCAGTAATATAACATTACCTGTGCATACATTTAGGTAACATTGAGATCATGTGGGATTACTAGAGGTGACATGGGCTGTGCAGTAATATAACATCGCCTGTGCATACATTTAGGTAACACTGAGAGATCATGTGGGATTACTAGAGGTGACATGGGCTGTGCAGTAATATAACATTGCCTGTGCATACATTTAGGTAACACTGAGAGATCCTGTGGGAATACTAGAGGTGACATGGGCTGTGCAGTAATATAACATCACCTGTGCATACATTTAGGTAACACTGAGAGATCATGTGGTATTACTAGAGGTGACATGGGCTGTGCAGTAATATGACATCACCTGTGCATACATTTAGGTAACACTGAGAGATCATGTGGGATTACTAGAGATGACATGGGCTGTGCAGTAATATAACATCGCCTGTGCATACATTTAGGTAGCACTGAGAGATCATGTGGGATTACTAGAGGTGAAATGGGCTGTGCAGTAATATAACATCGCCTGTGCATACATTTAGGTAACACTGAGATCATGTGGGATTACTAGAGATGACATGGGCTGTGCAGTAATATAACATCTCCTGTGCATACATTTAGGTAACACTGAGATCATGTGGGATTACTAGAGGTGACATGGGCTGTGCAGTAATATAACATCTCCTGTGCATACATTTAGGTAACACTGAGATCATGTGGGATTACTAGAGGTGACATGGGCTGTGCAGTAATATAACATCTCCTGTGCATACATTTAGGTAACACTGAGATCATGTGGTATTACTAGAGGTGACATGGGCTGTGCAGTAATATAACATCGCCTGTGCATACATTTAGGTAACACAGAGGTCATGTGGGATTACTAGAGGTGACATGAGCTGTGCAGTAATATAACATTACCTGTGCATACATTTAGGTAACACTGAGAGATCATGTGGGATTACTAGAAGTGACATGGGCTGTGCAGTAATATAACATCGCCTGTGCATACATTTAGGTAACACTGAGAGATCATGTGGTATTACTAGAGGTGACATGGGCTGTGCAGTAATATAACATTGCCTGTGCATAGCTTTAGGTAACACTGAGAGATCATGTGGGATTACTAGAGGTGACATGGGCTGTGCAGTAATATAACATCGCCTGGGCATACATTTAGGTAACACTGAGATCATGTGGGATTACTAGAGGTGACATGAGCTGTGCAGTAATATAACATTACCTGTGCATACATTTAGGTAACACTGAGATCGTGTGGGATTACTAGAGGTGACATGGGCTGTGCAGTAATATAACATCGCCTGTGCATACACTTAGGGAACACTGAGAGATCATGTGGGATTACTAGAGGTGACATGGGCTGTGCAGTAATATAACATTGCCTGTGCATACATTTAGGTAACACTGAGAGATCCTGTGGGATTACTAGAGATGACATGGGCTGTGCAGTAATATAACATCACCTGTGCATACATTTAGGTAACATTGAGATCATGTGGGATTACTAGAGGTGACATGGGCTGTGCAGTAATATAACATCACCTGTGCATACATTTAGGTAACACTGAGAGATCATGTGGGATTACTAGAGATGACATGGGCTGTGCAGTAATATAACATCGCCTGTGCATACATTTAGGTAACACTGAGAGATCATGTGGGATTACTAGAGGTGACATGGGCTGTGCAGTAATATAACATTGCCTGTGCATACATTTAGGTAACACTGAGAGATCCTGTGGGATTACTAGAGGTGACATGGGCTGTGCAGTAATATAACATCACCTGTGCATACATTTAGGTAACACTGAGAGATCATGTGGTATTACTAGAGGTGACATGGGCTGTGCAGTAATATAACATCACCTGTGCATACATTTAGGTAACACTGAGAGATCATGTGGGATTACTAGAGATGACATGGGCTGTGCAGAAATATAACATCGCCTGTGCATACATTTAGGTAACACTGAGAGATCATGTGGGATTACTAGAGATGACATGGGCTGTGCAGTAATATAACATCGCCTGTGCATACATTTAGGTAACACTGAGATCATGTGGGATTACTAGAGGTGACATGGGCTGTGCAGTAATATAACATTGCCTGTGCATACATTTAGGTAACACTGAGAGATCATGTGGGATTACTAGAGGTGACATGGGCTGTGTAGTAATATAACATCACCTGTGCATAAATTTAGGTAACATTGAGATCATGTGGGATTACTAGAGGTGACATGGGCTGTGCAGTAATATAACATCACCTGTGCATACATTTAGGTAACACTGAGAGATCATGTGGGATTACTAGAGATGACATGGGCTGTGCAGTAATATAACATCGCCTGTGCATACATTTAGGTAACACTGAGAGATCATGTGGATTACTAGAGGTGACATGGGCTGTGCAGTAATATAACATTGCCTGTGCATACATTTAGGTAACACTGAGAGATCCTGTGGGATTACTAGAGATGACATGGGCTGTGCAGTAATATAACATCACCTGTGCATACATTTAGGTAACATTGAGATCATGTGGGATTACTAGAGGTGACATGGGCTGTGCAGTAATATAACATCACCTGTGCATACATTTAGGTAACACTGAGAGATCATGTGGGATTACTAGAGATGACATGGGCTGTGCAGTAATATAAACATCGCCTGTGCATACATTTAGGTAACACTGAGAGATCATGTGGGATTACTAGAGGTGACATGGGCTGTGCAGTAATATAACATTGCCTGTGCATACATTTAGGTAACACTGAGAGATCCTGTGGGATTACTAGAGGTGACATGGGCTGTGCAGTAATATAACATCACCTGTGCATACATTTAGGTAACACTGAGAGATCATGTGGTATTACTAGAGGTGACATGGGCTGTGCAGTAATATAACATCACCTGTGCATACATTTAGGTAACACTGAGAGATCATGTGGGATTACTAGAGATGACATGGGCTGTGCAGAAATATAACATCGCCTGTGCATACATTTAGGTAACACTGAGAGATCATGTGGGATTACTAGAGATGACATGGGCTGTGCAGTAATATAACATCGCCTGTGCATACATTTAGGTAACACTGAGATCATGTGGGATTACTAGAGGTGACATGGGCTGTGCAGTAATATAACATTGCCTGTGCATACATTTAGGTAACACTGAGAGATCATGTGGGATTACTAGAGGTGACATGGGCTGTGTAGTAATATAACATCACCTGTGCATAAATTTAGGTAACATTGAGATCATGTGGGATTACTAGAGGTGACATGGGCTGTGCAGTAATATAACATCACCTGTGCATACATTTAGGTAACACTGAGAGATCATGTGGGATTACTAGAGATGACATGGGCTGTGCAGTAATATAACATCGCCTGTGCATACATTTAGGTAACACTGAGAGATCAATGTGGGATTACTAGAGGTGACATGGGCTGTGCAGTAATATAACATTGCCTGTGCATACATTTAGGTAACACTGAGAGATCCTGTGGGATTACTAGAGGTGACATGGGCTGTGCAGTAATATAACATCACCTGTGCATACATTTAGGTAACACTGAGAGATCATGTGGTATTACTAGAGGTGACATGGGCTGTGCAGTAATATGACATCACCTGTGCATACATTTAGGTAACACTGAGAGATCATGTGGGATTACTAGAGATGACATGGGCTGTGCAGTAATATAACATCGCCTGTGCATACATTTAGGTAGCACTGAGAGATCATGTGGGATTACTAGAGGTGAAATGGGCTGTGCAGTAATATAACATCGCCTGTGCATACATTTAGGTAACACTGAGATCATGTGGGATTACTAGTGATGACATGGGCTGTGCAGTAATATAACATCTCCTGTGCATACATTTAGGTAACACTGAGATCATGTGGGATTACTAGAGATGACATGGGCTGTGCAGTAATATAACATCTCCTGTGCATACATTTAGGTAACACTGAGATCATGTGGGATTACTAGAGGTGACATGGGCTGTGCAGTAATATAACATCTCCTGTGCATACATTTAGGTAACACTGAGATCATGTGGGATTACTAGAGGTGACATGGGCTGTGCAGTAATATAACATCTCCTGTGCATACATTTAGGTAACACTGAGATCATGTGGTATTACTAGAGGTGACATGGGCTGTGCAGTAATATAACATCGCCTGTGCATACATTTAGGTAACACAGAGGTCATGTGGGATTACTAGAGGTGACATGAGCTGTGCAGTAATATAACATTACCTGTGCATACATTTAGGTAACACTGAGAGATCATGTGGGATTACTAGAAGTGACATGGGCTGTGTAGTAATATAACATCGCCTGTGCATACATTTAGGTAACACTGAGAGATCATGTGGTATTACTAGAGGTGACATGGGCTGTGCAGTAATATAACATTGCCTGTGCATAGCTTTAGGTAACACTGAGAGATCATGTGGGATTACTAGAGGTGACATGGGCTGTGCAGTAATATAACATCGCCTGGGCATACATTTAGGTAACACTGAGATCATGTGGGATTACTAGAGGTGACATGAGCTGTGCAGTAATATAACATTACCTGTGCATACATTTAGGTAACACTGAGATCGTGTGGGATTACTAGAGGTGACATGGGCTGTGCAGTAATATAACATCGCCTGTGCATACACTTAGGTAACACTGAGAGATCATGTGGGATTACTAGAGGTGACATGGGCTGTGCAGTAATATAACATTGCCTGTGCATACATTTAGGTAACACTGAGAGATCCTGTGGGATTACTAGAGATGACATGGGCTGTGCAGTAATATAACATCACCTGTGCATACATTTAGGTAACATTGAGATCATGTGGGATTACTAGAGGTGACATGGGCTGTGCAGTAATATAACATCACCTGTGCATACATTTAGGTAACACTGAGAGATCATGTGGGATTACTAGAGATGACATGGGCTGTGCAGTAATATAACATCGCCTGTGCATACATTTAGGTAACACTGAGAGATCATGTGGGATTACTAGAGGTGACATGGGCTGTGCAGTAATATAACATTGCCTGTGCATACATTTAGGTAACACTGAGAGATCCTGTGGGATTACTAGAGGTGACATGGGCTGTGCAGTAATATAACATCACCTGTGCATACATTTAGGTAACACTGAGAGATCATGTGGTATTACTAGAGGTGACATGGGCTGTGCAGTAATATAACATCACCTGTGCATACATTTAGGTAACACTGAGAGATCATGTGGGATTACTAGAGATGACATGGGCTGTGCAGAAATATAACATCGCCTGTGCATACATTTAGGTAACACTGAGAGATCATGTGGGATTACTAGAGATGACATGGGCTGTGCAGTAATATAACATCGCCTGTGCATACATTTAGGTAACACTGAGATCATGTGGGATTACTAGAGGTGACATGGGCTGTGCAGTAATATAACATTGCCTGTGCATACATTTAGGTAACACTGAGAGATCATGTGGGATTACTAGAGGTGACATGGGCTGTGTAGTAATATAACATCACCTGTGCATAAATTTAGGTAACATTGAGATCATGTGGGATTACTAGAGGTGACATGGGCTGTGCAGTAATATAACATCACCTGTGCATACATTTAGGTAACACTGAGAGATCATGTGGGATTACTAGAGATGACATGGGCTGTGCAGTAATATAACATCGCCTGTGCATACATTTAGGTAACACTGAGAGATCATGTGGGATTACTAGAGGTGACATGGGCTGTGCAGTAATATAACATTGCCTGTGCATACATTTAGGTAACACTGAGAGATCCTGTGGGATTACTAGAGATGACATGGGCTGTGCAGTAATATAACATCACCTGTGCATACATTTAGGTAACATTGAGATCATGTGGGATTACTAGAGGTGACATGGGCTGTGCAGTAATATAACATCACCTGTGCATACATTTAGGTAACACTGAGAGATCATGTGGGATTACTAGAGATGACATGGGCTGTGCAGTAATATAACATCGCCTGTGCATACATTTAGGTAACACTGAGAGATCATGTGGGATTACTAGAGGTGACATGGGCTGTGCAGTAATATAACATTGCCTGTGCATACATTTAGGTAACACTGAGAGATCCTGTGGGATTACTAGAGGTGACATGGGCTGTGCAGTAATATAACATCACCTGTGCATACATTTAGGTAACACTGAGAGATCATGTGGTATTACTAGAGGTGACATGGGCTGTGCAGTAATATAACATCACCTGTGCATACATTTAGGTAACACTGAGAGATCATGTGGGATTACTAGAGATGACATGGGCTGTGCAGAAATATAACATCGCCTGTGCATACATTTAGGTAACACTGAGAGATCATGTGGGATTACTAGAGATGACATGGGCTGTGCAGTAATATAACATCGCCTGTGCATACATTTAGGTAACACTGAGATCATGTGGGATTACTAGAGGTGACATGGGCTGTGCAGTAATATAACATTGCCTGTGCACACATTTAGGTAACACTGAGAGATCATGTGGGATTACTAGAGGTGACATGGGCTGTGTAGTAATATAACATCACCTGTGCATAAATTTAGGTAACATTGAGATCATGTGGGATTACTAGAGGTGACATGGGCTGTGCAGTAATATAACATCACCTGTGCATACATTTAGGTAACACTGAGAGATCATGTGGGATTACTAGAGATGACATGGGCTGTGCAGTAATATAACATCGCCTGTGCATACATTTAGGTAACACTGAGAGATCATGTGGGATTACTAGAGGTGACATGGGCTGTGCAGTAATATAACATTGCCTGTGCATACATTTAGGTAACACTGAGAGATCCTGTGGGATTACTAGAGGTGACATGGGCTGTGCAGTAATATAACATCACCTGTGCATACATTTAGGTAACACTGAGAGATCATGTGGTATTACTAGAGGTGACATGGGCTGTGCAGTAATATGACATCACCTGTGCATACATTTAGGTAACACTGAGAGATCATGTGGGATTACTAGAGATGACATTGGCTGTGCAGTAATATAACATCGCCTGTGCATACATTTAGGTAGCACTGAGAGATCATGTGGGATTACTAGAGGTGAAATGGGCTGTGCAGTAATATAACATCGCCTGTGCATACATTTAGGTAACACTGAGATCATGTGGGATTACTAGTGATGACATGGGCTGTGCAGTAATATAACATCTCCTGTGCATACATTTAGGTAACACTGAGATCATGTGGGATTACTAGAGGTGACATGGGCTGTGCAGTAATATAACATCGCCTGTGCATACATTTAGGTAACACTGAGATCATGTGGGATTACTAGAGGTGACATGGGCTGTGCAGTAATATAACATTGCCTGTGCATACATTTAGGTAACACTGAGAGATCCTGTGGGATTACTAGAGGTGACATGGGCTGTGCAGTAATATAACATCACCTGTGCATACATTTAGGTAACACTGAGAGATCATGTGGTATTACTAGAGGTGACATGGGCTGTGCAGTAATATGACATCACCTGTGCATACATTTAGGTAACACTGAGAGATCATGTGGGATTACTAGAGATGACATGGGCTGTGCAGTAATATAACATCGCCTGTGCATACATTTAGGTAGCACTGAGAGATCATGTGGGATTACTAGAGGTGAAATGGGCTGTGCAGTAATATAACATCGCCTGTGCATACATTTAGGTAACACTGAGATCATGTGGGATTACTAGTGATGACATGGGCTGTGCAGTAATATAACATCTCCTGTGCATACATTTAGGTAACACTGAGATCATGTGGGATTACTAGAGGTGACATGGGCTGTGCAGTAATATAACATCGCCTGTGCATACATTTAGGTAACACTGAGATCATGTGGGATTACTAGAGGTGACATGGGCTGTGCAGTAATATAACATCGCCTGTGCATACATTTAGGTAACACTGAGAGATCATGTGGGATTACTAGAGGTGACATGGGCTGTGCAGTAATATAACATCGCCTGTGCATACATTTAGGTAACACAAAGATCATTTGGGATTACTAGAGGTGACATGGGCAGTGCAGTAATATAACATCACCTGTGCATACATTTAGGTAACACTGAGATCATGTGGGATTACTAGAGGTGATATGGGATGTGCAGTAATATAACATCGCCTGTGCATACATGTAGGTAACACTGAGAGATCATGTGGGATTACTAGAGGTGACATGGGCTGTGCAGTAATATAACATTGCCTGTGCATACATTTAGGTAACACTGAGAGATCCTGTGGGATTACTAGAGATGACATGGGCTGTGCAGTAATATAACATCACCTGTGCATACATTTAGGTAACACTGAGATCATGTGGGGTTACTAGAGGTGACATGGGCTGTGCAGTAATATAACATTACCTGTGCATACATTTAGGTAACATTGAGATCATGTGGGATTACTAGAGGTGACATGGGCTGTGCAGTAATATAACATCGCCTGTGCATACATTTAGGTAACACTGAGAGATCATGTGGGATTACTAGAGATGACATGGGCTGTGCAGTAATATAACATCGCCTGTGCATACATTTAGGTAACACTGAGAGATCATGTGGGATTACTAGAGGTGACATGGGCTGTGCAGTAATATAACATTGCCTGTGCATACATTTAGGTAACACTGAGAGATCCTGTGGGATTACTAGAGATGACATGGGCTGTGCAGTAATATAACATCACCTGTGCATACATTTAGGTAACATTGAGATCATGTGGGATTACTAGAGGTGACATGGGCTGTGCAGTAATATAACATCACCTGTGCATACATTTAGGTAACACTGAGAGATCATGTGGGATTACTAGAGATGACATGGGCTGTGCAGTAATATAACATCGCCTGTGCATACATTTAGGTAACACTGAGAGATCATGTGGGATTACTAGAGGTGACATGGGCTGTGCAGTAATATAACATTGCCTGTGCATACATTTAGGTAACACTGAGAGATCCTGTGGGATTACTAGAGGTGACATGGGCTGTGCAGTAATATAACATCACCTGTGCATACATTTAGGTAACACTGAGAGATCATGTGGTATTACTAGAGGTGACATGGGCTGTGCAGTAATATAACATCACCTGTGCATACATTTAGGTAACACTGAGAGATCATGTGGGATTACTAGAGATGACATGGGCTGTGCAGAAATATAACATCGCCTGTGCATACATTTAGGTAACACTGAGAGATCATGTGGGATTACTAGAGATGACATGGGCTGTGCAGTAATATAACATCGCCTGTGCATACATTTAGGTAACACTGAGATCATGTGGGATTACTAGAGGTGACATGGGCTGTGCAGTAATATAACATTGCCTGTGCACACATTTAGGTAACACTGAGAGATCATGTGGGATTACTAGAGGTGACATGGGCTGTGTAGTAATATAACATCACCTGTGCATAAATTTAGGTAACATTGAGATCATGTGGGATTACTAGAGGTGACATGGGCTGTGCAGTAATATAACATCACCTGTGCATACATTTAGGTAACACTGAGAGATCATGTGGGATTACTAGAGATGACATGGGCTGTGCAGTAATATAACATCGCCTGTGCATACATTTAGGTAACACTGAGAGATCATGTGGGATTACTAGAGGTGACATGGGCTGTGCAGTAATATAACATTGCCTGTGCATACATTTAGGTAACACTGAGAGATCCTGTGGGATTACTAGAGGTGACATGGGCTGTGCAGTAATATAACATCACCTGTGCATACATTTAGGTAACACTGAGAGATCATGTGGTATTACTAGAGGTGACATGGGCTGTGCAGTAATATGACATCACCTGTGCATACATTTAGGTAACACTGAGAGATCATGTGGGATTACTAGAGATGACATTGGCTGTGCAGTAATATAACATCGCCTGTGCATACATTTAGGTAGCACTGAGAGATCATGTGGGATTACTAGAGGTGAAATGGGCTGTGCAGTAATATAACATCGCCTGTGCATACATTTAGGTAACACTGAGATCATGTGGGATTACTAGTGATGACATGGGCTGTGCAGTAATATAACATCTCCTGTGCATACATTTAGGTAACACTGAGATCATGTGGGATTACTAGAGGTGACATGGGCTGTGCAGTAATATAACATCGCCTGTGCATACATTTAGGTAACACTGAGATCATGTGGGATTACTAGAGGTGACATGGGCTGTGCAGTAATATAACATTGCCTGTGCATACATTTAGGTAACACTGAGAGATCCTGTGGGATTACTAGAGGTGACATGGGCTGTGCAGTAATATAACATCACCTGTGCATACATTTAGGTAACACTGAGAGATCATGTGGTATTACTAGAGGTGACATGGGCTGTGCAGTAATATGACATCACCTGTGCATACATTTAGGTAACACTGAGAGATCATGTGGGATTACTAGAGATGACATGGGCTGTGCAGTAATATAACATCGCCTGTGCATACATTTAGGTAGCACTGAGAGATCATGTGGGATTACTAGAGGTGAAATGGGCTGTGCAGTAATATAACATCGCCTGTGCATACATTTAGGTAACACTGAGATCATGTGGGATTACTAGTGATGACATGGGCTGTGCAGTAATATAACATCTCCTGTGCATACATTTAGGTAACACTGAGATCATGTGGGATTACTAGAGGTGACATGGGCTGTGCAGTAATATAACATCGCCTGTGCATACATTTAGGTAACACTGAGATCATGTGGGATTACTAGAGGTGACATGGGCTGTGCAGTAATATAACATCGCCTGTGCATACATTTAGGTAACACTGAGAGATCATGTGGGATTACTAGAGGTGACATGGGCTGTGCAGTAATATAACATCGCCTGTGCATACATTTAGGTAACACAAAGATCATTTGGGATTACTAGAGGTGACATGGGCAGTGCAGTAATATAACATCACCTGTGCATACATTTAGGTAACACTGAGATCATGTGGGATTACTAGAGGTGATATGGGATGTGCAGTAATATAACATCGCCTGTGCATACATGTAGGTAACACTGAGAGATCATGTGGGATTACTAGAGGTGACATGGGCTGTGCAGTAATATAACATTGCCTGTGCATACATTTAGGTAACACTGAGAGATCCTGTGGGATTACTAGAGATGACATGGGCTGTGCAGTAATATAACATCACCTGTGCATACATTTAGGTAACACTGAGATCATGTGGGGTTACTAGAGGTGACATGGGCTGTGCAGTAATATAACATTACCTGTGCATACATTTAGGTAACATTGAGATCATGTGGGATTACTAGAGGTGACATGGGCTGTGCAGTAATATAACATCGCCTGTGCATACATTTAGGTAACACTGAGAGATCATGTGGGATTACTAGAGATGACATGGGCTGTGCAGTAATATAACATCGCCTGTGCATACATTTAGGTAACACTGAGAGATCATGTGGGATTACTAGAGGTGACACGGGCTGTGCAGTAATATAACATCACCTGTGCATACATTTAGGTAACACTGAGAGAACATGTGGGATTACTAGAGGTGACATGGGCAGTGCAGTAATATAACATTGCCTGTGCATACATTTAGGTAACACTGAGAGATCATGTGGGATTACTAGAGGTGACATGGGCTGTGCAGTAATATAACATCACCTGTGCATACATTTAGGTAACATTGAGATCATGTGGGATTACTAGAGGTGACATGGGCTGTGCAGTAATATAACATCGCCTGTGCATACATTTAGGTAACACTGAGATCATGTGGGATTACTAGAGGTGACATGGGCTGTGCAGTAATATAACATCGCCTGTGCATACATTTAGGTAACACTGAGATCATGTGGGATTACTAGAGGTGACATGGGCTGTGCAGTAATATAACATCACCTGTGCATACATTTAGGTAACACTGAGAGATCATGTGGGATTACTAGAGATGACATGGGCTGTGCAGTAATATAACGTCGCCTGTGCATACATTTAGGTAACACTGAGAGATCATGTGGGATTACTAGAGATGACATGGGCTGTGCAGTAATATAACATCGCCTGTGCATACATTTAGGTAACACTGAGAGATCATGTGGGATTACTAGAGGTGACATGGGCTGTGCAGTAATAATAAGATTTTACTTACCGATAAATCTATTTCTCGTAGTCCGTAGTGGATGCTGGGGACTCCGTCAGGACCATGGGGTTAGCGGCTCCGCAGGAGACAGGGCACAAAAATAAAGCTTTAGGATCAGGTGGTGTGCACTGGCTCCTCCCCCTATGACCCTCCTCCAAGCCTCAGTTAGGATACTGTGCCCGGACGAGCGTACACAATAAGGAAGGATTTTGAATCCCGGGTAAGACTCATACCAGCCACAACAATCACACCGTACAACTTGTGATCTGAACCCAGTTAACAGTATGACAACGTAGGAGCCTCTGAACAGACGGCTCACAACAAGAACAACCCGATTTTTTTGTAACAATAACTATGTACAAGTATTGCAGACAATCCGCACTTGGGATGGGCGCCCAGCATCCACTACGGACTACGAGAAATAGATTTATCGGTAAGTAAAATCTTATTTTCTCTAACGTCCTAGTGGATGCTGGGGACTCCGTCAGGACCATGGGGATTATACCAAAGCTCCCAAATGGGCGGGAGAGTGCGGATGACTCTGCAGCACCGAATGAGAGAACTCCAGGTCCTCTTTAGCCAGGGTATCAAATTTGTAGAATTTTACAAACGTGTTCTCCCCCGACCACGTAGCTGCTCGGCAGAGTTGTAATGCCGAGACCCCTCGGGCAGCCGCCCAAGATGAGCCCACCTTCCTTGTGGAATGGGCCTTGACAGATTTAGGCTGTGGCAGGCCTGCCACAGAATGTGCAAGTTGAATTGTGCTACAAATCCAACGAGCAATCGTCTGCTTAGAAGCAGGAGCACCCAGCTTGTTGGGTGCATACAGTATAAACAGCGAGTCAGATTTTCTGACTCCAGCCGTCCTTGAAATATATATTTTCAATGCCCTGACAACGTCCAGCAACTTGGAATCCTCCAAATCGCTAGTAGCCGCAGGCACCACAATAGGCTGGTTCAGGTGAAACGCTGACACCACCTTAGGCAGAAAATGAGGACGAGTCCGCAGTTCTGCCCTGTCCGAATGGAAAATCAGATATGGGCTTTTATACGATAAAGCCGCCAATTCTGACACTCTCCTGGCTGAAGCCAGAGCCAGTAGCATGGTTACTTTCCATGTAAGATATTTCAAATCCGCCGATTTGAGTGGCTCAAACCAATGGGATTTGAGAAAATCCAAAACTACATTAAGGTCCCACGGAGCCACTGGGGGCACAACCGGGGGCTGTATATGTAGTACTCCTTTTACAAAAGTCTGGACTTCAGGAACTGAAGCCAATTCTTTCTGGAAGAAAATCGACAGGGCCGAAATTTGAACCTTAATGGACCCCAACTTGAGGCCCATAGACAATCCTGTTTGCAGGAAATGTAGGAATCGACCCAATTGAAATTCCTCCGTGGGGGGCTTTCTGGCCTCACACCACGCAACATATTTTCTCCAAATGCGGTGATAATGTTGTGCAGTCACCTCCTTCCTGGCTTTAACCAGTGTAGGAATGACCTCTTCTGGAATGCCTTTTTCCCTTAGAATTCGGCGTTCAACCGCCACGCCGTCAAACGCAGCCGCGGTAAGTCTTGAAATAGACACGGTCCCTGCTGAATCAGGTCCCGTCTTAGAGGTAGAGGCCACGGATTTTCCGTGAGCATCTCCTGAAGTTCCGGGTACCAAGTTCTTCTTGGCCAATCCGGAGCCACGAGTATCGTTCTTACTCCCCTTTGCCGTATGATTCTCAGTACTTTGGGTATGAGAGGCAGAGGAGGAAACACATACACTGACTGGAACACCCACGGTGTTACCAGAGCGTCCACAGCTATTGCCTGAGGGTCTCTTGACCTGGCGCAATACCTGTCCAGTTTTTTGTTGAGGCGAGACGCCATCATATCCACCTTTGGTTTTTCCCAACGGTTCACAATCATGTGGAAGACTTCTGGATGAAGTCCCCACTCTCCCGGGTGTAGATCGTGTCTGCTGAGGAAGTCTGCTTCCCAGTTGTCCACTCCCGGAATGAACACTGCTGACAGTGCTATCACATGATCTTCCGCCCAGCGAAGAATCCTTGCAGCTTCTGCCATTGCTCTCCTGCTTCTTGTGCCGCCCTGTCTGTTTACGTGGGCGACTGCCGTGATGTTGTCTGACTGGATCAACACCGGCTGACCCTGAAGCAGGGGTTTTGCTAGGCTTAGAGCATTGTAAATCGCTCTTAGCTCCAGTATATTTATGTGAAGAGACATCTCCAGGCTTGACCATACTTCCTGGAAGTTTCTTCCCTGTGTGACCGCTCCCCAGCCTCTCAGACTGGCATCCGTGGTCACCAGGACCCAGTCCTGTATGCCGAATCTGCGGCCTTCTAACAGATGAGCACTCTGCAACCACCACAGAAGAGACACCCTTGTCCGTGGCGATAAGGTTATCCGCTGATGCATCTGCAGTTGCGATCCGGACCATTTGTCCAGCAGATCCCACTGAAAAGTTCGTGCGTGGAATCTGCCGAATGGGATTGCTTCGTAAGAAGCCACCATCTTTCCCAGGACTCTTGTGCATTGATGCACAGACTCTTTTCCTGGTTTTAGGAGGTTCCTGACAAGTTTGGATAACTCCTTGGCTTTCTCCTCCGGAAGAAACACCTTTTTCTGAACCGTGTCCAGAATCATTCCCAGGAACAGCAGACGTGTTGTCGGGGTCAACTGAGATTTTGGGAAATTCAGAATCCACCCGTGTTGTTGCAGCACTACTTGGGTTAGTGCTACTCCGTCCTCCAGCTGTTCTCTGAACTTGCCCTTATCAGGAGATCGTCCAAGTAAGGGATAATTAATACGCCTCTTCTTCGCAGAAGAATCATCATTTCGGCCATTACCTTGGTAAAGACCCGAGGTGCCGTGGACAATCCAAACGGCAGCGTCTGAAACTGATAATGACAGTTTTGCACCACGAACCTGAGGTACCCTTGATGTGAAGGGCAAATTGGGACATGTAGGTAAGCATCTTTTATGTCCAGGGACACCATAAAGTCCCCTTCTTCCAGATTCGCTATCACTGCTCTGAGTGATTCCATCTTGAACTTGAATTTTTGTATGTACAGGTTCAAAGATTTCAGATTTAGAATAGGTCTTACCGAGCCGTCCGGCTTCGGTACCACAAATAGCGTGGAGTAATACCCCTTTCCCTGTTGTAGGAGGGGTACCTTGACTATCACCTGCTGAGAAAACAGCTTGTGAATGGCTTCCAATACCGTCGCCCTGTCTGAGGGAGACGTTGGCAAAGCAGACTTTAGGAACCGGCGAGGGGGAGACTTCTCGAATTCCAACCTGTAACCCTGAGATACTACCTGCAGGATCCAGGGGTCCACCTGTGAGCAAGCCCACTGCGCGCTGAAATTCTTGAGTCGACCCCCCACCGCTCCTGAGTCCGCTTGTAAAGCCCCAGCGTCATGCTGAGGGCTTTGCAGAACCCGCGGAGGGCTTCTGTTCCTGGGAAGGGGCTGCTTGCTGCCCTCTCTTACCCTTTCCTCTGCCTCGGGGCAGATATGACTGTCCTTTTGCCCGCTTGTTCTTATAGGACCGAAAGGACTGCGGTTGAAAAGACGGTGTCTTTTTCTGTTGGGAGGGGGTCTGAGGTAAAAAGGTGGATTTCCCGGCAGTTGCCGTGGCCACCAAATCCGATAGACCGACGCCAAATAATTCCTCCCCTTTATACGGCAATACTTCCATATGCCGTTTGGAATCCGCATCACCTGACCACTGTCGTGTCCATAAACTTCTTCTGGCAGATATGGACATCGCACTTACTCTCGATGCCAGAGTGCAAATATCCCTCTGAGCATCTCGCATATAAAGAAAAGCATCCTTTAATTGCTCTAAAGTCTGTAAAATACTGTCCCTATCCAGGGTATCAATATTTTCAGTCAGGGAATCCGACCAGACCACTCCAGCACTGCACATCCAGGCTGAGGCGATGGCTGGTCGCAGTATAACACCAGTATGTGTGTATATACTTTTTAGAGTAGTTTCCAGCCTCCTATCAGCTGGATCCTTGAGGGCGGCCGTATCAGGAGACGGTAACGCCACTTGTTTTGATAAGCATGTGAGCGCCTTATCCACCTTAGGGGGTGTTTCCCAGCGCGCCCTAACCTCTGGCGGGAAAGGGTATAATGCCAATAACTTTTTAGAAATTAGCCCTTTTCTATCTGGGTTAACCCACGCTTCATCACATACATCATTCAATTCCTCTGATTCAGGAAAAACTACAGGTAGTTTTTTCACCCCCCACATAATACCCCTTTTTGTGGTACTTGTAGTATCAGAGATATGCAAAGTCTCCTTCATTGCCGTGATCATATAACGTGTGGCCCTACTGGAAAATACGTTTGTTTCTTCACCGTCGACACTAGATTCAGTGTCCGTGTCTGGGTCTGTATCGACCGACTGAGGTAAAGGGCGTTTACAGCCCCTGACGGTGTCTGAGACGCCTGGGCAGGTACCAACTGGTTTGACGGCCGTCTCATGTCGTCAACTGATTTTTGTAATGTGCTGACATTATCACGTAATTCCATAAACAAAGCCATCCATTCCGGTGTCGACTCCCTAGGGGGTGACATCACCATTACCGGCAATTGCTCCGCCTCCACACCAACATCGTCCTCATACATGTCGACACACACGTACCGACACACAGCAGACACACAGGGAATGCTCTATTGAAGACAGGACCCCACTAGCCCTTTGGGGAGACAGAGGGAGAGTTTGCCAGCACACACCCAAGCGCTATAATATATATGGGAACAACCCTATATAAGTGTTGTATCCTTATAGCAGCTTAAATATATTAATATCGCCAAAAAAAGTGCCCCCCCTCTCTGTTTTACCCTGTTTCTGTAGTGCAGTGCAGGGGAGAGTCCTGGGAGCCTTCCTCACAGCGGAGCTGAGCAGGAAAATGGCGCTGTGTGCTGAGGAGAATAAGCCCCGCCCCCTATTTCGGCGGGCTCTTCTCCGGAATCTGTGAGATCTGGCAGGGGTTAAATACATCCATATAGCCTCAAAGGGCTATATGTGATGTATTTTTAGCCATAAAAAGGTATTATATATTGCTGCCCAGGGCGCCCCCCCAACGCCCTGCACCCTCCGTGACCGCTGTGTGAAGTGTGCTGACAACAATGGCGCACAGCTGCAGTGCTGTGCGCTACCTCAGGAAGACTGAAGAGTCTTCTGCCGCCTGCTTCTGGACCTCTTCCATCTTCGGCATCTGCAAGGGGGGTCGGCGGCGCGGCTCCGGGACGAACCCAAGGGTGAGACCTGTGTTCCGACTCCCTCTGGAGCTAATGGTGTCCAGTAGCCTAAGAAGCCAATCCATCCTGCACGCAGGTGAGTTCACTTCTCTCCCCTAAGTCCCTCGATGCAGTGAGCCTGTTGCCAGCAGGACTCACTGAAAATAAAAAACCTAAAAACTTTTTCTAAGCAGCTCTTTAGGAGAGCCACCTAGATTGCACCCTGCTCGGACGGGCACAAAAACCTAACTGAGGCTTGGAGGAGGGTCATAGGGGGAGGAGCCAGTGCACACCACCTGATCCTAAAGCTTTATTTTTGTGCCCTGTCTCCTGCGGAGCCGCTAACCCCAAGGTCCTGACGGAGTCCCCAGCATCCACTAGGACGTTAGAGAAATAACATTGCCTGTGCATACATTTAGGTAACACTGAGAGATCCTGTGGGATTGCTAGAGGTGACATGGGCTGTGCAGTAATATAACATCACCTGTGCATACATTTAGGTAACACTGAGAGATCATGTGGTATTACTAGAGGTGACATGGGCTGTGCAGTAATATAACATCACCTGTGCATACATTTAGGTAACACTGAGAGATCATGTGGGATTACTAGAGATGACATGGGCTGTGCAGAAATATAACATCGCCTTTGCATACATTTAGGTAACACTGAGAGATCATGTGGGATTACTAGAGATGACATGGGCTGTGCAGTAATATAACATCGCCTGTGCATACATTTAGGTAACACTGAGATCATGTGGGATTACTAGAGGTGACATGGGCTGTGCAGTAATATAACATTGCCTGTGTATACATTTAGGTAACACTGAGAGATCATGTGGGATTACTAGAGGTGACATGGGCTGTGTAGTAATATAACATCACCTGTGCATAAATTTAGGTAACATTGAGATCATGTGGGATTACTAGAGGTGACATGGGCTGTGCAGTAATATAACATCACCTGTGCATACATTTAGGTAACACTGAGAGATCATGTGGGATTACTAGAGATGACATGGGCTGTGCAGTAATATAACATCGCCTGTGCATACATTTAGGTAACACTGAGAGATCATGTGGGATTACTAGAGGTGACATGGGCTGTGCAGTAATATAACATTGCCTGTGCATACATTTAGGTAACACTGAGAGATCCTGTGGGATTACTAGAGGTGACATGGGCTGTGCAGTAATATAACATCACCTGTGCATACATTTAGGTAACACTGAGAGATCATGTGGTTTTACTAGAGGTGACATGGGCTGTGCAGTAATATGACATCACCTGTGCATACATTTAGGTAACACTGAGAGATCATGTGGGATTACTAGAGATGACATGGGCTGTGCAGTAATATAACATCGCCTGTGCATACATTTAGGTAGCACTGAGAGATCATGTGGGATTACTAGAGGTGAAATGGGCTGTGATGTAATATAACATCGCCTGTGCATACATTTAGGTAACACTGAGATCATGTGGGATTACTAGTGATGACATGGGCTGTGCAGTAATATAACATCTCCTGTGCATACATTTAGGTAACACTGAGATCATGTGGGATTACTAGAGGTGACATGGGCTGTGCAGTAATATAACATCGCCTGTGCATACATTTAGGTAACACTGAGATCATGTGGGATTACTAGAGGTGACATGGGCTGTGCAGTAATATAACATCGCCTGTGCATACATTTAGGTAACACTGAGAGATCATGTGGGATTACTAGAGGTGACATGGGCTGTGCAGTAATATAACATCGCCTGTGCATACATTTAGGTAACACAAAGATCATTTGGGATTACTAGAGGTGACATGGGCTGTGCAGTAATATAACATCACTTGTGCATACATTTAGGTAACACTGAGAGATCATGTGGTATTACTAGAGGTGACATGGGCTGTGCAGTAATATAACATCGCCTGTGCATACATTTAGGTAACACTGAGAGATCATGTGGTATTACTAGAGGTGACATGGGCTGTGCAGTAATATAACATTGCCTGTGCATACATTTAGGTAACACTGAGAGATCATGTGGGATTACTAGAGGTGACATGGGCTGTGCAGTAATATAATATCGCCTGTGCATACATTTAGGTAACACTGAGATCATGTGGGATTACTAGAGGTGACATGAGCTGTGCAGTAATATAACATTACCTGTGCATACATTTAGGTAACATTGAGATCATGTGGGATTACTAGAGGTGACATGGGCTGTGCAGTAATATAACATCACCTGTGCATACATTTAGGTAACACTGAGAGATCATGTGGGATTACTAGAGATGACATGGGCTGTGCAGTAATATAACATCGCCTGTGCATACATTTAGGTAACACTGAGAGATCATGTGGGATTACTAGAGGTGACATGGGCTGTGCAGTAATATAACATTGCCTGTGCATACATTTAGGTAACACTGAGAGATCCTGTGGGAATACTAGAGGTGACATGGGCTGTGCAGTAATATAACATCACCTGTGCATACATTTAGGTAACACTGAGAGATCATGTGGTATTACTAGAGGTGACATGGGCTGTGCAGTAATATGACATCACCTGTGCATACATTTATGTAACACTGAGAGATCATGTGGGATTACTAGAGGTGACATGGGCTGTGCAGTAATATAACACCGCCTGTGCATACATTTAGGTAACACTGAGAGATCATGTGGGATTACTAGAGGTGAAATGGGCTGTGCAGTAATATAACATCGCCTGTGCATACATTTAGGTAACACTGAGATCATGTGGGATTACTAGTGATGACATGGGCTGTGCAGTAATATAACATCTCCTGTGCATACATTTAGGTAACACTGAGATCATGTGGGATTACTAGAGGTGACATGGGCTGTGCAGTAATATAACATCACCTGTGCATACATTTAGGTAACACTGAGATCATGTGGGATTACTAGAGGTGACATGGGCTGTGCAGTAATATAACATCACCTGTGCATACATTTAGGTAACACTGAGATCATGTGGGATTACTAGAGGTGACATGGGCTGTGCAGTAATATAACATCACCTGTGCATACATTTAGGTAACACTGAGATCATGTGGGATTACTAGAGGTGACATGGGCTGTGCAGTAATATAACATCACCTGTGCATACATGTAGGTAACACTGAGATCATGTGGGATTACTAGAGATGACATGGGCTGTGCAGTAATATAACATCTCCTGTGCATACATTTAGGTAACACTGAGATCATGTGGGATTACTAGAGGTGATATGGGCTGTGCAGTAATATAACATCGCCTGTGCATACATTTAGGTAACACAGAGATCATTTGGGATTACTAGAGGTGACATGGGCTGTGCAGTAATATAACATCACCTGTGCATACATTTAGGTAACACTGAGAGATCATGTGGTATTACTAGAGGTGACATGGGCTGTGCAGTAATATAACATCGCCTGTGCATACATTTAGGTAACACTGAGAGATCATGTGGGATTACTAGAGGTGACATGGGCTGTGCAGTAATATAACATCGCCTGTGCATACATTTAGGTAACACTGAGAGATCATGTGGGATTACTAGAGGTGACATGGGCTGTGCAGTAATATAACATCGCCTGTGCATACATTTAGGTAACACTGAGAGATCATGTGGGATTACTAGAGGTGACATGGGCTGTGCAGTAATATAACATCGCCTGTGCATACATTTAGGTAACACTGAGAGATCATGTGGTATTACTAGAGGTGACATGGGCTGTGCAGTAATATAACATCACCTGTGCATACATTTAGGTAACACTGAGAGATCATGTGGTATTACTAGAGGTGACATGGGCTGTGCAGTAATATGACATCACCTGTGCATACATTTATGTAACACTGAGAGATCATGTGGGATTACTAGAGGTGATATGGGCTGTGCAGTAATATAACACCGCCTGTGCATACATTTAGGTAACACTGAGAGATCATGTGGGATTACTAGAGGTGAAATGGGCTGTGCAGTAATATAACATCGCCTGTGCATACATTTAGGTAACACTGAGATCATGTGGGATTACTAGTGATGACATGGGCTGTGCAGTAATATAACATCTCCTGTGCATACATTTAGGTAACACTGAGATCATGTGGGATTACTAGAGGTGACATGGGCTGTGCAGTAATATAACATCTCCTGTGCATACATTTAGGTAACACTGAGATCATGTGGGATTACTAGAGGTGATATGGGATGTGCAGTAATATAACATCACCTGTGCATACATTTAGGTAACATTGAGATCATGTGGGATTACTAGAGGTGACATGGGCTGTGCAGTAATATAACATCACCTGTGCATACATTTAGGTAACACTGAGAGATCATGTGGGATTACTAGAGATGACATGGGCTGTGCAGTAATATAACATCGCCTGTGCATACATTTAGGTAACACTGAGAGATCATGTGGGATTACTAGAGGTGACATGGGCTGTGCAGTAATATAACATTGCCTGTGCATACATTTAGGTAACACTGAGAGATCCTGTGGGATTACTAGAGGTGACATGGGCTGTGCAGTAATATAACATCACCTGTGCATACATTTAGGTAACACTGAGAGATCATGTGGTATTACTAGAGGTGACATGGGCTGTGCAGTAATATAACATCACCTGTGCATACATTTAGGTAACACTGAGAGATCATGTGGGATTACTAGAGATGACATGGGCTGTGCAGAAATATAACATCGCCTGTGCATACATTTAGGTAACACTGAGAGATCATGTGGGATTACTAGAGATGACATGGGCTGTGCAGTAATATAACATCGCCTGTGCATACATTTAGGTAACACTGAGATCATGTGGGATTACTAGAGGTGACATGGGCTGTGCAGTAATATAACATTGCCTGTGCATACATTTAGGTAACACTGAGAGATCATGTGGGATTACTAGAGGTGACATGGGCTGTGTAGTAATATAACATCACCTGTGCATAAATTTAGGTAACATTGAGATCATGTGGGATTACTAGAGGTGACATGGGCTGTGCAGTAATATAACATCACCTGTGCATACATTTAGGTAACACTGAGAGATCATGTGGGATTACTAGAGATGACATGGGCTGTGCAGTAATATAACATCGCCTGTGCATACATTTAGGTAGCACTGAGAGATCATGTGGGATTACTAGAGGTGAAATGGGCTGTGCAGTAATATAACATCGCCTGTGCATACATTTAGGTAACACTGAGATCATGTGGGATTACTAGTGATGACATGGGCTGTGCAGTAATATAACATCTCCTGTGCATACATTTAGGTAACACTGAGATCATGTGGGATTACTAGAGGTGACATGGGCTGTGCAGTAATATAACATCGCCTGTGCATACATTTAGGTAACACTGAGATCATGTGGGATTACTAGAGGTGACATGGGCTGTGCAGTAATATAACATCGCCTGTGCATACATTTAGGTAACACTGAGAGATCATGTGGGATTACTAGAGGTGACATGGGCTGTGCAGTAATATAACATCGCCTGTGCATACATTTAGGTAACACAAAGATCATTTGGGATTACTAGAGGTGACATGGGCTGTGCAGTAATATAACATCACTTGTGCATACATTTAGGTAACACTGAGAGATCATGTGGTATTACTAGAGGTGACATGGGCTGTGCAGTAATATAACATCGCCTGTGCATACATTTAGGTAACACTGAGAGATCATGTGGTATTACTAGAGGTGACATGGGCTGTGCAGTAATATAACATTGCCTGTGCATACATTTAGGTAACACTGAGAGATCATGTGGGATTACTAGAGGTGACATGGGCTGTGCAGTAATATAATATCGCCTGTGCATACATTTAGGTAACACTGAGATCATGTGGGATTACTAGAGGTGACATGGGCTGTGCAGTAATATAATATCGCCTGTGCATACATTTAGGTAACACTGAGATCATGTGGGATTACTAGAGGTGACATGAGCTGTGCAGTAATATAACATTACCTGTGCATACATTTAGGTAACATTGAGATCATGTGGGATTACTAGAGGTGACATGGGCTGTGCAGTAATATAACATCACCTGTGCATACATTTAGGTAACACTGAGAGATCATGTGGGATTACTAGAGGTGACATGGGCTGTGCAGTAATATAATATCGCCTGTGCATACATTTAGGTAACACTGAGATCATGTGGGATTACTAGAGGTGACATGAGCTGTGCAGTAATATAACATTACCTGTGCATACATTTAGGTAACATTGAGATCATGTGGGATTACTAGAGGTGACATGGGCTGTGCAGTAATATAACATCGCCTGTGCATACATTTAGGTAACACTGAGAGATCATGTGGGATTACTAGAGGTGACATGGGCTGTGCAGTAATATAACATTGCCTGTGCATACATTTAGGTAACACTGAGAGATCCTGTGGGAATACTAGAGGTGACATGGGCTGTGCAGTAATATAACATCACCTGTGCATACATTTAGGTAACACTGAGAGATCATGTGGTATTACTAGAGGTGACATGGGCTGTGCAGTAATATGACATCACCTGTGCATACATTTATGTAACACTGAGAGATCATGTGGGATTACTAGAGGTGACATGGGCTGTGCAGTAATATAACACCGCCTGTGCATACATTTAGGTAACACTGAGAGATCATGTGGGATTACTAGAGGTGAAATGGGCTGTGCAGTAATATAACATCGCCTGTGCATACATTTAGGTAACACTGAGATCATGTGGGATTACTAGTGATGACATGGGCTGTGCAGTAATATAACATCTCCTGTGCATACATTTAGGTAACACTGAGATCATGTGGGATTACTAGAGGTGACATGGGCTGTGCAGTAATATAACATCACCTGTGCATACATTTAGGTAACACTGAGATCATGTGGGATTACTAGAGGTGACATGGGCTGTGCAGTAATATAACATCACCTGTGCATACATTTAGGTAACACTGAGATCATGTGGGATTACTAGAGGTGACATGGGCTGTGCAGTAATATAACATCACCTGTGCATACATTTAGGTAACACTGAGATCATGTGGGATTACTAGAGGTGACATGGGCTGTGCAGTAATATAACATCACCTGTGCATACATGTAGGTAACACTGAGATCATGTGGGATTACTAGAGATGACATGGGCTGTGCAGTAATATAACATCTCCTGTGCATACATTTAGGTAACACTGAGATCATGTGGGATTACTAGAGGTGATATGGGCTGTGCAGTAATATAACATCGCCTGTGCATACATTTAGGTAACACAGAGATCATTTGGGATTACTAGAGGTGACATGGGCTGTGCAGTAATATAACATCACCTGTGCATACATTTAGGTAACACTGAGAGATCATGTGGTATTACTAGAGGTGACATGGGCTGTGCAGTAATATAACATCGCCTGTGCATACATTTAGGTAACACTGAGAGATCATGTGGGATTACTAGAGGTGACATGGGCTGTGCAGTAATATAACATCGCCTGTGCATACATTTAGGTAACACTGAGAGATCATGTGGGATTACTAGAGGTGACATGGGCTGTGCAGTAATATAACATCGCCTGTGCATACATTTAGGTAACACTGAGAGATCATGTGGGATTACTAGAGGTGACATGGGCTGTGCAGTAATATAACATCGCCTGTGCATACATTTAGGTAACACTGAGAGATCATGTGGTATTACTAGAGGTGACATGGGCTGTGCAGTAATATAACATCACCTGTGCATACATTTAGGTAACACTGAGAGATCATGTGGTATTACTAGAGGTGACATGGGCTGTGCAGTAATATGACATCACCTGTGCATACATTTATGTAACACTGAGAGATCATGTGGGATTACTAGAGGTGATATGGGCTGTGCAGTAATATAACACCGCCTGTGCATACATTTAGGTAACACTGAGAGATCATGTGGGATTACTAGAGGTGAAATGGGCTGTGCAGTAATATAACATCGCCTGTGCATACATTTAGGTAACACTGAGATCATGTGGGATTACTAGTGATGACATGGGCTGTGCAGTAATATAACATCTCCTGTGCATACATTTAGGTAACACTGAGATCATGTGGGATTACTAGAGGTGACATGGGCTGTGCAGTAATATAACATCTCCTGTGCATACATTTAGGTAACACTGAGATCATGTGGGATTACTAGAGGTGATATGGGATGTGCAGTAATATAACATCACCTGTGCATACATTTAGGTAACATTGAGATCATGTGGGATTACTAGAGGTGACATGGGCTGTGCAGTAATATAACATCACCTGTGCATACATTTAGGTAACACTGAGAGATCATGTGGGATTACTAGAGATGACATGGGCTGTGCAGTAATATAACATCGCCTGTGCATACATTTAGGTAACACTGAGAGATCATGTGGGATTACTAGAGGTGACATGGGCTGTGCAGTAATATAACATTGCCTGTGCATACATTTAGGTAACACTGAGAGATCCTGTGGGATTACTAGAGGTGACATGGGCTGTGCAGTAATATAACATCACCTGTGCATACATTTAGGTAACACTGAGAGATCATGTGGTATTACTAGAGGTGACATGGGCTGTGCAGTAATATAACATCACCTGTGCATACATTTAGGTAACACTGAGAGATCATGTGGGATTACTAGAGATGACATGGGCTGTGCAGAAATATAACATCGCCTGTGCATACATTTAGGTAACACTGAGAGATCATGTGGGATTACTAGAGATGACATGGGCTGTGCAGTAATATAACATCGCCTGTGCATACATTTAGGTAACACTGAGATCATGTGGGATTACTAGAGGTGACATGGGCTGTGCAGTAATATAACATTGCCTGTGCATACATTTAGGTAACACTGAGAGATCATGTGGGATTACTAGAGGTGACATGGGCTGTGTAGTAATATAACATCACCTGTGCATAAATTTAGGTAACATTGAGATCATGTGGGATTACTAGAGGTGACATGGGCTGTGCAGTAATATAACATCACCTGTGCATACATTTAGGTAACACTGAGAGATCATGTGGGATTACTAGAGATGACATGGGCTGTGCAGTAATATAACATCGCCTGTGCATACATTTAGGTAACACTGAGAGATCATGTGGGATTACTAGAGGTGACATGGGCTGTGCAGTAATATAACATTGCCTGTGCATACATTTAGGTAACACTGAGAGATCCTGTGGGATTACTAGAGGTGACATGGGCTGTGCAGTAATATAACATCACCTGTGCATACATTTAGGTAACACTGAGAGATCATGTGGTATTACTAGAGGTGACATGGGCTGTGCAGTAATATGACATCACCTGTGCATACATTTAGGTAACACTGAGAGATCATGTGGGATTACTAGAGATGACATGGGCTGTGCAGTAATATAACATCGCCTGTGCATACATTTAGGTAGCACTGAGAGATCATGTGGGATTACTAGAGGTGAAATGGGCTGTGCAGTAATATAACATCGCCTGTGCATACATTTAGGTAACACTGAGATCATGTGGGATTACTAGTGATGACATGGGCTGTGCAGTAATATAACATCTCCTGTGCATACATTTAGGTAACACTGAGATCATGTGGGATTACTAGAGGTGACATGGGCTGTGCAGTAATATAACATCGCCTGTGCATACATTTAGGTAACACAAAGATCATTTGGGATTACTAGAGGTGACATGGGCTGTGCAGTAATATAACATCACTTGTGCATACATTTAGGTAACACTGAGAGATCATGTGGTATTACTAGAGGTGACATGGGCTGTGCAGTAATATAACATCGCCTGTGCATACATTTAGGTAACACTGAGAGATCATGTGGTATTACTAGAGGTGACATGGGCTGTGCAGTAATATAACATTGCCTGTGCATACATTTAGGTAACACTGAGAGATCATGTGGGATTACTAGAGGTGACATGGGCTGTGCAGTAATATAATATCGCCTGTGCATACATTTAGGTAACACTGAGATCATGTGGGATTACTAGAGGTGACATGAGCTGTGCAGTAATATAACATTACCTGTGCATACATTTAGGTAACATTGAGATCATGTGGGATTACTAGAGGTGACATGGGCTGTGCAGTAATATAACATCACCTGTGCATACATTTAGGTAACACTGAGAGATCATGTGGGATTACTAGAGATGACATGGGCTGTGCAGTAATATAACATCGCCTGTGCATACATTTAGGTAACACTGAGAGATCATGTGGGATTACTAGAGGTGACATGGGCTGTGCAGTAATATAACATTGCCTGTGCATACATTTAGGTAACACTGAGAGATCCTGTGGGAATACTAGAGGTGACATGGGCTGTGCAGTAATATAACATCACCTGTGCATACATTTAGGTAACACTGAGAGATCATGTGGTATTACTAGAGGTGACATGGGCTGTGCAGTAATATGACATCACCTGTGCATACATTTATGTAACACTGAGAGATCATGTGGGATTACTAGAGGTGACATGGGCTGTGCAGTAATATAACACCGCCTGTGCATACATTTAGGTAACACTGAGAGATCATGTGGGATTACTAGAGGTGAAATGGGCTGTGCAGTAATATAACATCGCCTGTGCATACATTTAGGTAACACTGAGATCATGTGGGATTACTAGTGATGACATGGGCTGTGCAGTAATATAACATCTCCTGTGCATACATTTAGGTAACACTGAGATCATGTGGGATTACTAGAGGTGACATGGGCTGTGCAGTAATATAACATCTCCTGTGCATACATTTAGGTAACACTGAGATCATGTGGGATTACTAGAGGTGACATGGGATGTGCAGTAATATAACATCGCCTGTGCATACATGTAGGTAACACTGAGAGATCATGTGGGATTACTAGAGATGACATGGGCTGTACAGTAATATAACATTGCCTGTGCATACATTTAGGTAACGCTGAGATCATGTGTTATTACTAGAGGTGACATGGGCTGTGCAGTAATATAACATTGCCTGTGCATACATTTAGGTAACACTGAGAGATCATGTGGGATTACTAGAGGTGACATGGGCTGTGCAGTAATATAACATCGCCTGGGCATACATTTAGGTAACACTGAGATCATGTGGGATTACTAGAGGTGACATGAGCTGTGCAGTAATATAACATTACCTGTGCATACATTTAGGTAACATTGAGATCATGTGGGATTACTAGAGGTGACATGGGCTGTGCAGTAATATAACATCACCTGTGCATACATTTAGGTAACACTGAGAGATCATGTGGGATTACTAGAGATGACATGGGCTGTGCAGTAATATAACATCGCCTGTGCATACATTTAGGTAACACTGAGAGATCATGTGGGATTACTAGAGGTGACATGGGCTGTGCAGTAATATAACATTGCCTGTGCATACATTTAGGTAACACTGAGAGATCCTGTGGGAATACTAGAGGTGACATGGGCTGTGCAGTAATATAACATCACCTGTGCATACATTTAGGTAACACTGAGAGATCATGTGGTATTACTAGAGGTGACATGGGCTGTGCAGTAATATGACATCACCTGTGCATACATTTAGGTAACACTGAGAGATCATGTGGGATTACTAGAGATGACATGGGCTGTGCAGTAATATAACATCGCCTGTGCATACATTTAGGTAGCACTGAGAGATCATGTGGGATTACTAGAGGTGAAATGGGCTGTGCAGTAATATAACATCGCCTGTGCATACATTTAGGTAACACTGAGATCATGTGGGATTACTAGTGATGACATGGGCTGTGCAGTAATATAACATCTCCTGTGCATACATTTAGGTAACACTGAGATCATGTGGGATTACTAGAGGTGACATGGGCTGTGCAGTAATATAACATCGCCTGTGCATACATGTAGGTAACACTGAGAGATCATGTGGGATTACTAGAGATGACATGGGCTGTGCAGTAATATAACATCACTTGTGCATACATTTAGGTAACACTGAGAGATCATGTGGTATTACTAGAGGTGACATGGGCTGTGCAGTAATATAACATCGCCTGTGCATACATTTAGGTAACACTGAGAGATCATGTGGTATTACTAGAGGTGACATGGGCTGTGCAGTAATATAACATTGCCTGTGCATACATTTAGGTAACACTGAGAGATCATGTGGGATTACTAGAGGTGACATGGGCTGTGCAGTAATATAACATCGCCTGTGCATACATTTAGGTAACACTGAGATCATGTGGGATTACTAGTGATGACATGGGCTGTGCAGTAATATAACATCTCCTGTGCATACATTTAGGTAACACTGAGATCATGTGGGATTACTAGAGGTGACATGGGCTGTGCAGTAATATAACATCTCCTGTGCATACATTTAGGTAACACTGAGATCATGTGGGATTACTAGAGGTGATATGGGATGTGCAGTAATATAACATCGCCTGTGCATACATTTAGGTAACACTGAGATCATTTGGGATTACTAGAGGTGACATGGGCTGTGCAGTAATATAACATCACCTGTGCATACATTTAGGTAACACTGAGAGATCATGTGGTATTACTAGAGGTGACATGGGCTGTGCAGTAATATAACATCGCCTGTGCATACATTTAGGTAACACTGAGAGATCATGTGGGATTACTAGAGGTGACATGGGCTGTGCAGTAATATAACATCGCCTGTGCATACATTTAGGTAACACTGAGAGATCATGTGGGATTACTAGAGGTGACATGGGCTGTGCAGTAATATAACATCGCCTGTGCATACATTTAGGTAACACTGAGAGATCATGTGGGATTACTAGAGGTGACATGGGCTGTGCAGTAATATAACATCGCCTGTGCATACATTTAGGTAACACTGAGAGATCATGTGGGATTACTAGAGGTGACATGGGCTGTGCAGTAATATAACATCGCCTGTGCATACATTTAGGTAACACTGAGAGATCATGTGGTATTACTAGAGGTGACATGGGCTGTGCAGTAATATAACATCACCTGTGCATACATTTAGGTAACACTGAGAGATCATGTGGTATTACTAGAGGTGACATGGGCTGTGCAGTAATATGACATCACCTGTGCATACATTTATGTAACACTGAGAGATCATGTGGGATTACTAGAGGTGATATGGGCTGTGCAGTAATATAACACCGCCTGTGCATACATTTAGGTAACACTGAGAGATCATGTGGGATTACTAGAGGTGAAATGGGCTGTGCAGTAATATAACATCGCCTGTGCATACATTTAGGTAACACTGAGATCATGTGGGATTACTAGTGATGACATGGGCTGTGCAGTAATATAACATCTCCTGTGCATACATTTAGGTAACACTGAGATCATGTGGGATTACTAGAGGTGACATGGGCTGTGCAGTAATATAACATCTCCTGTGCATACATTTAGGTAACACTGAGATCATGTGGGATTACTAGAGGTGATATGGGATGTGCAGTAATATAACATCACCTGTGCATACATTTAGGTAACATTGAGATCATGTGGGATTACTAGAGGTGACATGGGCTGTGCAGTAATATAACATCACCTGTGCATACATTTAGGTAACACTGAGAGATCATGTGGGATTACTAGAGATGACATGGGCTGTGCAGTAATATAACATCGCCTGTGCATACATTTAGGTAACACTGAGAGATCATGTGGGATTACTAGAGGTGACATGGGCTGTGCAGTAATATAACATTGCCTGTGCATACATTTAGGTAACACTGAGAGATCCTGTGGGATTACTAGAGGTGACATGGGCTGTGCAGTAATATAACATCACCTGTGCATACATTTAGGTAACACTGAGAGATCATGTGGTATTACTAGAGGTGACATGGGCTGTGCAGTAATATAACATCACCTGTGCATACATTTAGGTAACACTGAGAGATCATGTGGGATTACTAGAGATGACATGGGCTGTGCAGAAATATAACATCGCCTGTGCATACATTTAGGTAACACTGAGAGATCATGTGGGATTACTAGAGATGACATGGGCTGTGCAGTAATATAACATCGCCTGTGCATACATTTAGGTAACACTGAGATCATGTGGGATTACTAGAGGTGACATGGGCTGTGCAGTAATATAACATTGCCTGTGCATACATTTAGGTAACACTGAGAGATCATGTGGGATTACTAGAGGTGACATGGGCTGTGTAGTAATATAACATCACCTGTGCATAAATTTAGGTAACATTGAGATCATGTGGGATTACTAGAGGTGACATGGGCTGTGCAGTAATATAACATCACCTGTGCATACATTTAGGTAACACTGAGAGATCATGTGGGATTACTAGAGATGACATGGGCTGTGCAGTAATATAACATCGCCTGTGCATACATTTAGGTAACACTGAGAGATCATGTGGGATTACTAGAGGTGACATGGGCTGTGCAGTAATATAACATTGCCTGTGCATACATTTAGGTAACACTGAGAGATCCTGTGGGATTACTAGAGGTGACATGGGCTGTGCAGTAATATAACATCACCTGTGCATACATTTAGGTAACACTGAGAGATCATGTGGTATTACTAGAGGTGACATGGGCTGTGCAGTAATATGACATCACCTGTGCATACATTTAGGTAACACTGAGAGATCATGTGGGATTACTAGAGATGACATGGGCTGTGCAGTAATATAACATCGCCTGTGCATACATTTAGGTAGCACTGAGAGATCATGTGGGATTACTAGAGGTGAAATGGGCTGTGCAGTAATATAACATCGCCTGTGCATACATTTAGGTAACACTGAGATCATGTGGGATTACTAGTGATGACATGGGCTGTGCAGTAATATAACATCTCCTGTGCATACATTTAGGTAACACTGAGATCATGTGGGATTACTAGAGGTGACATGGGCTGTGCAGTAATATAACATCGCCTGTGCATACATTAAGGTAACACTGAGATCATGTGGGATTACTAGAGGTGACATGGGCTGTGCAGTAATATAACATCGCCTGTGCATACATTTAGGTAACACTGAGAGATCATGTGGGATTACTAGAGGTGACATGGGCTGTGCAGTAATATAACATCGCCTGTGCATACATTTAGGTAACACAAAGATCATTTGGGATTACTAGAGGTGACATGGGCTGTGCAGTAATATAACATCACTTGTGCATACATTTAGGTAACACTGAGAGATCATGTGGTATTACTAGAGGTGACATGGGCTGTGCAGTAATATAACATCGCCTGTGCATACATTTAGGTAACACTGAGAGATCATGTGGTATTACTAGAGGTGACATGGGCTGTGCAGTAATATAACATTGCCTGTGCATACATTTAGGTAACACTGAGAGATCATGTGGGATTACTAGAGGTGACATGGGCTGTGCAGTAATATAATATCGCCTGTGCATACATTTAGGTAACACTGAGATCATGTGGGATTACTAGAGGTGACATGAGCTGTGCAGTAATATAACATTACCTGTGCATACATTTAGGTAACATTGAGATCATGTGGGATTACTAGAGGTGACATGGGCTGTGCAGTAATATAACATCACCTGTGCATACATTTAGGTAACACTGAGAGATCATGTGGGATTACTAGAGATGACATGGGCTGTGCAGTAATATAACATCGCCTGTGCATACATTTAGGTAACACTGAGAGATCATGTGGGATTACTAGAGGTGACATGGGCTGTGCAGTAATATAACATTGCCTGTGCATACATTTAGGTAACACTGAGAGATCCTGTGGGAATACTAGAGGTGACATGGGCTGTGCAGTAATATAACATCACCTGTGCATACATTTAGGTAACACTGAGAGATCATGTGGTATTACTAGAGGTGACATGGGCTGTGCAGTAATATGACATCACCTGTGCATACATTTATGTAACACTGAGAGATCATGTGGGATTACTAGAGGTGACATGGGCTGTGCAGTAATATAACACCGCCTGTGCATACATTTAGGTAACACTGAGAGATCATGTGGGATTACTAGAGGTGAAATGGGCTGTGCAGTAATATAACATCGCCTGTGCATACATTTAGGTAACACTGAGATCATGTGGGATTACTAGTGATGACATGGGCTGTGCAGTAATATAACATCTCCTGTGCATACATTTAGGTAACACTGAGATCATGTGGGATTACTAGAGGTGACATGGGCTGTGCAGTAATATAACATCTCCTGTGCATACATTTAGGTAACACTGAGATCATGTGGGATTACTAGAGGTGACATGGGATGTGCAGTAATATAACATCGCCTGTGCATACATGTAGGTAACACTGAGAGATCATGTGGGATTACTAGAGATGACATGGGCTGTACAGTAATATAACATTGCCTGTGCATACATTTAGGTAACGCTGAGATCATGTGTTATTACTAGAGGTGACATGGGCTGTGCAGTAATATAACATTGCCTGTGCATACATTTAGGTAACACTGAGAGATCATGTGGGATTACTAGAGGTGACATGGGCTGTGCAGTAACATAACATCGCCTGGGCATACATTTAGGTAACACTGAGATCATGTGGGATTACTAGAGGTGACATGAGCTGTGCAGTAATATAACATTACCTGTGCATACATTTAGGTAACATTGAGATCATGTGGGATTACTAGAGGTGACATGGGCTGTGCAGTAATATAACATCACCTGTGCATACATTTAGGTAACACTGAGAGATCATGTGGGATTACTAGAGATGACATGGGCTGTGCAGTAATATAACATCGCCTGTGCATACATTTAGGTAACACTGAGAGATCATGTGGGATTACTAGAGGTGACATGGGCTGTGCAGTAATATAACATTGCCTGTGCATACATTTAGGTAACACTGAGAGATCCTGTGGGAATACTAGAGGTGACATGGGCTGTGCAGTAATATAACATCACCTGTGCATACATTTAGGTAACACTGAGAGATCATGTGGTATTACTAGAGGTGACATGGGCTGTGCAGTAATATGACATCACCTGTGCATACATTTAGGTAACACTGAGAGATCATGTGGGATTACTAGAGATGACATGGGCTGTGCAGTAATATAACATCGCCTGTGCATACATTTAGGTAGCACTGAGAGATCATGTGGGATTACTAGAGGTGAAATGGGCTGTGCAGTAATATAACATCGCCTGTGCATACATTTAGGTAACACTGAGATCATGTGGGATTACTAGTGATGACATGGGCTGTGCAGTAATATAACATCTCCTGTGCATACATTTAGGTAACACTGAGATCATGTGGGATTACTAGAGGTGACATGGGCTGTGCAGTAATATAACATCGCCTGTGCATACATGTAGGTAACACTGAGAGATCATGTGGGATTACTAGAGATGACATGGGCTGTGCAGTAATATAACATCACTTGTGCATACATTTAGGTAACACTGAGAGATCATGTGGTATTACTAGAGGTGACATGGGCTGTGCAGTAATATAACATCGCCTGTGCATACATTTAGGTAACACTGAGAGATCATGTGGTATTACTAGAGGTGACATGGGCTGTGCAGTAATATAACATTGCCTGTGCATACATTTAGGTAACACTGAGAGATCATGTGGGATTACTAGAGGTGACATGGGCTGTGCAGTAATATAACATCGCCTGTGCATACATTTAGGTAACACTGAGATCATGTGGGATTACTAGTGATGACATGGGCTGTGCAGTAATATAACATCTCCTGTGCATACATTTAGGTAACACTGAGATCATGTGGGATTACTAGAGGTGACATGGGCTGTGCAGTAATATAACATCTCCTGTGCATACATTTAGGTAACACTGAGATCATGTGGGATTACTAGAGGTGATATGGGATGTGCAGTAATATAACATCGCCTGTGCATACATTTAGGTAACACTGAGATCATGTGGGATTACTAGAGGTGACATGGGCTGTGCAGTAATATAACATCGCCTGTGCATACATTTAGGTAACACTGAGAGATCATGTGGGATTACTAGAGGTGACATGGGCTGTGCAGTAATATAACATCGCCTGTGCATACATTTAGGTAACACAGAGATCATTTGGGATTACTAGAGGTGACATGGGCTTTGCAGTAATATAACATCACCTGTGCATACATTTAGGTAACACTGAGAGATCATGTGGTATTACTAGAGGTGACATGGGCTGTGCAGTAGTATAACATCGCCTGTGCATACATTTAGGTAACACAGAGATCATTTGGGATTACTAGAGGTGACATGGGCTGTGCAGTAATATAACATTACCTGTGCATACATTTAGGTAACATTGAGATCATGTGGGATTACTAGAGGTGACATGGGCTGTGCAGTAATATAACATCGCCTGTGCATACATTTAGGTAACACTGAGATCATGTGGGATTACTAGAGGTGACATGGGCTGTGCAATAATATAACATCGCCTGTGCATACATTTAGGTAACACTGAGAGATCATGTGGGATTACTAGAGGTGACATGGGCTGTGCAGTAATATAACATCGCCTGTGCATACATTTAGGTAACACAGAGATCATTTGGGATTACTAGAGGTGACATGGGCTTTGCAGTAATATAACATCACCTGTGCATACATTTAGGTAACACTGAGAGATCATGTGGTATTACTAGAGGTGACATGGGCTGTGCAGTAATATAACATCGCCTGTGCATACATTTAGGTAACACAGAGATCATTTGGGTTTACTAGAGGTGACATGGGCTGTGCAGTAATATAACATTACCTGTGCATACATTTAGGTAACATTGAGATCATGTGGGATTACTAGAGGTGACATGGGCTGTGCAGTAATATAACATTGCCTGTGCATACATTTAGGTAACACTGAGAGATCCTGTGGGAATACTAGAGGTGACATGGGCTGTGCAGTAATATAACATCACCTGTGCATACATTTAGGTAACACTGAGAGATCATGTGGTATTACTAGAGGTGACATGGGCTGTGCAGTAATATGACATCACCTGTGCATACATTTAGGTAACACTGAGAGATCATGTGGGATTACTAGAGATGACATGGGCTGTGCAGTAATATAACATCGCCTGTGCATACATTTAGGTAGCACTGAGAGATCATGTGGGATTACTAGAGGTGAAATGGGCTGTGCAGTAATATAACATCGCCTGTGCATACATTTAGGTAACACTGAGATCATGTGGGATTACTAGAGATGACATGGGCTGTGCAGTAATATAACATCTCCTGTGCATACATTTAGGTAACACTGAGATCATGTGGGATTACTAGAGATGACATGGGCTGTGCAGTAATATAACATCGCCTGTGCATACATGTAGGTAACACTGAGATATCATGTGGGATTACTAGAGGTGACATGGGCTGTGCAGTAATATAACATCGCCTGTGCATACATTTAGGTAACACTGAGATCATGTGAGGTTACTAGAGGTGACATGGGCTGTGCAGTAATATAACATCACCTGTGCATACATTTAGGTAACACTGAGAGATCATGTGGTATTACTAGAGGTGACATGGGCTGTGCAGTAATATAACATCTCCTGTGCATACATTTAGGTAACACTGAGATCATGTGGGATTACTAGAGGTGACATGGGCTGTGCAGTAATATAACATCTCCTGTGCATACATTTAGGTAACACTGAGATCATGTGGGATTACTAGAGGTGATATGGGCTGTGCAGTAATATAACATCGCCTGTGCATACATTTAGGTAACACAGAGATCATTTGGGATTACTAGAGGTGACATGGGCTGTGCAGTAATATAACATCACCTGTGCATACATTTAGGTAACACTGAGAGATCATGTGGGATTACTAGAGGTGACATGGGCTGTGCAGTAATATAACATCGCCTGTGCATACATTTAGGTAACACAGAGGTCATGTGGGATTACTAGAGGTGACATGAGCTGTGCAGTAATATAACATTACCTGTGCATACATTTAGGTAACACTGAGAGATCATGTGGGATTACTAGAGGTGACATGGGCTGTGCAGTAATATAACATCGCCTGTGCATACATTTAGGTAACACTGAGAGATCATGTGGTATTACTAGAGGTGACATGGGCTGTGCAGTAATATAACATTGCCTGTGCATAGCTTTAGGTAACACTGAGAGATCATGTGGGATTACTAGAGGTGACATGGGCTGTGCAGTAATATAACATCGCCTGGGCATACATTTAGGTAACACTGAGAGATCCTGTGGGAATACTAGAGGTGACATGGGCTGTGCAGTAATATAACATCACCTGTGCATACATTTAGGTAACACTGAGAGATCATGTGGTATTACTAGAGGTGACATGGGCTGTGCAGTAATATGACATCACCTGTGCATACATTTAGGTAACACTGAGAGATCATGTGGGATTACTAGAGATGACATGGGCTGTGCAGTAATATAACATCGCCTGTGCATACATTTAGGTAGCACTGAGAGATCATGTGGGATTACTAGAGGTGAAATGGGCTGTGCAGTAATATAACATCGCCTGTGCATACATTTAGGTAACACTGAGATCATGTGGGATTACTAGAGATGACATGGGCTGTGCAGTAATATAACATCTCCTGTGCATACATTTAGGTAACACTGAGATCATGTGGGATTACTAGAGATGACATGGGCTGTGCAGTAATATAACATCGCCTGTGCATACATGTAGGTAACACTGAGATATCATGTGGGATTACTAGAGGTGACATGGGCTGTGCAGTAATATAACATCGCCTGTGCATACATTTAGGTAACACTGAGATCATGTGAGGTTACTAGAGGTGACATGGGCTGTGCAGTAATATAACATCACCTGTGCATACATTTAGGTAACACTGAGAGATCATGTGGTATTACTAGAGGTGACATGGGCTGTGCAGTAATATAACATCTCCTGTGCATACATTTAGGTAACACTGAGATCATGTGGGATTACTAGAGGTGACATGGGCTGTGCAGTAATATAACATCTCCTGTGCATACATTTAGGTAACACTGAGATCATGTGGGATTACTAGAGGTGATATGGGCTGTGCAGTAATATAACATCGCCTGTGCATACATTTAGGTAACACAGAGATCATTTGGGATTACTAGAGGTGACATGGGCTGTGCAGTAATATAACATCACCTGTGCATACATTTAGGTAACACTGAGAGATCATGTGGTATTACTAGAGGTGACATGGGCTGTGCAGTAATATAACATCGCCTGTGCATACATTTAGGTAACACAGAGGTCATGTGGGATTACTAGAGGTGACATGAGCTGTGCAGTAATATAACATTACCTGTGCATACATTTAGGTAACACTGAGAGATCATGTGGGATTACTAGAGGTGACATGGGCTGTGCAGTAATATAACATCGCCTGTGCATACATTTAGGTAACACTGAGAGATCATGTGGTATTACTAGAGGTGACATGGGCTGTGCAGTAATATAACATTGCCTGTGCATAGCTTTAGGTAACACTGAGAGATCATGTGGGATTACTAGAGGTGACATGGGCTGTGCAGTAATATAACATCGCCTGGGCATACATTTAGGTAACACTGAGATCATGTGGGATTACTAGAGGTGACATGAGCTGTGCAGTAATATAACATTACCTGTGCATACATTTAGGTAACACTGAGATCGTGTGGGATTACTAGAGGTGACATGGGCTGTGCAGTAATATAACATCGCCTGTGCATACACTTAGGTAACACTGAGAGATCATGTGGGATTACTAGAGGTGACATGGGCTGTGCAGTAATATAACATTGCCTGTGCATACATTTAGGTAACACTGAGAGATCCTGTGGGATTACTAGAGATGACATGGGCTGTGCAGTAATATAACATCACCTGTGCATACATTTAGGTAACATTGAGATCATGTGGGATTACTAGAGGTGACATGGGCTGTGCAGTAATATAACATCACCTGTGCATACATTTAGGTAACACTGAGAGATCATGTGGGATTACTAGAGATGACATGGGCTGTGCAGTAATATAACATCGCCTGTGCATACATTTAGGTATCACTGAGAGATCATGTGGGATTACTAGAGGTGACATGGGCTGTGCAGTAATATAACATTGCCTGTGCATACATTTAGGTAACACTGAGAGATCCTGTGGGATTACTAGAGGTGACATGGGCTGTGCAGTAATATAACATCACCTGTGCATACATTTAGGTAACACTGAGAGATCATGTGGGATTACTAGAGATGACATGGGCTGTGCAGAAATATAACATCGCCTGTGCATACATTTAGGTAACACTGAGAGATCATGTGGGATTACTAGAGATGACATGGGCTGTGCAGTAATATAACATCGCCTGTGCATACATTTAGGTAACACTGAGATCATGTGGGATTACTAGAGGTGACATGGGCTGTGCAGTAATATAACATTGCCTGTGCATACATTTAGGTAACACTGAGAGATCATGTGGGATTACTAGAGGTGACATGGGCTGTGTAGTAATATAACATCACCTGTGCATAAATTTAGGTAACATTGAGATCATGTGGGATTACTAGAGGTGACATGGGCTGTGCAGTAATATAACATCACCTGTGCATACATTTAGGTAACACTGAGAGATCATGTGGGATTACTAGAGATGACATGGGCTGTGCAGTAATATAACATCGCCTGTGCATACATTTAGGTAACACTGAGAGATCATGTGGGATTACTAGAGGTGACATGGGCTGTGCAGTAATATAACATTGCCTGTGCATACATTTAGGTAACACTGAGAGATCCTGTGGGATTACTAGAGGTGACATGGGCTGTGCAGTAATATAACATCACCTGTGCATACATTTAGGTAACACTGAGAGATCATGTGGTATTACTAGAGGTGACATGGGCTGTGCAGTAATATAACATCACCTGTGCATACATTTAGGTAACACTGAGAGATCATGTGGGATTACTAGAGATGACATGGGCTGTGCAGAAATATAACATCGCCTGTGCATACATTTAGGTAACACTGAGAGATCATGTGGGATTACTAGAGATGACATGGGCTGTGCAGTAATATAACATCGCCTGTGCATACATTTAGGTAACACTGAGATCATGTGGGATTACTAGAGGTGACATGGGCTGTGCAGTAATATAACATCGCCTGTGCATACATTTAGGTAACACTGAGAGATCATGTGGGATTACTAGAGGTGACATGGGCTGTGCAGTAATATAACATCACCTGTGCATACATTTAGGTAACACTGAGATGATGTGGGATTACTAGAGGTGACATGAGCTGTGCAGTAATATAACAGCGCCATGTGCATACATTTAGGTAACTCTGAGATCATGTGGGATTACTAGAGGTGACATGCGCTGTGCAGTAATATAACATCGCCTGTGCATACATTTAGGTAACACTGAGAGATCATGTGGGATTGCTAGAGGTGACATGGGCTGTGCAGTAATATAACATCGTCTGTGCATACATTTAGGTAACACTGAGACCATGTGGGATTACTAGGGGTGACATGAGCTGTGCAGTAATATAACATCACCTATGCATACATTTAGGTAACATAGAGATCATTTGGGATTACTAGAGGTGACATGGGCTGTGCAGTAATATAACATCACCTGTGCATACATTTAGGTAACACTGAGATCATGTGGGATTACTAGAGGTGACATGGGCTATGCAGTAATATAACATTACCTGTGCATACATTTAGGTAACACTGAGAAATCATGTGGGATTACTAGAGGTGACATGAGCTGTGCAGTAATATAACATTACCTGTGCATACATTTAGGTAACACTGAGAGATCATGTGGGATTACTAGAGGTGACATGGGCTGTGCAGTAATATAACATCGCCTGTGCATTCATTTAGGTAACACTGAGAGATCATGTGGTATTACTAGAGGTGACATGGGCTGTGCAGTAATATAACATCGCCCGTGCATACATTTAGGTAACACTGAGAGATCATGTGGAATTACTAGAGATGACATGGGCTGTGCAGTAATATAACATCGCCTGTGCATACATTTAGGTAACACTGAGAGATCATGTGGGATTACTAGAGGTGAAATGGGCTGTGCAGTAATATAACATCGCCTGTGCATACATTTAGGTAACACTGAGATCATGTGGGATTACTAGAGATGACATGGGCTGTGCAGTAATATAACATCGCCTGTGCATACATTTAGGTAACACTGAGATCATGTGGGATTACTAGAGATGACATGGGCTGTGCAGTAATATAACATCGCCTGTGCATACATTTAGGTAACACTGAGAGATCATGTGGGATTACTAGAGGTGAAATGGGCTGTGCAGTAATATAACATCGCCTGTGCATACATTTAGGTAACACTGAGATCATGTGGGATTACTAGAGGTGACATGGGCTGTGCAGTAATATAACATCGCCTGTGCATACATGTAGGTAACACTGAGAGATCATGTGGGATTACTAGAGGTGACATGGGCTGTGCAGTAATATAACATCGCCTGTGCATACATTTAGGTAACACTGAGATCATGTGGGATAACTAGAGGTGACATGGGCTGTGCAGTAATATAACATCGCCTGTGCATACATTTAGGTAACACTGAGATCGTGTGGGATTACTAGAGGTGGCATGGGCTGTGCAGTAATATAACATCACCTGTGCATACATTTAGGTAACACTGAGATTATGTGGGATTACTAGAGGTGACATGGGCTGTGCAGTAATATAACATCTCCTGTGCATACATTTAGGTAACACTGAGAGATCATGTGGGATTACTAGAGGTGACATGGGCTGTGCAGTAAATAAGAATTTACTTACCGATAATTCTATTTCTCGTAGTCCGTAGTGGATGCTGGGGACTCCGTCAGGACCATGGGGATTAGCGGCTCCGCAGGAGACAGGGCACAAAAATAAAAGCTTTATGACTAGGTGGTGTGCACTGGCTCCTCCCCCTATGACCCTCCTCCAAGCCTCAGTTAGGATACTGTGCCCGGAAGAGCGTACACAATAAGGAAGTATTTTGAATCCCGGGTAAGACTCATACCAGCCACACCAATCACACTGTACAACTTGTGATCTGAACTCAGTTAACAGCATGATAACAGAGGAGCCTCTGAAGAGATGGCTCACAACCAAAACAACCCGATTTTTGTAACAATAACTATGTACAAGTATTGCAGACAATCCGCACTTGGGATGGGCGCCCAGCATCCACTACGGACTACGAGAAATAGAATTATCGGTAAGTAAATTCTTATTTTCTCTGACGTCCTAAGTGGATGCTGGGGACTCCGTCAGGACCATGGGGATTATACCAAAGCTCCCAAACGGGCGGGAGAGTGCGGATGACTCTGCAGCACCGAATGAGAGAACTCCAGGTCCTCCTCAGCCAGGGTATCAAATTTGTAGAATTTTGCAAACGTGTTTGCCCCTGACCAAGTAGCAGCTCGGCAAAGTTGGGGACGAGTCCGCAGTTCTGCCCTGTCCGAATGGAAAATCAGATATAGGCTTTTGTAAGACAAAGCCGCCAATTCTGACACTCGCCTGGCCGAGGCCAGGGCCAACAGCATGGTCACTTTCCATGTGAGATATTTCAAATCCACCGATTTGAGTGGTTCAAACCAATGCGATTTGAGGAATCCCAGAACTACGTTCAGATCCCACGGTGCCACTGGAGGCACAAAAGGAGGCTGTATTTGCAGTACTCCCTTGACAAATGTCTGGACTTCAGGAACTGAAGCCAATTCTTTCTGGAAGAAAATCGACAGGGCCGAAATTTGAACCTTAATGGACCCCAATTTGAGGCCCATAGACACTCCTGTTTGCAGGAAATGCAGGAATCGACCCAGTTGAAATTCCTCCGTGGGGGCCTTCCTGGCCTCACACCACGCCACATATTTTCGCCAAATACGGTGATAATGTTGTGCGGTCACCTCCTTCCTGGCTTTGACCAGGGTAGGTATGACCTCTTCCGGAATGCCTTTTTCCCTTAGGATCCGGCGTTCAACCGCCATGCCGTCAAACGCAGCCGCGGTAAGTCTTGGAACAGACAGGGTCCTTGCTGGAGCTGGTCCCATCTTAGCGGCAGAGGCCAAGGGTCCTCTGTGAGCATCTCTTGAAGTTCCGGGTACCAAGTCCTCCTTGGCCAATCCGGAGCCACGAGTATAGTTCTTACTCCTCTCCTTCTTATAATTCTCAGTACCTTGGGTATGAGAGGAAGAGGAGGGAACACATACACTGACTGGTACACCCACGGTGTTACCAGAGCATCCACAGCTATTGCCTGAGGGTCCCTTGACCTTGCGCAATACCTGTCCAGTTTTTTGTTTAGGCGGGACGCCATCATGTCCACCTTTGGTCTTTCCCAACGGGTCACAAGCATGTGGAAGACTTCTGGGTGAAGTCCCCACTCTCCCGGGTGGAGGTCGTGCCTGCTGAGGAAATCTGCTTCCCAGTTGTCCACTCCCGGAATGAACACTGCTGACAGTGCTATCACATGATTTTCCGCCCAGCGGAGAATCCTTGCAGCTTCTGCCATTGCCCTCCTGCTTCTTGTGCCGCCCTGTCTGTTTACATGGGCGACTGCCGTGATGTTGTCCGACTGGATCAGTACCGGCTGACCCTGAAGCAGAGGTCTTGCTAGGCATAGAGCATTGTAGATTGCCCTTAGCTCCAGTATATTTTTGTGAAGGGAAGTCTCCAGACTTGACCATGTTCCCTGGAAATTTTTTCCCCGTGTGACTGCTCCCCAGCCTCTCAGGCTGGCATCCGTGGTCACCAGGACCCAATCCTGAATGCCGAATCTGCGCCCCTCTAGTAGATGAGCACTCTGCAGCCACCACAGAAGAGACACCCTTGTCCTTGGAGACAGGGTTATCCGCTGATGCATCTGAAGATGCGATCCGGACCATTTGTCCAACAGATCCCACTGAAAAGTTCTTGCGTGAAATCTGCCGAATGGAATCGCTTCGTAAGAAGCCACCATTTTTCCCAGGACCCTTGTGCACTGATGCACTGACACTTTTCCTGGTTTTAGGAGGTTCCTGACTAGCTCGGATAACTCCTTGGCTTTCTCCTCCGGGAGAAACACCTTTTTCTGGACTGTGTCCAGAATCATCCCTAGGAACAGCAGACGTGTCGTCGGGATCAGCTGCGATTTTGGAATATTTAGAAACCACCCGTGCTGTTGTAGCAGTATCCGAGATAGTGCTACTCCGACCTCCAACTGTTCCCTGGACTTTGCCCTTATCAGGAGATCATTCAAGTAAGGGATAATTATGACGCCTTTTCTTCGAAGAAGAATCATCATTTCGGCCATTACCTTGGTAAAGACCCGGGGTGCCGTGGACAATCCAAACGGCAGCGTCTGAAACTGATAATGACAGTTCTGTACTACGAACCTGAGGTACCCTTGGTGAGAAGGGTAAATTGGGACATGAAGGTAAGCATCCTTGATGTCCAGGGACACCATATAGTCCCCTTCTTCCAGGTTCGCTATCACTGCTCTGAGTGACTCCATCTTGAATTTGAACCTTTGTATGTAAGTGTTCAAAGATTTCAGATTTAGAATAGGTCTCACCGAGCCGTCTGGCTTCGGTACCACAAATAGTGTGGAATAATACCCCTTTCCCTGTTGTAGGAGGGGTACTTTGATTATCACCTGCTGGGAATACAGCTTGTGAATTGCTTCCAATACTGCCTCCCTGTCGGAGGGAGACGTTGGTAAAGCAGACTTCAGGAACCTGCGAGGAGGAGACATCTCGAATTCCAATTTGTACCCCTGGGATACTACCTGTAGGATCCAGGGGTCCACTTGCGAGTGAGCCCACTGCGCGCTGAAACTCTTGAGACGACCCCCCACCGCACCTGAGTCCGCCTGTAAGGCCCCAGCGTCATGCTGAGGACTTGGCAGAAGCGGTGGAGGGCTTCTGTTCCTGGGAAGAAGCTGTCTGCTGCAGTCTTTTTCCCTTTCCTCTACCCCGGGGCAGATATGACTGGCCTTTTGCCCGCTTGCCCTTATGGGGACGAAAGGACTGAGGCTGAAAAGACGGTGTCTTTTTCTGCTGAGGTGAGTTGGGGTAAAAAGGTGGATTTTCCTGCTGTTGCCGTGGCCACCAGGTCCGAAAGACCGACCCCAAACAACTCCTCCCCTTTATACGGCAATACTTCCATATGCCGTTTGGAATCCGCATCGCCTGACCACTGTCGTGTGTCACAACTGAGGGCCTGAGCTGACGGAAGGCAGCCTCAGTTGTAGGGGCTGAGATGTACCGGAACCTGGGAGGTTGTATCAGACCCCTGGACATGTAAGTAACATGAAGAGAAACCGCCCGAAGGCGTGACCACGACAACTTGAGTAAAAGTCAATTATATTTATTTATGACAAACTCCATGCATCACAGTAGCAGTAAAAAGTAACATAAAAATCAGCAGAGAAATAATAATACAGTTCCTGGGTACTACAGGGTGGCAGGGGCCACAGAGCTCTGGTGGTATGAGACAGTTCTTATTATCTGCAAGTTGGAAAGTCCTTACCAGGCTCAACTGTAGCAATGAGGAAAGCCCAGGGTCGTACCAGCTGGTGTTCCAGGGAAAGCTGGACTGCTGTAGATAAAGTGCTGCTGTGGGTACTGGTTAGAACCAGACAGGTGTTGGCACGGAGTGGATACTGGCTGGAACCAGTTAAATAATAAATAAAGCTTGAGAGCGATGCAATATAGATGAAATGTAGAATTTGAGAGCGGAGAAATAATAATACCGGTGGAGAGTGGTAAACTGCAGAAAGGACACCGGCCCTTTAAGAGAAGCTGTACACTGCTGGAAGCTGAGCTGGAAGCAGGTGATGTTGTAGCTGGAAACAGGTGAGTCCAGAATGGATCGGAGAGTCAGGCTACACCGCAGATGGAATGCTGGTGCAGGTCTCTATAGCAGAAGTCTGGAGACAGGAGCTGGAACCTGGAAGACATTCACAGAAGAGAGACAAACTGGAACTAGGTTTGACAACCAAAGCACTGACGCCTTCCTTGCTCAGGCACAACCTATTTATACCCGCAGCAAGGAAGGCATTGGCTAGGCAATTATGCAAATTAATAATACTGACAACGGATTGGTAGGAAAGATCAGCTGACAGAATCCAAGATGGCTGCGCCCATGCAGACACTTGGAGGGAAGTTTGGATTGTAATCCATGTGGTCTGGAAAACAGTAATGGCGGCGCCGGCCACCGGAGACAGGAGACGCCAGGCTGACAGATGCACATCCGACCACGCGGACACAGCGGAGGCCGCGGCTGACGTAATCGCCACTCTGAATGCAGAAGCTCAGGGACGGCGGCGGAGGCCGCGGGAGACGCCATGCCAGATGTATAAGGCGTTACTGTGACTGCGTCCAGAGAGACAGGAGAGGATGCGGGAATGTGCACATCAGGATAACACATGGGATCCGGTCCTGGAGCGCTGAGCCAGCCTTAGGAGGCATCTGATAGGTAAGAAATGGCGTCCAGATACCCGGATCGTGACAGCACCCCCCCATTTAGGAGTGGCCCCAGGACACTTCTTTGGCTTTTGAGGAAACTTGGAATGGAATCTCCGGACCAAAGCAGGAGCATGGACATAAGAAGCATTGGTCCATGAATGTTCCTCAGGGCCATAACCCTTCCAGTCAATAAGATACTGAAGTTGACCGTAACGGTGACGTGAGTCCAGGATCTTGGCTACTTCATACTCAACGCCTCGTTGAGTTTGGACTTTCGGAGTTGGAGGAAGTGAGGAATGAAACCGATTCAAGATTAGCGGTTTCAACAGGGAAACATGGAATGTCCTGGGTATCTTTAAGAAGGGGGGCAACTGGAGTCTGTAAGCAACAGGATTGATGACTTGATCAATTTTAAAAAGGACCGATGTAGCGAGGTGCAAACTTCATACTGGGAACTCTTAACCTCAAATTCTTCGTGGATAACCATACCCGATCACCCACCTTGAGAGCAGGAACTGCTCGACGCTTCTTATCCGTAAACTTCTTGTACCTGAACGATGCCTTGAGCAGAGCTGATCGTACGCTCTTCCAGATATTGGCAAACTGATGCAAGGTGATATCCACTGCGGGAACAGAAGTTGCTGGAAGCGGTTGGAACTCAGGGACTTTAGGGTGGAATCCAAAGTTAGTGAAGAATGGTGTTGAAGCAGATGAAGAATGATACTGGTTGTTATGACAGAACTCGGCCCAGGGAAGTAATTGAACCCAGTCATCTTGAGAGGAGGACACATAGATGCGGAGGAAGGCCTCCAAGTCCTGATTCACCCTCTCAGTTTGACCATTGGTCTGAGGATGGTAAGCCGTGGAAAACTTTAGCTTGACTTGGAGGACTTGACATAAACTTCGCCAGAATTTGGCTGTGAATTGAACTCCTCGATCTGAGATGATTTCTTCAGGAAGACCGTGGAGTCGGAAGATCTCTTGTATGAATATTTGAGCCAACTTGGAAGCTGACGGAAGACCGGTGAGAGGAATGAAGTGTGCCATCTTGGTGAACCGGTCAACTACCACCCAGATGGTATTAAACTTGTTGCACATGGGCAAATCTGTAATAAAATCCATCGACAAATGGGTCCATGGTCGACGGGGAACAGATAGTGGAACCAGTTGCCCCGCAGGCGACTGGCGGGATACTTTATGTTGAGCACACTTTGGGCAAGATGCAATAAACTCCAAAACGTCCTTTTTCAGAGTTGGCCACCAATAGGACCTAGAGATAAACTCCAGGGTTTTTTGGATACCTGTATGTCCGGCAAAGCGGGAAGCATGGGCCCAATGCATGAGCTTCTTCCTTAGTGTCGGCTTCACAAAACTTTTCCCTGATGGGGGCGTAGAGTCCATCCCTACCGTGGAGAATGCCAACGGATTTATAATAGGATGCTTGTCTGAAGACTCTGACTCATTTTCTTGCTCCCATGAGCGGGAAAGGGCATCGGCCTTGCGATTCTGAGAGCCCGGACAGAACTGGAGTTTAAAGTCGAACCTGGAAAAGAAAAGTGCCCATCTGGCCTGACGATGGTTGAGACATTGTGCGCCTTTCAGATATAGAAGGTTCTTGTGGTCTGTAAGGATGGTGATTGAATGAGAAGCTCCCTCCAACAGATATCTCCACTCCTCTAGAGCGAGCTTGATAGCTAGCAACTCCTGGTCGCCAATGGCATAGTTGCGCTCCGCTGGGGAGAACTTCCGTGAGAAGAAACTGCAAGGATGTAAATGGCCATCTTTAGCCCTCTGAGATAACACCGCTCCTACTCCAATGGAGGAGGCATCCACCTCTAAGATGAAAGGAGAGTCGATGTCAGGCTGTTTCAGGACAGGCGCAGAGATGAACCTCTGTTTTAAAAGATGAAAAGCTTGCATGGCTTCTTCAGACCACTTGGACGGGTTAGCACCCTTCTTGGTGAAAGCAGTAATAGGCGCCACAATGGTGGAAAAGTCTCGAACCCTAAGAACCTCTGGACCCCTTTGAGGGTTAAGGGTACCGGCCAATTCTGGATTGCTTGTAGTTTCTCAGGATCCATCTCTAGTCCGGAACCGGACACAATGTACCCTAGAAACGGAATGGACTTGACTTCAAAGACGCATTTCTCTAATTTGCAATAGAGATGATTGACACGGAGACGGGACAGAACCTCCTTTACCCAAAAACGATGTTCCTCTAAATTGTTGGCAAAAATGAGGATATCATCTAGATAGACCACGACATGACGGTATAGAATGTCTCTGAAGATCTCATTGACGAAATGCTGGAAGACAGCTGGAGCATTGCTCAATCCGAAGGGCATGACGAGGTACTCATAATGTCCGTCACGGGTGTTAAATGCGGTCTTCCACTCGTCACCCTCACGGATCCGGATGAGATTGTATGCACCTCTCAAGTCCAGCTTTGTAAAGATGGTAACTCCACTAACTCTGTCAAAGAGCTCAGTAATCAGGGGTAAAGGATAGCGGTTCTTGATGGTAATGTCGTTCAAACCTCTGTAGTCGATGCACGGCCGCAGACCACCATCTTTCTTTTTTACAAAAAAGAAGCCTGCGCCGGCTGGAGAAGAAGAAGGTCGAATGAACCCCTTTGCTAGGTTCTCTTTAATGTATTCCTCCATAGAATGCGTCTCGGGCAGAGACAACGGATAAGTTCGGCCTCGAGGTGGAACCTTCCCTGGAACGAGATCAATCGGGCAGTCCCATTCTCTATGAGGAGGAAGGATATCAGCAGAAGCTTTACTGAACACATCCGTGAAATCTTGATATGGAGGAGGTGGACATCAGACGACCTGGGGGAGGAAGAACAGACAGGCAACACTTTAAACAAACATGTCTCAGCACAGGAGGGACCCCATGCCAGGATTTGCGTAGTCGTCCAATCAATTGTAGGATTGTGAAGACGGAGCCATGGAAGGCCCAGGACCACAGGAAGTGTGGCTCTTGGAATCACTAAAAGTGAAATAAGTTCGGAATGAAGAACTCCCACTCTCAGACGAACTGGCAGAGTCCTTAGAGCAATAACTGTATCAAAAATGTTACTGCCATCCACGGCAGTTAAGGAAAAGGAGGAAGGAAGTCTCTCGGTGGGTAGGGACCACCGTTTAACATAGGCTTCGGTAATAAAGTTCCCAGCTGCTCCGGAATCCAGGAGGGCAATGACGTTCTGATAACGTTGAGCAACTTGAAGCGAGACTGGGAGATTACAATCTTGAGGAGATGGAGAGGAGATCATTACTCCTAGCCGGCCCTCTCCTTGTCGAGCTAGGATTTGGAGTTTTCCCAGACGTTTGGGACAGGCTTTAATAGTGTGAGACGGAGCTGCACAATACAAACAGAGAGACTCAGAGAGACGTCTTCGGCGCTCAGCAGGAGTTAAACGGGAACGGCCAATTTGCATGGGTTCATCTTTAGTTGGTGACAGTTGGCGAGAAGGAGGAGCAGAAGATTTTGGAGCAGATGATCTTCCACGCTCAATTGCTCTCTCTCTGAAACGTAAGTCAACTTTTGTACAAAGTGAGATTAGCTCATCTAACTTGGAGGGTAAGTCTCTGGTAGCTAACTCATCTTTAATACGCTCGGATAAACCATGCCAGAATGCAGCATACAGAGCCTCGTCGTTCCATGCCAGTTCAGATGCCAGGATTTGGAACTGTATAAGATATTGTCCTACAGTATGTGATCCCTGGCGTAAACGGAGAATCTCAGACGAAGCTGAAGTTACCCGGCCTGGCTCGTCGAAGATGCGCCTGAATGTTGACACGAATGCAGTGTAAGAAGATAGCAGGGTGTCGGACCTCTCCCATAACGGTGATGCCCAGTCAAGGGCTGAGCCACTGAGAAGAGAGATGATGTAGGCAATTTTTGTACGGTCACTGGGAAAATTGCCAGGTTTTAGCTCAAACTGAATCTCACACTGGTTGAGAAATCCCCTGCAGAATCTTGGAGATCCATCAAATTTTGCTGGCGTTGGAAGATGAAGACGTGGAGCAGAAACGGGTAAGGTGGGTGGGGTTATAGTTGGAGTCACTGTGGTTGACGCCCCAGATGCGCCTGATCCACGGAGAGTTGTCTGAATCCCATCCAGCCGAGTAGAGAGATCCTGGAGACAGCGGATGATGTGGCCCTGTGCAGCCTCCTGATGTTCAAGTCGGGCTGCCAGTTCTTGCATCGGCCTGGCCGCTTGATCCTGGTCTCCAGCTGGATTCATTTGGTCAGTGCTTACTGTCACAACTGAGGGCCTGAGCTGACGGAAGGCAGCCTCAGTTGTAGGGGCTGAGATGTACCGGAACCTGGGAGGTTGTATCAGACCCCTGGACATGTAAGTAACATGAAGAGAAACCGCCCGAAGGCGTGACCACGACAACTTGAGTAAAAGTCAATGATATTTATTTATGACAAACTCCATGCATCACAGTAGCAGTAAAAAGTAACATAAAAATCGGGGGGCGTGGCTTGACGGCAGTTCCAGGCAGACGTGCAGCAATTAGGCTCCTGCTTTCGGCTGCTGCATTGGATCTCTCCGTGGCCCCTTGGAGTCCCTGGGGTCTCACAATAGCCTGCCAAAGTCCCCCTGCATCGGGTGAGGAGGTCCGCGGAGCCGGCGGATACCCCCTGTGTCCGTGCGGGTTGCGGCCTACCACCTTGGGAGAAGCCGGGACCTCGATTTGACAGTGGAGCCCGAGAACGTGCCCCCCCTGCGGCGGAGATCCGGTGTTGGCGGCGGCCCCACCTCCCGTCCCTTGGATACCCTCACCTGCATCTCTAGTTGCTGTGGAGGTGAGTGCCGCCCGCCGTGCACGCCGAGCGTGGACTCCTGCCGGTCACCGCGGGTCCCGCTGTGGAGAGCCGAAGACGGGCCGCCTCGGCCGTAGCCTCCCTCTTCCGCTGCTTCCCGCTGTACGGGGCCGGGACCGGAGATCGCGGCCCGCGCCTGCCACCCGCCGCTGTGCTCGCCCCTGCTAGACCTGCATACGGTCTCAGGGAGCCCATAAAGCCAAATAAACAGCCTGGCGGCGCCATCTTGGATGCTGGCGGCTTGCCCACAACCAATTGTTACAGGGCTGTAGTGGGAGCTGGATCCCTGCTGCCACTTCTACTGCACTCGTTTTTTGTCCTGTGTATGTATATATGTATGCACACATACGTGTGTGTATATGTATCTATATATTTATATACTGAAAGGGGAGGGAGATAAAAAATAAAAAGAAAAGGAGAGGAAAGAATATATTTTTTCCCCCCTCTCTCCAACTCGGCCCCCAAAGTTACCACAACTCCCATTGCGAGCAGCAACACTTATGTGAGGGGCCCCACATCCACGCCTGTCGCAAATACTCCGACCAGATCACAGACGTCGGCAAGGCAATTTATACGGAGGCCAAGATTACTCCTCATACACCAACGCTGAAAGCCCTCATGTCTCACTGATCACGCCTCCCCCCTGCCCTCCAGTGTTTTTTTCTTTGGCCATTTTACCTGATCACTCATATATATTTCCTCGGTATCCTGTGTAACCCATTCTATTTTGATCTACTTATCGGGGCGCTATCATGTCCAAATCCTCCGCATCCTCTGCGAAGCGCGGTGGTGCTGACATCGCTCATCATTTCACCAGAGCTGGCAAGAATGACAAACCACCCCCCCTCTCGGGTCCCCCCTCACCTAACCTTTCATCATCAGACAGAGAAGACCCATCCTCCTCACCGGCGCTATCAACCAAGGAGGATATTCTGGCCTTGCAATCGCTCATTATGGATTTTAAAGAATCGCTGGAATCCAAACTGGATAAAGCGGTCACCTCAATTAGATCCGAGGTATCGTCCTTGTCCTCCAGAACCTCCAAATTAGAGTCCAGACAGGACACTCTACAAAAAAAACACCATGAGACCACCAGAGATATTGACCACCTCATCCAAGATGTGTCGGAATTGCGCGCTAAAAACGAAGATCTGGAAAATCGCGAAAGGAGAAATAACCTCAGAATACGCAATATCCCGGAATCTGTCTCCCCCGCTGCTCTAGAAGCCTACCTACACAAGTTATTCTCTACCATTGTACCGAATCTCGGCTCCCGGGAATTACCCTTGGAAAGAGCCCACAGGGCCCTTAGACCTAGACCACGAGATGGTGACCCCCCTAGAGATGTCATCATACGCTTCCTCAATTTTAAAGATAAAGAACTGGTTCTCCACCCGACCCGGGGCAAGCCACACATATTGTATGATAACGCCAAACTGCAGTTCTTCCAGGACTTAGCTCCCTCCACGATAATCAAAAGAAGAGAACTCAAGGAACTGACCTTCGCTCTCCGCACGCGCGGAATCCGATATCGCTGGGGGTTCCCCTTTAAGCTGCTGGTTGATTTCAATGGCAAAACGGTCGTTATTAAAGGCCCAAGAGAAGGTGGAGACTTTCTATCACACTTGGAGGACTCCGACCCGCCACCCACCACAACGCCTAGCTCCCAGACAATTTAATCGTTACCGATCTCAAAGTTAACTACACTTTTTCTCCTTAAATTGTTATTTTCTATATGTTTTGTAATCTGCCTAGATTGTTCTAAAATTGATACGCCGGTTGCTTTTGAAAGTCCTATCGTACCTTTGTCTTTTCCTCCTATTTCTTGGGGGGCTCCCCTTTGGGTTTTTATATTGTATTCCTATGAGCGTGTCCACCCACTTAGTTCTAACTTCATATACCGTTGCAACATAATAGCCCTTAGCTCTCAAGGAGCAGTGTACTATTTTCCTTGATCGTATTATTTTTATTTATTTTTTTTCTTTTCTTTCTTCTCTCTTTTTCTTCCCTCTCATTTCTCTTCTGTACCCGAGATGCCTGATATGTAATCAATATTGTTATTGTACTGCTCTTCCATATGATATATTTTCTTACGCTATTTGAGACCTCTCTACGAAACCTACGATGACTCTTCTACCAATATTCTCGCGATGCTCTTTTAATTGTTACCGGTGTTTAGCTCCTCGATCTATAGACACCTAGTTATCACTGTTGTAACTGTTTGTTTATTGTTACAATTTTCTGTTTTCTTTAAGTTGTGATCTTTACCTCTTGGCCGTTATTGCTGACAGTTTCACTTGCCTCACCACTGGAGGGTCACAATCCCCGACCAATAACCTTTACTTCATACATTCATATTTTCGTACTACTATAGTTAAGCCCACCCCTCTCCCGCTTTACCCCCTTGGAGAGAGTGCGGCAGATACCCGACACTCCCCCACATTAGGACCTGCCAATCCTAATTTCTGTGTCTGTTCCTTTTCGCTGGTCGTGAGGAACCACCACACAGATCCCCCTCCCTTCCTAACACTCCTTTTCGTTATCTGTTCCTCTCTTCCTTCCCTCTTTAAATTTCTTCTTTTTTTTTTTTTTTTCTTTTCCCGCATTCTCCCCGGCGAGTCAGAGACCTCTCTGTACTTCTTCCCCTCTTTTGTAACAAATCCTCACAATGCCCCTTGTGCTGGCGTCCCTGAACGCCAAGGGTCTCAACACCCCTCAAAAACGCTCTTCCCTGTTTCGTTCTCTGCAATCTCTAAAGGCAGGAATAGTGTTTATTCAAGAAACACACTTCAAAGCCCATTCACACCCATCCCTGACAACCAAACGATACCCAACTGTTTTTTACTCCTCAAGTCAATCTAAACACAACGGGGTGGCCATTTTGATAAATTCCAAAACCCCATTTACTTTACAATCCACTCACACTGATCTGGAAGGACGTTATATTATTCTAACGTGCAAAATCGGACACCTAGAATGCACAATAGCGACTGTTTATGCCCCTAATTCTGGACAACCCTCTTTCTTCAATTCTTTCTATTCCGAACTAACTAAAGTGAGGAAAGGCTACTTAATATTAGGAGGAGATTTTAATACCGTCCCGGATACCCATCTAGACAAATCCTCTTGCCCAACTCGTCCGCACAGTGATTCCTCTTCCCGCTCCTTAACTAAGCACACCCGGGAAGCCGGCCTTTTTGATGTCTGGCGAGCCCTCAACCCCACGGGCCGAGACTACACTTTTTTCTCAATCCCACACCAATCACACTCACGAATTGATCTTTTTTTTTGCGACACTCGGACTTCTAAACATATTTTAGACTCCTCTATCATTACCAATCCTTGGTCTGACCACTCCATCATCACCGCCACTTTTGATATCCTAGATACCCCGACAACCCGCCCCAGTTGGCGGTTAAATGAAACACTCCTAAAGATTCCCCAATTCCAAGACAAAATTAAACTAGCCATCGCAGACTATTTCTCTTTAAATATCATTGACTCTTCCTGTACTCCATTGATATGGGAGGCGCATAAAGCTGTCATAAGAGGTCATATCATTAGCTACGCTTCCCATAGAAACAAGGAACATAAACACAAACTGACATCCCTTACAGAAGAAGTCCACACCCTGGAAACCCAACATAAAAAACAACCCTCGCGCTCTCTCTACACACAACTCACAACTGCTAGAGCGGCCTTGAACGCCCTATTAGCTGAAAAGACCGAGCATTCTCTCCGTTGGTTAAAACAAAGATTTTACGAAAAGGGTAACAAAGCCGACACACTATTGGCCAACAGACTGAAAGCTCGGAGGGCACACACAGCCATCCAGGCTATAAAAGATGAAAACGGTTCTCTCCAATACAATCCTACCACTATTAATTCAATCTTTAAGACTTACTACGAACAACTTTATAATTTGCCTGAGACCCCACCCACTTCAAATTCAAACCACCCAACAACATCTGATTACCTAAGGTCCTCTGTTCTACCTCGCATAGACTCAACAACTACATCAAATCTAGACAAACCCATCACCGACGAGGAAGTGAGTTTTGCCATCAAAAGTCAGAAGCCGTCTAAAGCCCCCGGCCCAGATGGCCTCCCGATGTCATACTACAAAACTTTTCAACCTTCTCTACTTTCTCACCTTACAAATGTATTTAATCTTATTCTAGAAGGCTCCCCCTTTCACCCCCAAACAACTAAAGCCACTATCACCGTAATTCCGAAACCTAACAAAGACTCTCAAAATACTTCTAACTACCGACCTATATCACTGCTGAATACTGACCTGAAAATTTTCGCTAAAATACTAGCTAACAGACTTAACCCTATCCTTCCTTCCCTAATACATCCTGACCAGGTAGGATTTGTCCCGTCCAGACAAGCACTTGACAATACCAGACGTATAGTTGATATTATTCACTATATCAATCTCAACAAAACCCCGTCTCTGGTGCTTGCTCTGGACGCGGAGAAGGCCTTTGACAGAGTATCCTGGCCCTTCATGCTGCAAACCCTACAGGAATTCGGTTTTCAAGGTAAATTCCTCCAGGCCATACAGGCCCTATATCATAACCCCTCAGCATCAGTACTTACCAATGGCTTACTGTCAGACCCATTCCTAATATCTAATGGAACCCGTCAAGGATGCCCACTATCCCCTCTTATTTTCGCGCTTATAATTGAGCCCCTCGCAAGTCGTATTCGGGCTAATCCAGACATATCAGGGATCTCAATTAACCGTAGCGAATACACCATTTCCCTATTCGCTGATGATATCCTTCTCACACTGACGAACCCAAACATCTCCCTCCCGAACCTCTTCCGAGAATTATTCATATATGGTAATCTTTCGGGATATAAAATCAATCAAACAAAATCCGAGGCCCTTTCTCTACACATTCCCAAGCGCGCCAGGTCCCAATTGCAAACAAACTTTGATTTCTCCTGGCGTAGGCACTCACTTAAATACCTGGGGGTCTCCATCACTAAATCCTACAATTCCCTCTATCGAGCTAACTACCCCCCGATTATTAATTCTATTCTCAAAGATGTCCAGAGATGGGAAGCTTACTTTCTCTCTTGGGTTGGACGTATTAATGCAATAAAAATGAATGCACTTCCCAAACTCCTTTATTTATTTCAGACACTCCCAATTCAGGTCCCTCCGCAAACCCTCAATAACCTTCAGTCTCTACTGTGTAAATTTATATGGAACCATAAAAAACCTAGACTCCGACGAAACATCCTAGCTAAACACTCCCGAAATGGAGGCCTGGGCCTCCCTATCCTCCAGCGTTATTTTGACGCAACCAAGCTGAGTCAAATGGTCGCTTGGCATGCTCCGAGGCACACTAAACGGTGGGTGGACTTAGAAAGTGACCTACTCGGTGTCCCGTCAGTCTCTTATCTACCCTGGCTACCTCACAAACAGTTTCCTCAATCCCATCACTCTTCACCCACAGTAGATTTAACACTTAGAAGTTGGGAGTCTCTAAATAAAAAGCTGAAACTAACCAACTACCTGTCCCCCCTAACTCCTATCTGGAACAACTCCGCTTTCCCTCCGGGACTCTCTCAGGGGGTGGCTCAACCTTGGATCTCTGCAGGTGTCACCAGACTTCACCATTTCACAGGGAACCATGCTATTAAATCATTCTCTGACCTACAAGACACATACGATCTCCCCAATTCTATGTATTATCAATACTTACAAATCCGTCACTTTATTTTCTCCCTACACTTAACATACCCACTACCAGTCCCTTCTCTTATCGAAAGACTTTGTTTACATAGACCTACCGATAAAGGTACCATCTCTCTCATATATAATTCTGTCCTGAATCCCATACCTCCTACCCTCGAACCACACGAACTGGCTTGGGCTACAGACCTAGGTCTCCATCTCGAAGAAGAGGAGTGGAACACTATTCGTGACACAATCTCACGATGCTCCATCAGTGTGGCCATCCGTGAAAATTCTTACAAAATATATACGAGATGGTACTTAGTGCCAGAGCGACTGCATAGAATCTATCCCAATACTACAAATCTCTGTTGGAGGAACTGCGGACAGGTTGGCACGTTTTATCACGTTTGGTGGTCCTGCCCAAAGGTTGCTTGCTTTTGGGAGATGGTCCATGCCATTCTCACCCAACTACTTAATCGAACAATATCTCTCTCACCTGTCAATCTACTCCTCTGTGCCCCACTTGACCACATCCCCGAAGATTCTAATAAATTGATTCTCCATGTCTCTTGTGCAGCCAAGTACCAAATAGCGCGCAACTGGAAAAACCTAGAAGCTCCCTGCCGACAAGCACTAATGAACAGGATTTGGTTCATCGCAAACATGGAATACATCACTAGTCTCCAACACAACACGGTACAAAAATTTCACTCCACTTGGCTCCCATGGTACACCTTCCACAATTCGACTCTCCCTGGTCTTCACTAAGCCCAAAACATAACCATAGTATATTATTGCTCCACCCATCAACCTCCCCCCCCCCCCCCCCCCCCCTTTTTTTCTTTTTTTTTTTTTTTTCTTCCTTCCTGGCTCGTCGGAGACCCCTTTTTTTTTTTTTTTTTTTTTTTCTCTCTCTTCTCTTCCTTCCCTCCACTTGTCTCTCCCACTTTCTCTCCCCCCCTATACTTACTGCGCATATCTATCTCATATTATTCTCGGATATATCTTTGATATTGGAATCAATAGAAGTATGTATACTTGATACTCTCTCTCTCCCTTTTTCTTTTTTACTTTACTGATTACTGAAAATACAATTCTTACTACACTTTAAATTTCTATTCTTGTCAAAACAACATCATTTAGTTTTATTTATCTTTTATTTCTTCACCTTCCACATATTAACCAGATGTAACTCCACTGCTGTTGTTGGCTCTCTTGTTTATGCTTTCTTATGTTGGAATATTGCACATGCAGTTTCGTATTATAATGTACACTTATTTTTCTCAATAAAAATTTTATGATCACAAAAAAAAGTAACATAAAAATCAGCAGAGAAATAATAATACAGTTCCTGGGTACTACAGGGTGGCAGGGGCCACAGAGCTCTGGTGGTATGAGACAGTTCTTATTATCTGCAAGTTGGAAAGTCCTTACCAGGCTCAACTGTAGCAATGAGGAAAGCCCAGGGTCGTACCAGCTGGTGTTCCAGGGAAAGCTGGACTGCTGTAGATAAAGTGCTGCTGTGGGTACTGTTTAGAACCAGACAGGTGTTGGCACGGAGTGGATACTGGCTGGAACCAGTTAAATAATAAATAAAGCTTGAGAGCGATGCAATGTAGATGAAATGTAGAATTTGAGAGCGGAGAAATAATAATACCGGTGGAGAGTGGTAAACTGCAGAAAGGACACCGGCCCTTTAAGAGAAGCTGTACACTGCTGGAAGCTAAGCTGGAAGCAGGTGATGTTGTAGCTGGAAACAGGTGAGTCCAGAATGGATCGGAGAGTCAGGCTACACCGCAGATGGAATGCTGGTGCGGGTCTCTATAGCAGAAGTCTGGAGACAGGAGCTGGAACCTGGAAGACATTCACAGAAGAGAGACAAACTGGAACTAGGTTTGACAACCAAAGCACTGACGCCTTCCTTGCTCAGGCACAACCTATTTATACCTGCAGCAAGGAAGGCATTGGCTAGGCAATTATGCAAATTAATAATACTGACAACGGATTGGTAGGAAAGATCAGCTGACAGAATCCAAGATGGCTGCGCCCATGCAGACACTTGGAGGGAAGTTTGGATTGTAATCCATGTGGTCTGGAAAACAGTAATGGCGGCGCCGGCCACCGGAGACAGGAGACGCCAGGCTGACAGATGCACATCCGACCACGCGGACACAGCGGAGGCCGCGGCTGACGTAATCGCCACTCTGAATGCAGAAGCTCAGGGACGGCGGCGGAGGCCGCGGGAGACGCCATGCCAGATGTATAAGGCGTTACTGTGACTGCGTCCAGAGAGACAGGAGAGGATGCGGGAATGTGCACATCAGGATAACAGATGGGATCCGGTCCTGGAGCGCTGAGCCAGCCTTAGGAGGCATCTGATAGGTAAGAAATGGCGTCCAGATACCCGGATCGTGACATCGTGTCCATAAACATCTTCTGGCAGAAATGGACATCGCACTTACTCTTGATGCCAGGGTGCAAATGTCCCTCTGTGCATCACGCATATATAGAAACGCATCTTTTAAACGCTCTATAGTCAATAAAATACTGTCCCTGTCCAGGGTATCAATATTTTCAGTCAGGGAATCCGACCAAGCCACCCCAGCACTGCACATCCAGGCTGAGGCAATCGCTGGTCGTAGTATAACACCAGTATGTGTGTATATACTCTTTAGGACATTCTCCAGCTTCCTATCAGCTGGCTCCTTGAGGGCGGCCGTCTCAGGAGATGGTAACGCCACTTGTTTTGATAAGCGTGTGAGCGCCTTATCCACCCTAGGGGGTGTTTCCCAACGCGCCCTAACTTCTGGCGGGAAAGGGTATAATGCCAATAATTTCTTAGATATCAGCAATTTTTTATCGGGTGAAACCCACGCATCATCACACACTTCATTTAATTCGTCTGATTCAGGAAAAACTACGGGTAGTTTTTTCACACCCCACATAATACCCTTTTTTGTGGTACTTGTAGTATCAGAAATATTCAAAGCCTCCTTCATTGCCGTGATCATGTAACGTGTGGCCCTACTGGAAAATATGTTTGCTTCTTCACCGTCGACACTGGAGTCAGTGTCCGTGTCTGTGTCGACCGACTGAGGTAACGGGCGCTTTAGAGCCCCTGACGGTGTTTGAGACGCCTGGACAGGCACTAATTGATTTGCCGGCTGTCTCATGTCGTCAACAGTTTTTTGTAACGTGCCGACAGTATCACGTAATTCCTTAAATAAGACCATCCAATCAGGTGTCGACTCCCTAGGGGGTGACATCACTAAAACAGGCAATTGCTCCGCCTCCACACCATTTTCCTCCTCATACATGTCGACACACACGTACCGAGACACAGCACACACACAGGGAATGCTCTGATAGAGGACAGGACCCCACTAGCCCTTTGGGGAGACAGAGGGAGAGTTTGCCAGCACACACCAAAAACGCTATATATGTATAGGGACAACCTTGTAATTAAGTGTCTATCCCTTATAGCAGTATTAAGCCAAATTAGTGCCCCCCCTCTCTTTGTTTTACCCTGTTTCTGTAGTGCAGTGCAGGGGAGAGTCTGGGAGCCTTCCTACCAGCGGAGCTGTGAGGGAAAATGGCGCCGTGTGCTGAGGAGATAGGCTCCGCCCCCTTCTCGGCGGCCGTTCTCCCGCTTTTTACTGGAAACCTGGCAGGGATTAAATACATCCATATAGCCCCAGGGGCTATAGGCTATATGTGATGTATTTTTTGCCAAAACGAGTGTTTTTATTGCTGCTCAGGGCGCCCTCCCCAGCGCCCTGCACCCTCAGTGACCGCGGTGTGAAGTGTGCTGAGCGCAATGGCGCACAGCTGCAGTGCTGTGCGCTACCTCAAGGAAGACATGGACGTCTTCTGCCGACGATTTCTGGACCTTTTCTGTCTTCAGCATCTGTAAGGGGGCCGGCGGCGCGGCTCCGGGACCCATCCATGGCTGGGCCTGTGATCGTCCCTCTGGAGCTAATGTCCAGTAGCCTAAGAAGCCCAATCCACTCTGCACGCAGGTGAGTTCGCTTCTTCTCCCCTTAGTCCCTCGCTGCAGTGAGCCTGTTGCCAGCAGGACTCACTGAAAATAAGAAAAAAACTAAGTCTATACTTTTATCCTAAGCAGCTCAGTAGAGCCACCTAGATTGCACCCTTCTCGGCCGGGCACAAAAACCTAACTGAGGCTTGGAGGAGGGTCATAGGGGGAGGGGCCAGTGCACACCACCTAGTCATAAAGCTTTTATTTTTGTGCCCTGTCTCCTGCGGAGCCGCAAATCCCCATGGTCCTGACGGAGTCCCCAGCATCCACTTAGGACGTCAGAGAAATATAACATCGCCTGTGCATACATTTAGGTAACACTGAGAGATCATGTGGGATTACTAGAGGTGTGACATGGGCTGTGCAGTAATATAACATCGCCTGTGCATACATTTAGGTAACACTGAGAGATCATGAGGGATTACTAGAGGTGACATGGGCTGTGTAGTAATATAACATCGCCTGTGCATATATTTAGGTAACACTGAGAGATCATGTGGGATTACTAGAGGTGACATGGGCTGTGCAGTAATATAACATCGCCTGTGCATACATTTAGGTAACACTGAGAGATCATGTGGTATTACTAGAGGTGACATGGGCTGTGCAGTAATATAACATCGCCTGTGCATACATTTAGGTAACCCTGAGAGAATGTGGGATTACTAGAGGTGACATGAGCTGTGCAGTAATATAACATCGCCTGTGCATACATTTAGGTAACACAGAGATCATGTGGGATTACTAGAGGTGACATGGGCTGTGCAGTAATATAACATCGCCTGTGCATACATTTAGGTAACACTGAGAGATCATGTGGGATTACTAGAGGTGACATGAGCTGTGCAGTAATATAACATTGCCTGTGCATACATTTAGGTAACACTGAGATCATGTGGGATTACTAGAGGTGACATGGGCTGTGCAGTAATATAACATCGCCTGTGCATACATTTAGGTAACACTGAGATCATGTGGGATTACTAGAGGTGACATGGGCTGTGCAGTAATATAACATTGCCTGTGCATACATTTAGGTAACACTGAAAGATCATGTGGGATTACTAGAGGTGACATGGGTTGTGCAGTAATATAACATCACCTGTGCATACATTTAGGTAACACTGAGATCATGTGGTATTACTAGAGGTGACAGGGGCTGTGCAGTAATATAACAGCGCCATGTGCATACATTTAGGTAACACTGAGAGATCATGTGGGATTACTAGAGATAACATGGGCTGTGTAGTAATATAACATCGCCTGTGCATACATTTAGGTAACCCTGAGAGAATGTGGGATTACTAGAGGTGACATGAGCTGTGCAGTAATATAACATCGCCTGTGCATACATTTAGGTAACACAGAGATCATGTGGGATTACTAGAGGTGACATGGGCTGTGCAGTAATATAACATCTCATGTGCGTACATTTAGGTAACACAGAGATCATGTGGGATTACTAGAGGTGACATGAGCTGTGCAGTAATATAACATTGCCTGTGCATATATTTAGGTAACACTGAGATCATGTGGGATTACTAGAGGTGACATGGGCTGTGCAGTAATATAACATCGCCTGTGCATACATTTAGGTAACACTGAGATCATGTGGGATTACTAGAGGTGACATGGGCTGTGCAGTAATATAACATTGCCTGTGCATACATTTAGGTAACACTGAAAGATCATGTGGGATTACTAGAGGTGACATGGGTTGTGCAGTAATATAACATCGCCTGTGCATACATTTAGGTAACACTGAGAGATCATGTGGGATTACTAGAGGTGACATGAGCTGTGCAGTAATATAACATCGCCTGTGCATACATTTAGGTAACACAGAGATCATGTGGGATTACTAGCGGTGACATGGGCTGTGCAGAAATATAACATCGCCTGTGCATACATTTAGGTAACACAGAGAACATGTGGTATTACTAGAGATGACATGGGCTGTGCAGTAATATAACATCGCCTGTGCATACATTTAGGTAACACTGAAAGATCATGTGGGATTACTAGAGGTGACATGGGCTGTGCAGTAATATAACATCGCCTGTGCATACATTTAGGTAACACTGCGAGATCATGTGGGATTACTAGAGATGACATGGACTGTGCAGTAATATAACATCGCCTGTGCATACATTTAGGTAACACTGAGAGATCATGTGGGATTACTAGAGGTAACATGGGCTGTGCAGTAATATAACATCGCCTGTGCATACATTTAGGTAACACTGAGAGATCATGTGGGATTACTAGAGATGACATGGGCTGTGCAGTAATATAACATCTCCTGTGCATACATTTAGGTAACACTGAGAACATGTGAGATTACTAGAGGTGACATGGGCTGTGCAGTAATATAACATCGCCTGTGCATACATTTAGGTAACACTGAGAGATCATGTGGGATTACTAGAGATGACATGGGCTGTGCAGTAATATAACATCTCCTGTGCATACATTTAGGTAACACTGAGAACATGTGGGATTACTAGAGATGACATGGGCTGTGCAGTAATATAACATCTCCTGTGCATACATTTAGGTAACACTGAGAACATGTGGGATTACTAGAGGTGACAAGGGCTGTGCAGTAATATAACATCGCCTGTGCATACATGTAGGTAACACTGAGAGATCATGTGGGATTACTAGAGGTGACAGGGGCTGTGCAGTAATATAACATCACCTGTGCATACATTTAGGTAACACTGAGATCATGTGGGATTACTAGAGGTGACATGGGCTGTGCAGTAATATAACATCACCTGTGCATACATTTAGGTAACACTGAGATCATGTGGGATTACTAGAGGTGACATGGGCTGTGCAGTAATATAACATCGCCTGTGCATACATTTAGGTAACACTGAGAGATCATGTGGGATTACTAGAGATGACATGGGCTGTGCAGTAATATAACATCGCCTGTGCATACATTTAGGTAACACTGAGAGATCATGTGGGATTACTAGAGATGACATGGGCTGTGCAGTAATATAACATCTCCTGTGCATACATTTAGGTAACACTGAGAACATGTGGTATTACTAGAGGTGACATGGGCTGTGCAGTAATATAGCATCGCCTGTGCATACATTTAGGTAACACTGCGAGATCATGTGGGATTACTAGAGATGACATGGGCTGTGCAGTAATATAACATCGCCTGTGCATACATTTAGGTAACACTGAGAGATCATGTGGGATTACTAGAGGTGACATGGGCTGTGCAGTAATATAACATCGCCTGTGCATACATTTAGGTAACACTGAGAACATGTGGGATTACTAGAGGTGACATGGGCTGTGTAGTAATATAACATCGCCTGTGCATACATGTAGGTAACACTGAGAGATCATGTGGGATAACTAGAGGTGACATGGGCTGTGCAGTAATATAACATCGCCTGTGCATACATTTAGGTAACACTGCGAGATCATGTGGGATTACTAGAGATGACATGGGCTGTGCAGTAATATAACATCGCCTGTGCATACATTTAGGTAACACTGAGAACATGTGGGATTACTAGAGATGACATGGGCTGTGCAGTAATATAACATCTCCTGTGCATACATTTAGGTAACACTGAGAACATGTGGGATTACTAGAGGTGACATGGGCTGTGTAGTAATATAACATCGCCTGTGCATACATGTAGGTAACACTGAGAGATCATGTGGGATAACTAGAGGTGACATGGGCTGTGCAGTAATATAACATCGCCTGTGCATACATTTAGGTAACACTGCGAGATCATGTGGGATTACTAGAGATGACATGGGCTGTGCAGTAATATAACATCTCCTGTGCATACATTTAGGTAACACTGAGAACATGTGGGATTACTAGAGGTGACATGGGCTGTGTAGTAATATAACATCGCCTGTGCATACATGTAGGTAACACTGAGAGATCATGTGGGATAACTAGAGGTGACATGGGCTGTGCAGTAATATAACATCGCCTGTGCATACATTTAGGTAACACTGCGAGATCATGTGGGATTACTAGAGATGACATGGGCTGTGCAGTAATATAACATCACCTGTGTATACATTTAGGTAACACTGAGAGATCATGTGGGATTACTAGAGATGACATGGGCTGTGCAGTAATATAACATCTCCTGTGCATACATTTAGGTAACACTGAGAACATGTGGGATTACTAGAGGTGACATGGGCTGTGCAGTAATATAACATCGCCTGTGCATACATTTAGGTAACACTGAGAGATCATGTGGGATTACTAGAGATGACATGGGCTGTGCAGTAATATAACATCGCCTGTGCATACATTTAGGTAACACTGAGAACATGTGGGATTACTAGAGGTGACATGGGCTGTGTAGTAATATAACATCGCCTGTGCATACATGTAGGTAACACTGAGAGATTATGTGGGATAACTAGAGGTGACATGGGCTGTGCAGTAATATAACATCGCCTGTGCATACATTTAGGTAACACTGCGAGATCATGTGGGATTACTAGAGATGACATGGGCTGTGCAGTAATATAACATCGCCTGTGCATACATTTAGGTAACACTGAGAGATCATGTGGGATTACTAGAGATGACATGGGCTGTGCAGTAATATAACATCTCCTGTGCATACATTTAGGTAACACTGAGAACATGTGGGATTACTAGAGGTGACATGGGCTGTGCAGTAATATAACATCGCCTGTGCATACATTTAGGTAACACTGAGAGATCATGTGGGATTACTAGAGATGACATGGGCTGTGCAGTAATATAACATCGCCTGTGCATACATTTAGGTAACACTGAGAACATGTGGGATTACTAGAGGTGACATGGGCTGTGCAGTAATATAACATCGCCTGTGCATACATTTAGGTAACACTGAGAGATCATGTGGGATTACTAGAGATGACATGGGCTGTGCAGTAATATAACATCGCCTGTGCATACATTTAGGTTACACTGAGAACATGTGGGATTACTAGAGGTGACATGGGCTGTGCAGTAATATAACATCGCCTGTGCATACATTTAGGTAACACTGAGAGATCATGTGGGATAACTAGAGTTGACATGGGCTGTGCAGTAATATAACATCGCCTGTGCATACATTTAGGTAACACTGCGAGATCATGTGGGATTACTAGATATGACATGGGCTGTGCAGTAATATAACATCGCCTGTGCATACATTTAGGTAACACTGAGAGATCATGTGGGATTACTAGAGATGACATGGGCTGTGCAGTAATATAACATCTCCTGTGCATACATTTAGGTAACACTGAGAACATGTGGGATTACTAGAGGTGACATGGGCTGTGCAGTAATATAACATCGCCTGTGCATACATTTAGGTAACACTGAGAGATCATGTGGGATTACTAGAGATGACATGGGCTGTGCAGTAATATAACATCGCCTGTGCATACATTTAGGTAACACTGAGAACATGTGGGATTACTAGAGGTGACATGGGCTGTGCAGTAATATAACATCGCCTGTGCATACATTTAGGTAACACTGAGAGATCATGTGGGATTACTAGAGATGACATGGGCTGTGCAGTAATATAACATCTCCTGTGCATACATTTAGGTAACACTGAGATCATGTGGGATTACTAGAGGTGACATGGGCTGTGCAGTAATATAACATCGCCTGTGCATACATTTAGGTAACACTGAGATCATGTGGGATTACTAGAGGTGACATGGGCTGTGCAGCAATATAACATCGCCTGTGCATACATTTAGGTAACACTGAGATCATGTGGGATTACTAGAGGTGACATGGGCTGTGCAGTAATATAACATCACCTGTGCATACATTTAGGTAACACTGAGAGAACATGTGGGATTACTAGAGGTGACATGGGCTGTGCAGTAATATAACATCGCCTGTGCATACATTTAGGTAACACTGAGATCATGTGGGATTACTAGAGGTGACATGGGCTGTGCAGCAATATAACATCGCCTGTGCATACATTTAGGTAACACAGAGATCATGTGGGATTACTAGAGGTGACATGGGCTGTGCAGTAATATAACATCGCCTGTGCATACATTTAGGTAACACTGAGATCATGTGGGATTACTAGAGGTGACATGGGCTGTGCAGTAATATAACATCTCCTGTGCATACATTTAGGTAACACAGAGAACATGTGGGATTACTAGAGGTGACATGGGCTGTGTAGTAATATAACATCGCCTGTGCATACATTTAGGTAACACTGAGAGATCATGTGGGATTACTTGAGGTGACATGGGCTGTGCAGTAATATAACATCGCATGTGCATACATGTAGGTGACACTGAGAGATCATGTGGGATTACTAGAGATGACATGGGCTGTGCAGTAATATAACATCTCCTGTGCATACATATAGGTAACACTGAGAGATCATGTGGGATTACTAGAGGTGACATGGGCTGTGCAGTAATATAACATCGCATGTGCATACATGTAGGTAACACTGAGAGATCATGTGGGATTACTAGAGGTGACATGGGCTGTGCAGTAATATAACATCGCATGTGCATACATTTAGGTAACACTGAGAAATCATGTGGGATTACTAGAGGTGACATGGGATGTGCAGTAATATAACATCGCCTGTGCATACATTTAGGTAACACTGAGATCATGTGGGATTACTAGAGGTGACATGGGCTGTGCAGTAATATAACATTGCATGTGCATACATGTAGGTAACACTGAGAGATCATGTGGGATTACTAGAGGTGACATGGGCTGTGCAGTAATATAACATCGCCTGTGCATACATGTAGGTAACACTGAGAGATCATGTGGGATTACTAGAGGTGACATGGGCTGTGCAGTAATATAACATCGCATGTGCATACATGTAGGTAACACCGAGAGATCATGTGAGATTACTAGAGGTGACATGGGCTGTGCAGTAATATAACATCGCCTGGGCATACATTTAGGTAACACTGAGATCATGTGGGATTACTAGAGATGACATGGGCTGTGTAGTAATATAACATCGCCTGTGCATACATTTAGGTAACACTGAGAGATCATGTGGGATTACTAGAGGTGACATGGACTGTGCAGTAATATAACATTACCTGTGCATACATTTAGGTAACACAGAGATCATGTGGGATTACTAGAGGTGACATGGGCTGTGCAGTAATATAACATCTCCTGTGCATACATTTAGGTAACACTGAGATATCATTTGGGATTACTAGAGGTGACATGGGCTGTGCAGTAATATAACATCGCCTGTGCATACATTTAGGTAACACTGAGATCATGTGGGTTACTAGAGGTGACATGGACTGTGCAGTAATATAACATCGCCTGTGCATACATTTAGGTAACATTGAGATCATGTGGGATTACTGGAGGTGACCTGGGTTGTGCAGTAATATAACATCGCATGTGCATACATGTAGGTAACACTGAGAGATCATGTGAGATTACTAGAGGTGACATGGGCTGTGCAGTAATATAACATCGCCTGTGCATACATTTAGGTAACACTGAGATCATGTGGGATTACTAGAGATGACATGGGCTGTGCAGTAATATAACATCGCCTGGGCATACATTTAGGTAACACTGAGATCATGTGGGATTACAAGAGATGACATGGGCTGTGCAGTAATATAACATCGCCTGTGCATACATTTAGGTAACCCTGAGAGATCATGTGGGATTACTAGAGATGACATGGGCTGTGCAGTAATATAACATCGCCTGTGCATACATTTAGGTAACACTGAGAGAACATGTGGGATTACTAGAGGTGACATGGGCTGTGCAGTAATATAACATCGCCTGTGCATACATTTAGGTAACACTGAGATCATGTGGGATTCCTAGAGGTGACATGGGCTGTGCAGTAATATAACATCGCATGTGCATACATGTAGGTAACACTGAGATCATGTGGGATTACTAGAGGTGACATGGGCTGTGCAGTAATATAACATCGCCTGTGCATACATGTAGGTAACACTGAGAGATCATGTGGGATTACTAGAGGTGACATGGGCTGTGCAGTAATATAACATCTCCTGTGCATACATTTAGGTAACACTGAGATCATGTGGGATTACTAGAGATGACATGGGCTGTGCAGTAATATAACATCTCCTGTGCATACATTTAGGTAACACTGAGATCATGTGGGATTACTAGAGGTGACATGGGCTGTGCAGTAATATAACATCGCCTGTGCATACATTTAGGTAACACTGAGATCATGTGGGATTACTAGAGGTGACATGAGCTGTGCAGTAATATAACATTACCTGTGCATACATTTAGGTAACACTGAGATCATGTGGGATTACTAGAGATGACATGGGCTGTGCAGTAATATAACATCTCCTGTGCATACATTTAGGTAACACTGAGAACATGTGGGATTACTAGAGGTGACATGGGCTGTGTAGTAATATAACATCGCCTGTGCATACATTTAGGTAACACTGAGATCATGTGGGATTCCTAGAGGTGACATGGGCTGTGCAGTAATATAACATCGCATGTGCATACATGTAGGTAACACTGAGATCATGTGGGATTACTAGAGGTGACATGGGCTGTGCAGTAATATAACATTACCTGTGCATACATTTAGGTAACACTGAGAGATCATGTGGGATTACTAGAGGTGACATGGGCTGTGCAGTAATATAACATCGCCTGTGCATACATGTAGGTAACACTGAGAGATCATGTGGGATTACTAGAGGTGACATGGGCTGTGCAGTAATATAACATCGCCTGTGCATACATTTAGGTAACACTGAGAGATCATGTGGGATTACTAGAGGTGACATGGGCTGTGCAGTAATATAACATCGCCTGTGCATACATTTAGGTAACACTGAGAGATCATGTGGGATTACTAGAGGTGACATGGGCTGTGCAGTAATATAACATCGCATGTGCATACATGTAGGTAACACTGAGAGATCATGTGGGATTACTAGAGGTGACATGGGCTGTGTAGTAATATAACATCGCATGTGCATACATTTAGGTAACACTGAGAAATCATGTGGGATTACTAGAGGTGACATGGGATGTGCAGTAATATAACATCGCCTGTGCATACATTTAGGTAACACTGAGATCATGTGGGATTACTAGAGGTGACATGGGCTGTGCAGTAATATAACATCACCTGTGCATACATTTAGGTAACACTGAGAGATCATGTGGGATTACAAGAGATGACATGGGCTGTGCAGTAATATAACATCTCCTGTGCATACATTTAGGTAACACTGAGATCATGTGGGATTACTAGAGGTGACATGGGCTGTGCAGTAATATAACATCTCCTGTGCATACATTTAGGTAACACTGAGATCATGTGGGATTACTAGAGGTGACATGGGCTGTGCAGTAATATAACATCTCCTGTGCATACATTTAGGTAACACTGAGATCATGTGGGATTACTAGAGGTGACATGGGCTGTGCAGTAATATAACATCGCCTGTGCATACATGTAGGTAACACTGAGAACATGTGGGATTACTAGAGGTGACATGGGCTGTGCAGTAATATAACATTACCTGTGCATACATTTAGGTAACACAGAGATCATGTGAGATTACTAGAGGTGACATGGGCTGTGCAGTAATATAACATTACCTGTGCATACATTTAGGTAACACAGAGATCATGTGGGATTACTAGAGGTGACATGGGCTGTGCAGTAATATAACATCTCCTGTGCATACATTTAGGTAACACTGAGATATCATGTGGGATTACTAGAGGTGACATGGGCTGTGCAGTAATATAACATCGCCTGTGCATACATTTTGGTAACACTGAGATCATGTGGGGTCACTAGAGGTGACATGGGCTGTGCAGTAATATAACATCGCCTGGGCATACACTTAGGTAACACTGAGATCATGTGGGATTACTAGAGGTGACATGGGCTGTGTAGTAATATAACATCGCCTGTGCATACATTTAGGTAACACTGAGATATCATGTGGGATTACTAGAGGTGACATGGGCTGTGCAGTAATATAACATCGCATGTGCATACATGTAGGTAACACCGAGAGATCATGTGAGATTACTAGAGGTGACATGGGCTGTGCAGTAATATAACATCGCCTGGGCATACATTTAGGTAACACTGAGATCATGTGGGATTACTAGAGATGACATGGGCTGTGTAGTAATATAACATCGCCTGTGCATACATTTAGGTAACACTGAGAGATCATGTGGGATTACTAGAGGTGACATGGACTGTGCAGTAATATAACATTACCTGTGCATACATTTAGGTAACACAGAGATCATGTGGGATTACTAGAGGTGACATGGGCTGTGCAGTAATATAACATCTCCTGTGCATACATTTAGGTAACACTGAGATATCATTTGGGATTACTAGAGGTGACATGGGCTGTGCAGTAATATAACATCGCCTGTGCATACATTTAGGTAACACTGAGATCATGTGGGTTACTAGAGGTGACATGGACTGTGCAGTAATATAACATCGCCTGTGCATACATTTAGGTAACATTGAGATCATGTGGGATTACTGGAGGTGACCTGGGTTGTGCAGTAATATAACATCGCATGTGCATACATGTAGGTAACACTGAGAGATCATGTGAGATTACTAGAGGTGACATGGGCTGTGCAGTAATATAACATCGCCTGTGCATACATTTAGGTAACACTGAGATCATGTGGGATTACTAGAGATGACATGGGCTGTGCAGTAATATAACATCGCCTGGGCATACATTTAGGTAACACTGAGATCATGTGGGATTACAAGAGATGACATGGGCTGTGCAGTAATATAACATCTCCTGTGCATACATTTAGGTAACACTGAGAGATCATGTGGGATTACTAGAGGTGACATGGGCTGTGCAGTAATATAACATCGCCTGTGCATACATTTAGGTAACCCTGAGAGATCATGTGGGATTACTAGAGATGACATGGGCTGTGCAGTAATATAACATCGCCTGTGCATACATTTAGGTAACACTGAGAGAACATGTGGGATTACTAGAGGTGACATGGGCTGTGCAGTAATATAACATCGCCTGTGCATACATTTAGGTAACACTGAGATCATGTGGGATTCCTAGAGGTGACATGGGCTGTGCAGTAATATAACATCGCATGTGCATACATGTAGGTAACACTGAGATCATGTGGGATTACTAGAGGTGACATGGGCTGTGCAGTAATATAACATCGCCTGTGCATACATGTAGGTAACACTGAGAGATCATGTGGGATTACTAGAGGTGACATGGGATGTGCAGTAATATAACATCGCCTGTGCATACATTTAGGTAACACTGAGATCATGTGGGATTACTAGAGGTGACATGGGCTGTGCAGTAATATAACATCACCTGTGCATACATTTAGGTAACACTGAGAGATCATGTGGTATTACTAGAGGTGACATGGGCTGTGCAGTAATATAACATCTCCTGTGCATACATTTAGGTAACACTGAGATCATGTGGGATTACTAGAGATGACATGGGCTGTGCAGTAATATAACATCGCCTGTGCATACATTTAGGTAACACTGAGATCATGTGGGATTACTAGAGGTGACATGGGCTGTGCAGTAATATAACATTACCTGTGCATACATTTAGGTAACACTGAGAGATCATGTGGTATTACTAGAGGTGACATGGGCTGTGCAGTAATATAACATCTCCTGTGCATACATTTAGGTAACACTGAGATCATGTGGGATTACTAGAGATGACACGGGCTGTGCAGTAATATAACATCGCCTGTGCATACATTTAGGTAACACTGAGATCATGTGGGATTACTAGAGGTGACATGGGCTGTGCAGTAATATAACATTACCTGTGCATACATTTAGGTAACACTGAGATCATGTGGGATTACTAGAGATGACATGGGCTGTGCAGTAATATAACATCTCCTGTGCATACATTTAGGTAACACTGAGAACATGTGGGATTACTAGAGGTGACATGGGCTGTGTAGTAATATAACATCGCCTGTGCATACATTTAGGTAACACTGAGATCATGTGGGATTCCTAGAGGTGACATGGGCTGTGCAGTAATATAACATCGCATGTGCATACATGTAGGTAACACTGAGATCATGTGGGATTACTAGAGGTGACATGGGCTGTGCAGTAATATAACATGGCCTGTGCATACATGTAGGTAACACTGAGAGATCATGTGGGATTACTAGAGGTGACATGGGCTGTGCAGTAATATAACATCGCCTGTGCATACATTTAGGTAACACTGAGAGATCATGTGGGATTACTAGAGGTGACATGGGCTGTGCAGTAATATAACATCGCCTGTGCATACATTTAGGTAACACTGAGAGATCATGTGGGATTACTAGAGGTGACATGGGCTGTGCAGTAATATAACATCGCATGTGCATACATGTAGGTAACACTGAGAGATCATGTGGGATTACTAGAGGTGACATGGGCTGTGTAGTAATATAACATCGCATGTGCATACATTTAGGTAACACTGAGAAATCATGTGGGATTACTAGAGGTGACATGGGATGTGCAGTAATATAACATCGCCTGTGCATACATTTAGGTAACACTGAGATCATGTGGGATTACTAGAGGTGACATGGGCTGTGCAGTAATATAACATCACCTGTGCATACATTTAGGTAACACTGAGAGATCATGTGGGATTACAAGAGATGACATGGGCTGTGCAGTAATATAACATCTCCTGTGCATACATTTAGGTAACACTGAGATCATGTGGGATTACTAGAGGTGACATGGGCTGTGCAGTAATATAACATCGCCTGTGCATACATGTAGGTAACACTGAGAACATGTGGGATTACTAGAGGTGACATGGGCTGTGCAGTAATATAACATTACCTGTGCATACATTTAGGTAACACAGAGATCATGTGGGATTACTAGAGGTGACATGGGCTGTGCAGTAATATAACATTACCTGTGCATACATTTAGGTAACACAGAGATCATGTGGGATTACTAGAGGTGACATGGGCTGTGCAGTAATATAACATTACCTGTGCATACATTTAGGTAACACAGAGATCATGTGGGATTACTAGAGGTGACATGGGCCGTGCAGTAATATAACATCGCCTGTGCATACATTTAGGTAACACTGAGATATCATGTGGGATTACTAGAGGTGACATGGGCTGTGCAGTAATATAACATCGCCTGTGCATACATTTAGGTAACACTGAGATCATGTGGGTTACTAGAGGTGACATGGACTGTGCAGTAATATAACATCGCCTGTGCATACATTTTGGTAACACTGAGATCATGTGGGGTCACTAGAGGTGACATGGGCTGTGCAGTAATATAACATCGCCTGGGCATACACTTAGGTAACACTGAGATCATGTGGGATTACTAGAGGTGACATGGGCTGTGTAGTAATATAACATCGCCTGTGCATACATTTAGGTAACACTGAGATATCATGTGGGATTACTAGAGGTGACATGGGCTGTGCAGTAATATAACATCGCCTGTGCATACATTTAGGTAACACAGAGATCATGTGGGATTACTAGAGGTGACATGGACTGTGCAGTAATATAACATCACCTGTGCATACATTTAGGTAACACTGAGATCATGTGGGATTACTAGAGGTGACATGGGCTGTGCAGAAATATAACATCGCCTGTGCATACATTTAGGTAACACTGAGGTCATGTGGGATTACTAGAGGTGACACGGGCTGTGTAGTAATATAACATCGCCTGTGCATACAATTAGGTAACACTGAGATATCATGTGGGATTACTAGAGGTGACATGGGCTGTGCAGTAATATAACATCGCCTGTGCATACATTTAGGTAACACAGAGATCATGTGGGATTACTAGAGGTGACATGGGTTGTGCAGTAATATAACATCACCTGTGCATACATTTAGGTAACACTGAGATCATGTGGGATTACTAGAGGTGACATGGGCTGTGCAGTAATATAACATCGCCTGTGCATACATTTAGGTAACACTGAGGTCATGTGGGATTACTAGAGGTGACACGGGCTGTGTAGTAATATAACATCACCTGTGCATACATTTAGGTAACATTGAGATCATGTGGGATTACTGGAGGTGACCTGGGATGTGCAGTAATATAACATCGCCTGTGCATACATTTAGGTAACACTGAGATCATGTGGGATTACTAGAGATGACATGGGCTGTGCAGTAATATAACGTCGCCTGTGCATACATTTAGATAACACTGAGGTCATGTGGGATTACTAGAGGTGACACGGGCTGTGTAGTAATATAACATCGCCTGTGCATACATTTAGGTAACATTGAGATCATGTGGGATTACTGTAGGTGACCTGGGTTGAGCAGTAATATAACATCGCCTGTGCATACATTTAGGTAACACTGAGATAATGTGGGATTACTAGAGATGACATGGGCTGTGCAGTAATATAACATCGCCTGGGCATACATTTAGGTAACACTGAGATCATGTGGGATTACTAGAGATGACATGGGCTGTGCAGTAATATAACATCGCCTGTGCATACATTTAGATAACACTGAGGTCATGTGGAATTACTAGAGGTGACACGGGCTGTGTAGTAATATAACATCGCCTGTGCATACATTTAGGTAACACTGAGATCATGTGGGATTACTAGAGGTGACATGGGCTGTGCAGTAATATAACATCGCCTGTGCATACATTTAGGTAACATTGAGATCATGTGGGATTACTAGAGGTGACATGGGCTGTGCAGTAATATAACATCACCTGTGCATACATTTAGGTAACACAGAGATCATGTGGGATTACTAGAGGTGACATGGGCTGTGCAGTAATATAACATCGCCTGTGCATACATTTAGGTAACACTGAGATCATGTGGGATTACTAGAGGTGACATGGGCTGTGCAGTAATATAACATCGCCTGTGCATACATTTATGTAACACTGAGAGATCATGTGGGATTACTAGAGGTGACACGGGCTGTGTAGTAATATAACATCGCCTGTGCATACATTTAGGTAACACTGAGATCATGTGGGATTACTAGAGGTGACATGGGCTGTGCAGTAATATAACATCGCCTGTGCATACATTTAGGTAACATTGAGATCATGTGGTATTACTAGAGGTGACATGGGCTGTGCAGTAATATAACATCGCCTGTGCATACATTTAGGTAACACTGAGACCATGTGGGATTACTAGAGATGACATGGGCTGTGCAGTAATATAACATCACCTGTGCATACATTTAGGTAACACAGAGATCATGTGGGATTACTAGAGGTGACATGGGCTGTGCAGTAATATAACATCGCCTGTGCATACATTTAGGTAACTCTGAGATAATGTGGGATTACTAGAGATGACATGGGCTGTGCAGTAATATAACATCGCCTGGGCATACATTTAGGTAACACTGAGATCATGTGGGATTACTAGAGATGACATGGGCTGTGCAGTAATATAACATTGCCTGTGCATACATTTAGGTAACACTGAGATCATGTGGGATTACTAGAGATGACATGGGCTGTGCAGTAATATAACATCGCCTGTGCATACATTTAGGTAACACTGAGAGATCATGTGGGATTACTAGAGGTGACATGGGCTGTGCAGTAATATAACATCGCCGGTGCATACATTTAGATAACACTGAGGTCATGTGGAATTACTAGAGGTGACACGGGCTGTGTAGTAATATAACATCGCCTGTGCATACATTTAGGTAACACTGAGATCATGTGGGATTACTAGAGGTGACATGGGCTGTGCAGTAATATAACATCGCCTGTGCATACATTTAGGTAACTCTGAGATATCATGTGGGATTACTAGAGGTGACATGGGCTGTGCAGTAATATAACATTGCCTGTGCATATATTTAGGTAACACTGAGATCATGTGGGATTACTAGAGGTGACATGGGTTGTGCAGTAATATAACATCTCCTGTGCATATATTTAGGTAACACTGAGATCATGTGGGATTACTAGAGGTGACATGGGCTGTGCAGTAATATAACATCGCCTGTGCATACATTTAGGTAACACTGAGAGATCATGTGGGATTACTAGAGATGACATGGGCTGTGCAGTAATATAACATCGCCTATGCATACATTTAGGTAACACTGAGATCATGTGGGATTACTAGAGGTGACATGGGCTGTGCAGTAATATAACATCGCCTGTGCATACATTTAGGTAACACTGAGATCATGTGGGATTACTAGAGGTGATATGGGCTGTGCAGTAATATAACATCGCCTGTGCATACATTTAGGTAACATTGAGAGATCATGTGGGATTACTAGAGATGACTTGGGCTGTGCAGTAATATAACATCGCCTGAGAGGCAGTTTCAGTCCTAGCAACACAGTCAGAAATCTGAGAAATAACCCCCCTAAGATAGGCTGACCACTCCGGTCCCCTAGCCGGGATCTGCACTACAACAGGGCAATCCCGATTACATGGGATGGGATCTTCCTGTGAAGATATATCCTCTGCAGCATATGAGACAGAGTCTCTAGACATGTTTGCTTGTACACCCCACACACCCCACATACACACAGGCAGAATGGCAGAGAGACGCAGAGATTGGAGCCAACCTACACAGCGCATCACAGGTATAGGGAGACCCTATAGAGTCAGATCTCTACGCTGGTAACACACAGTGACATGATGTGAGGGGGAGAGCAGGAGTATAATAGGGGCTGATGGCTCCTGATGTATGAGATACACCAGAGAGTGTGAGGAGGAGACTGGTCAGATCTCTACGCTGGTAACACACAGTGACATGATGTGTGGGGGAGAGCAGGAGTATAATAGGGGCTGATGGCTGATGTATGAGATACACCAAAGAGTGTGGGGAGACTGGTCAGATATCTGGGCTGGTAACACACAGTGACATGATGTGAGGGGGGAGAGCAGGAGTATAATAGGGGCTGATGCCTCCTGATGTATGAGATACACCAGAGAGTGTGGGGAGGAGACTGGTCAGATCTCTGGGCTGGTAACACACAGTGACATGATGTGAGGGGGAGAGCAGGAGTATAACAGGGGCTGATGGCTCCTGATGTATGAGATACACCAGAGAGTGTGGGGAGGAGACTGGTCAGATCTCTGGGCTGGTAACACACAGTGACATGATGTGAGGGGGGAGCAGGAGTATAATAGGGGCTGATGGCTCCTGATGTATGAGATACACCAGAGAGTGTGGGGAGGAGACTGGTCAGATCTCTGGGCTGGTAACACACAGTGACATGATGTGAGGAGGAGAGCAGGAGTATAATAGGGGCTGATGGCTCCTGATGTATGCGATACACCAGAGAGTGTGGGGAGGAGACTGGTCATATCTCTGGGCTGGTAACACACAGTGACATGATGTGTGGGGGAGAGCAGGAGTATAATAGAGGCTGATGGCTCCTG